>NW_026694242.1:850000-1170000 GCF_021218885.2 Marmota monax | reverse complement strand
CCATTGAGGCCACAGTAAGAAGTCCTCATGGGCAAGCCCCGGGAGAACGAGGCCTCCTCTGGAGAGATTGACCCTGCCAACGTCCTGGGGTGTTAGCAGGCTTTCTGTGACTGTGACAAAATACCTGAGGTAAAATGACTTAAAGGAAAAAAAAAGGTTCAGATGCTTGGCTACATTGCTTTGAGCCTGTGGTGGGGCACAATGTCATGGTGGGGAGCACACAGTGGAGCCGATAGACAGGAAGTGAGGAGAGAGAGACAGGAAGAGAGAGACAGGAAGAGGCAGGGCCCCTACCATCCTTTTCAGGGCCACACCCCTGATGACCTCACTTCCTACCACCAGGCCCCACCTCTGGAAGGTTCCACCAGGTCCAAGAGGTGGATGACAGCTAATGACCTTTAACACACAGGTCTTTGGGGGAATGTTCAAAATCTAAACCCGGTGAACCTCCATGCTCCAAACCCCTCAGCAAATTGTCCTGTGGTTCAAGGGCTCATCTGTAGTACTTTGTTACGGTGGCCCACATGGGCCATACCGCAGCCCAAACCCATCTTCTGCTACACACTTTTCTTGGGGGGGGGGGGGGAGGGCAGGGTTGGATCCTGGGGATTGAACTCAGAGGCGCTCGACCACTGAGCCCCTAGTTTGCATTTTATTTAGAGACAGGGTCTCCCTGAGTTGCTCAGGGCCTTGCCAAGTTTCTGAGGCTGGCCTCCACCTTGCGATCCTCCTGCCTCGGCCTCCCCGGCTGCTGGGATTACAGACGTGCAGCATCACGCCTGGCTTGCCATGCACTTGAGACTCCAGAGCCAGGCTCTGTGATGCACACCTGTAGTCCCAGCTACTGGGGAGGCTGAGGCAGGAGGACTGCTAGCGCTCAGGCGTTCGAGGCCGGCCTCAGCAACACCGTAAGCGATCATCTCAAAAGATACAAAACTTAGCCTCCAGCTTCTAAAAGATCCTCATCATTTTTGGAGCATAGCATGGGGCAGAGTGGCTTCGTTTCCATACCTCCAAACTGGAGGGAGACCTTGCACTCACGCGGTGTTTGGAGAAAGTTCGTGCAAATCGTGAGTTTTAGATTCTCCAACAGGCCTGAGAATCCAAGCTGTCTGCGGGCCCTTTCGTTGCTGGCTTGAAGAGGGCTGAGTTTACCTTAGAAGCTCCATCGAGACCTGTCCAGCCATTGCCCTCATGTCAAAGAAAAGGAAGCAGCCGGGCAGGGTGGCGCACACCTGTCATCCTAGCAGCTTGGGAGGCTGAGGCAGGAGGATCGCAAGTTGGAGGCCAGCCTCAGCCACTTGGTGAGGCCCTAAGCAGCTCAGTGAGACCCTGTCTCTAAATAAAATACAAAATAGGGCTCAGCGGTTGAGAGCCCCTGAGTTCAATCCCCGGTACCCCAAGTGTGTGATCAGCACACTTGGAGGTGGCCACCGACTCTGAGCAGCTGCGGATGGAGTGACCCCCCGTGCCTGTGGCTCTCCAGGTCGCCCCTCAAAGAAACACCCAGAGAACAAAGTCACCCCAGTCTCACGGGGTGACCTCCCCACCCCCACGGCATCCCCCATCCCCCTAAGGAACAAAGATGGATGGAATTTAAAAAAAAGAGAGAGAGCCTCCCACCACCAAGAGCCGTGGATGACCCCACAATAGGGCACAAGGGTCATCTTGTGATCTGAGCTGTAAAAACTCGCACCCCGGGAAAGAGCGCTTGGTTTGGTTTGCATTTTGGGGACAGATGCCTATTCAGGAGGCAGCTCAGTTGGCTTCTTGGACTCCACCGAGAAACAAAGGCGGATCTGTGTCAGCAGAACACTCGAGAGCAACTAGGAGAGATCACGCCTTAAGGAAGCGGGTGGAAAGATCAGCCAGAAGCTGGCTTCGCCTCTCGCCATCAAAAGATCTTTTGCTCTTCGAAGAGTCTTTTAAAAAGAGAGAGAGAGAGAGAGACTCAGAAGAAGTGCCCTATTTAAAAATAAGACGCTTTGCTCTGCTCCAATAAGAGCGATGGCAGGAGAAACGGCAGCCTCCCAGGAGAGGAAGGTTTGGAAACTCCCCCAAAGAGAAGATAGAGGCTCGACCCAGAGGTGGCAGCCAGATTGACAATGATGGCATCGCTAGGAGAGGCCCGGATGGGTCCGTTTTATTAAGGTTCGAGGGCAGATTTCATGAGGCTATGGATGTAGGTCTAAGCCACTGAATTTCTGATTCCACGTGATGAAGCATGACTCCCCAGCAGCTCGGGAGGCTGAGGCAGGAGGATCGCAAGGTGGAGGCCAGCCTCAGCATCAGCCTCAGCAACTTGACAAGGCCCTGAGCAGCTCAGGGAGGCCCTGTCTCTAAATAAAACACAGAACAGGGCTGGGGGTGGGGCTCAGGGGTTCGAGGGCCCCTGGGTTCAATCCCTGGGACCAAAAACAAGTCATTCATTAAAATCAGCACACGACAGGGACACAGCCACGTCAATGTTTATAGCAGCTCAGTTCACGATAGCTAAGCTATGGAACCAACCTAGGTGGCCTTCAACAGATGGATGGGTAAAGAAATGGTGATCCATATACACAGTGGAATATTACTCAGCCATCAAGAAGGATGAAATGATGGCATTTGCTGGTCAATGGATGGAGCTGGAGACGATCATGCTGAGTGAAATCAGCCAGTCCCCAAAAAACCAAAGGCTGAGTGTCCTCTCTGATATGGGGACGCTGACTCACAATAAGGGGGGGATGGCAGTTCACTGGATGAGACGCAGGGGAGTGGAGGGAAGGGAGGGGAGGGGACTGGGAGAGACAGGGGAATGAATGGGCGTCACTTTCCCATGTTCACAGAGGAACCCACGACCAGGGACACCCCACAGCAGGTCCAGCCACAGGAGTGGGACGTCACGCCCCGTGTAGATGGGACATGGCAGGATGCACTCTGCTGTCACGGGGAGCTAAGGAGAACAATTTTTAAAAAATTTAAAAAGAAAGTCATTCGTGATTGATATCGATCAATATTTTCCTGGTGCTGTTTGAAACGAAGGTCACTTTGCTGGCCACGCTGGGCTGAGGAAGTCCAGGTCACTTTTCTCCTGGTTTAATCCAGGGTGGCCCCCAAGGAAAGTGCCACAGAGTTTGGGCCCTCGGCCCCTGAGCCCCAGGCCCGGCCCTACTTTGGCTTTCATTTAGAGGCCAGGTCTCATTCAGTTGCGGAGGCTGGCCTCCAACTTTCGATCCTCCTGCCTCAGCCTCCTCAGCCAAGGATAACAAGGCGTGGGCCACCGCAGCCTGCTCTCCCAGGGTTCTGAACACAAGTGCCTGGATCCCTAACCCCAATGCACTTTGCTGTCCTCTTGCCCCCCTGGTGTCCAAGATGTCTAGACCTGTAGATGTCTGTCAAAGATGCGCTCAATGAACGTGTTGAAATGGGACCGAGAAGAACCCCAAAGGAGCCTGCCCAGCTGCTTGCTATGGGGCTCGGGGGACCCCAAGGACCCCGCTGGACACAGTCAAGGTGCCAGGGGTGGAGCTGGGGGGCACCGGGAGGACCTTGTACCCGTGGAGACCACCACAGGGCACTGCATGCAGAATGGCTGCCGCAAGTGACAAATCCATTGTGCTCTATAGTGACCCCAGAAGACGTCCCCCTCCCCCCAGGGTGTCCCAGGCCTATGTCACCAACAGGAAAATCCTGAAAACCACCTGGGTCACTCCCTGCCGTGGCCCAGCTGTGCAGGGGAGGGAGGCGGGGAGGCCGAAGTCGGAGCAAATAAAAGCAAGCAAAGCTGGAAAAGACCCGGAGATGGATCCTTCTTTGCCAGTGGAGGGGAATTGGGAACAAAAATACTAAAATAGAGACTTAGAAGGTGAACCTTTGGCTGAAGCCCCGAGGTGTGGCTCTCAGGGAGGGTGGGAGGCTGAGGCCAGAGGATCGAAAAGTTGGAGGCCAGCCTCAACCAAAGCGAGGCCTTGAGCCACTCAGCGAGACCCTGTCTCTAAATAAAATAGAAAAAGGGCTGGGGACAGGGGCTCAGGGGTTGAGCAGCCCCTGGGTTCCACCCCTGGGACCCCAAATAAAATAAAATAAAATCTTTGCTGTGACTGTAAACACTACCCACTTTCTGCCTCGTGATTCGATACCAAGCCTCAGGCCTCAAGCCTGTGTTTTGTTCCCTGCTGGGTGACAATGACGAACCCCAGGAAAGACCTCATTCTTTCTCCAGGTCCAGACCCGTCCAGGGAATCTGGTGTTTTCTAAAGATCGCGCCGATTTCAGGAAGCAGGCTGAGCCAGTTCACCTGGGACCGACTCCCTGGGGCTCTGAGACACCTAGCAACTCGTTTGACAGCGGAACCTTCCAGAAGGTGTTGATGGGAAGAGCCCAAGGAGCAGGCGGCAACTTGAACCCGAGTGAACGAGTGCCCACCCACAAAGGCAGATAGGCCTTAACCAGGGTTGGGACTTCTGATGTCCCAAGGACCTCGTGAGAAAGGGGAGGAGGACAAAAACGGGGTCCCTAGCGCAGTGTGGACCGTTAATGTCACCTTCTCTCCCTCTTTTCTCTCTTCCTCACTGAGAGGAGGTTTATTATGCAAGAAAAAGCCTCCATTGCACTAAGAATCCGGGAAAGGACTTGGGACAGGGAGAGGCTGAGGTCCAACCTATCCTTACCCCCATGTTTTTTTTTGGGGGGGGCGTAGATACTGAGGATTGAATTCAGGGCACCCCTCGACCCCTGAGCCCCCTCCCCAGCCCATTTTCTATTTTATTTAGAGACAGGGTCTCGCTGAGTGGCTCAGGGCCTTGCTTTGGCTGAGGCTGGCCTCCACCTTGCGATCCTCCTGCCTCAGCCTCCGCAGCGTCAGGGAGGATAGGCGTGGGGCACTTTGCCCTTCGGCTCTTCCTCATCCACCGCGGACTTCCAAGAGGTTGCCATCTCTGACTAGAGCAGGAGCCACACAGAAGCGAGAAGAAATTGGCCGGCCGACACAGCTTCCGCAGGGAGAATTAAAACCACCCACAGCCAAACCCATGCCTGGCCGGCTCTGTCACCAACCGCCCTCCCTTGGGGGTGGGGAGGAGGGCAGGCCTTCTTGAGTTGACTGATTTCAAACGAGGACACCCTCCAGGTCCCCCACCAGCAGAGCCCCCAAAGTCTGAGACTGGGCGTGGGTAAAAACTCTGACTTTCCATTCCTTCTCCTCTTTCTGTCTATTAACTGAATAACTCACAGGGTAATAATCTGCCAGAAATTAATACAGGAATGTTTCAATGCTACAACCAGAGTGGTGTCAGCGGGAGGATGATTTGTTGATGGATCTTTATTTATGTCTTTTTTTTTTAAAATTAGTTGTTGATTTGTGGATGGATCTTTACTTGTGTCTTTTTTTTTTTTTAATTAGTTGTTGATTTGTGGATGGATCTTTACTTGTGTCTTTTTTTTAAAATTAGTTGTTGATTTGTGGATGGATCTTTACTTGTGTCTTTTTTTTTATTAGTTGTTGATTTGTTGATGGACCTTTATTTATGTCTACGTGGTGCCCTGAGATTCGAACCCTAATTTGAATCTTAATGCCTGACCCCCCCTTTCCCCTCTCCCTCTCTCCCTCCAAAATGCCATGCACATAGAGATAGACCCTCCTGTCGAGGGAATTCTTGAAGAAGTAACTGATAGGAAAGTCGGGCCCGGTGGCCCAGGTCTATCATTCCAGCCAAAGATACTGTCTTCAAATAAAACATGAGAACTGGCGGTGTGTGTGTGTCGTGGGGGGATGGCTGGGGATATGGCTCAGTGGTTTAAGCGACCCAGGGTTCCATCCCCGGTTACCAAAAGCAAAAAAAAAAAAATCTCAACAACAACAACAAAAAAATCTTGGGAGGCTGAGGCAGGAGGATGGCAAGTTGAAGGCCAGCCTCTACCACTGAGCAAGACGCTGCCTCAAATTTTTAAATAAATAGGACTGGAGATGCGACTCTGGGGGAAGGTGCCCCTGGGTTCCATCCGGAGTCACCTAGGGACTTTAGCCGTCCCCATCTCGAGGTGTTGAATTGACAGCTACCTAGATACACCTTTATTGAAGGTCTATGGGGGTGGGGGGTGGGAAATGTCCAGCCGAGTCATTACTGAGACACAATAGAGGACGATCCCCGGTGGTCATCCTATGATCCCCCCCCCCAGGAGACAAGAGTCCTCTAGTGAAGGTCAACAGGGACAGGGCAAAGGAAATTTCACACTTGTCACTTGGCCAACTGTCTTGCACACTGTTCTCTTTTCCCCCAGATAACACAAACAGGCAGGGTTCCTGCCTCACCCAAGAGAAGCCAGACACTGGTTGGTGGCCTCCTGGTACCGGAGTCCCCAGGCGGGTCCTCGACAGCCAATGCACCAAGTAACCTAACAAAGCATCAAAGGAGAAACCCAGACCCCTTTCTTCTCAATTCTACCCGGATGTCACCTTCCGAAGTCCACATTGAACAGGAAAAGACAAGCCCCGCCCCCCCCCCAAAAGACACACACACATTGGGCCTAGGGTCGGGGCTCAGTGGTAGAGCTGCTCGCCTGGCCTGTGTGAGGCCCTGGGTTCGAATCTCAGGGCACCAGGTATCCATAAACAAAGGTCCATCAACAAATCAACAACTAATAAAAAAAAAAGACACAAATAAAGATCCATCAACAAATCAACAACTAATTTTTAAAAAATGACACAAATAAAGATCCATCAACAAATCAACAACTAATTTAAAGAAAAGACATAAATAAAGATCCATCAACAAATCAACAACTAATAAAAAAAGAAAGAAAAGACACACGCATCAGTGACATATATACAGGATGGTGGGTTTTTTTATGCATTTAGGAGGTTTTTAACTCTTGGGTTTGATGATGAACGAATTGCCTAGACCACAGGAAATCAACTCCAGCACCAAAATAAATAAATAAATCAAGTCATGTGGAATTTTTTTTTTCCTTTTTTTGCAAAGTGACATATGGTCGATGCCTAGTTGTCATCGCAGAAAGAGAACTCTGGCTTCTTAATTAAAATATATAAATAAAAATAAATGATAAAGCAGGAAATTTCAGCTTTGGTAACATGACTGTACCCAGTGTTCAAAGACGGTGTGGGAAATGGGGGTCAGAGAGACCGGCAGGAGAGGGGGGACACGGAGGAGGAGCAGGAGACGAAGACTCACCTGGGTGTCCCCGAGGGTTTCCAGTATCTGCAGAAGAGGTGCTGTCCGTCGGCGTTGACCAGGTGGGGAAGGTCCTGGTAGGGGATGCTCTTCGGGGTCCGCCTGGGAGAGGTCTCCTCGGGCATTCTGGAAGGGTCTTCAGGTCCTTGAAAGGAAAGGGGGCACATTCCCAAGTCAGAAATCTGGGGAGTGGGGGGGTGGGGTGGGAAAAGACTCTTAAGTAGAGGGGGGGGTCAACCCAGGTCCAAAGAGATTTTTTTTTAATTTTTTTTTTTTTCTAAATGACATCCATCTCTTGCAAATCTCTCTCCAACTGGGAGAAAGAAAAAAATGGGGAAAAAAATCTCATTTGTTCTTAAGAAAAATGCTCACTTTATTTTTTTTAAAGTGCCTCATTTTTAGGATTTTTCTCTCTCTCTCTCCTTTATCCATCTGTGTTTGTTTCCAATCATTCCACGAAACTTCATCTTAAAGACTATTTTAGCTGTAATCAAGGCAGCTCTGTGGATGTGGGGACCCAGCTGCAAGGAGACCCATCTCTCTCTCTCTCTCTCTCTCTCTCTCTCTCTCTCTCTCTCTCTCTCTCTCTCTCTCTCTCTCTCTCTCCAAAAAAAGAGAGAAAATCTCCAAGGAACAGTTTGAGTCCCCTCTGGAGTGCATGCTCCTGGCTGATTGCTGCCACCAGAGATGCCACACAGACACCATCACCAACCTGGTTCCATTCCGCCCTGGCTCCTGCGTTCCACCAGGGGACACCGCCTGCAGGATCACAGCCAGGCCACCCGGGGCTGCTCCCCGATGATCGCGGTGGCGAGCCCGGGTCCCTCCATCCCGCGCCTTGCGCTCCCCCCCCACCACCCAGATCCGGATCTTGGGGGCTGGCGGGGTGCAGAGCCGGGAAGCCAGCTCGCAGCTGTGTCCCCCAACAGGCTCCCGGGTCCCCTCCCTCCCCGGGGCGGGGACCAGGCGCCTGCGGTCTCCCCCCAACTACTTGTCCCCTGTCATCACTTTTTCCTACACAATCCGCTCCGATGGGGCTGGGCGCGGGGAGGAGCGCGGCCCTGGGTGGCCCAGGGGGGGGAGGGGGTCAAGTCGCCCTGCGTGTCCCCTGGGGGGGGGGCGCCCCGCAAAGTCCCCCCCAACCCCCGAGGAGGCGGGTTCCCAGGACCCAGTCGTCGCCCCCTGAGGCTTCGGACAAACTTTGCCTCCTGCCAGGTCACCCACAGCACGGGGTCGCAGCTGTCATTTGGAAGTGCCACCCGGGTGTGGGGGGGGGCAGGGAAAAAAACCCGGGGACTTCACCCCGAGTCGCGTTGGTGCCACCAGGGGCTGCAAAGAGACCGCGGCGGATGGGGACAAGTTGGTGACAGGGGGGGGCTGGTGCCAGGGAGTCCGAGGGGGGGCGCGCGCGCGCGTGCACACGCGCACGATCGTGCACACGCGCCCAGGAGCGCGCGGGAGGCCACACGCCGAGCGCGCCAGGGACCCCCCGCCCCCCGACCCCCTGGTGGCGGCGCTCGCGGGTGGGGCGGGGACAGGGAGGCAGGTTACCGGGGCCACGAGCGGCGCTGTCACCTCCCGAGCGCCGCGGGTCTCAGCGGGCGGCGGGACCAGGGCCGGGCGAGCTGCGCGCGCGGCCACCTCCGCGGCGACAGGGCGACAGGGCGCGGCGTCTGCGCCGCCACTTTATCCCCGGGGCCGCTCGGCGACGGGGGCGGCCGCGGTGGGTGGGGACGCGGGGAGGCGGCGCCCGGGCCCACGTGTGTGAGCCCGGCCCCGCGGGGAGGAGCGGGGGCGCCGCCCGCCCGGGACCCGCCGTGCGCTCCTCCCCGCCCCGGGCTCGCAGGCGGCCGCGCCCGGGGACAAGTCCGGGCCACCCCTAGCCACACCCACCCCGCCCCTGCGCGGGAGGGCGCCGATCTGTCCCTGCAGACCGCAGGCCACACCGGGCGCGGCACGCGCAGGGTGCACACAGGCCCCAGGTGCGCGCACACGGCACACACGCACGCACGGCGCCCGTGCCCACGGGGACCCACTCCGCACAAGGGCACCGTGTGCACACGCGCGCACACACCCAAACGTGCAATCCAGCAGACTCGCGTGCACACACAGGCACGCTGAGATGACCCATGACCTATGCAGGGACACACCAATGCGCCTGGACACTCACAGAAGGTCACAGCACCGGGCCGTGGCGCACGCCTGGCATCCCAGCGGCTGGGGAGGCTGAGGCAGGAGGATCGCAAGGTGGAGGCCAGCCTCAGCCACTTAGCAAGGCCCTAAGCAACTCAGTGAGACCCTGTCTCTGAATAAAATAGAAAAGGGGCTGGGGACAGGGCTCAGGGGTTGAGCACCCCTGGATTTGATCCCTGGGACCAATTTTTTTTTAATTTGTTGAAGAGGAAGTGAGTTTTAATAAAGAATGAGTTAAGAAGGAGCAACAGGAGGAAATGGGTGAAAATTTGGTGGTTAGAAACTTTCACTAAGGGCCGGGCATGGTGGAGGATGCCTGTCACCCCAGCAGAGGGAGGCTGAGGCAGGAGGATCATGAGTTCAAAGATGGCCTCACCAAGTTAGCAAGGCCCTGAGCAACTCAGGGAAACCCTGTCTCTGAATAAAATACAGAATAGGCCTGGGGACGGGGCTCAGGGGTCGAGGGCCCCTGGGTTCAATCCCTGTTACCAAAAGCACATCACACACGCATACACACGTTCCTGTCACACACACACAGAGACACACGTGCTGTAAAGCTGTGGGGTCCCCGCAAGTCCCCAGGGCACAAGGCAGAGGCAGGTTGAAGCATGTCTACAGACATCTGGTCCCGGTCTCTCAATAAAATAGGGCTGGGGACAGGGCTCAGTGGTTGGGGAGGGGAGTCCCTGAGTTCAATCCTTGGTACCAAAAAAATAAATAAATAAATAAATGGAGACTGAGGCAGGGGAATTACCTCAGCCCAAGACCCTCATCTCTGAGAGAGACAGAGAGAGAGAGAGAGAGAGAGAGAGAGAGAGAGAGACAGAGAGAGACAGAGAGAAAGAGAGAGACAGAGAGAGAGAGAGAGAGAGACAGAGAGGAGGGAGTTTTTTTTTTTTTTTTTTTTTTTTTAGAGACTGGGTCTCTCTAGGTTGCTTACAGCCTTGCTCAATTGCTGAGGCTGGCCTCCAACTTAAGATCCTCCTGCCTCATCCTCCTGAGCTGCTGGGGTGACAGACGTGTGCCACCACCGGCCCCTGGCTGAACTTTTATTTTGAGATGATGGTAGATGCACATGCAGTTCTAAGAAATAATACCGAAAGACGTCATATACCCTTTAGCCAGTTTCCCACAATGGTCACTTCTTACAAAACTACAGTACAGGGCTGGGGATGTGGCTCAAGCGGTAGAGCACTTGCCTGGTGTGTGCAGGGCGCTGGGTTCCATCCTCAGCACCACATAAAAATAAAATAAAGATATTGTGTTCACCTAAAACTAAAAAATAAATATTAAAAAAAAAACTACAGTACAATCTCATGACCAGGTTATTGACGTTGATACAGTCAAGAAACAGAATCTATTTCCATCATTGCAAAAATCACGCAGGGTACACTTTCAGGGTCACATCTATTTCCCAGGCATCCCAACGTCCCCTATAAACACTGGAAAACACGAATTGTTCTCCAATTTCCAAAAATCCTGTCTAGAATGTTTTGTGTGTGGAATCATATAATATATATATATATATATATGTATATGTATATAATCCTTTAATAGACCAGGACTGCAATTGATGGATGGGGTAGAAATGGCATGTTTTGTGTTTTAAAAGATATAGCCGGGTGCCGTGTTGCACGCCTGTCATCCCGGCAGCCTGGGAGGCTGAGGCAGGAGGATCCCAAGTTCGAGGCCAGCCTCAGCAACTTAGAGAGACTCTAAACAACAGATGGAGACCCTGCCGCAAAAACCAACAAAACCAAACAAACAAAAAAACCATACAAACAAATGGGTTTTGGAAGTTTTTGCCATTAAAAAAAAAAAGAATGTAGTAGAGGTTCCAAGAACTAGATATGTTTAACCCAATTCAAACGTGTACTGAAACACCCCTGGGGGACCTCATTCATGTGCAAAACTGACACCTTATTATTTATCGAACCTCATTAATATGTAAAACTGTCACCTTATGTGTCAGTTAAAATAAGTTTAAATGAAGATTTAAATCTATTCTGCTGATGTCTGATTTTTTTTAGACCATTTACATTTAATGTAATTATGGTTATGGTAGGGCTTAAGTCTACCATTGTATTTTATTTATTTATATTTTGGTCATTTTGTCTTGTTTTCTGTTCTCTCTTTATTTTTCTAGTCTTCTTGTGGGCTACCGGAGCAGGATGGCTGCTTAGCTGTGCTGTGTTGGAGTGTGTCTCTCTGTAGAGATTGCTTAGCCACGTCCCCTTGTATTGCACTTGATATAATCCCAGCTTACTGATGACCTTTTCCCAGTCCTAGTGAAACAGAAACCTGACATCCCTTCATGTGTCCTTACTGTCATAACCATGTCCGGCACATACACTGAGAACCTCATCAGATAATGTCATCGTTTTTGTTTCAAACATCATTTAGAAAAGAGGAGGGAGGGGGACGCTTATTTTATCGGCCCTGTTTTTGCTCACTGTCTTATTTCTTCCTGCATAGTATTCCACGATTCCTTTTTCTACCCTTTGAGTTCTATTTAGAAAAATCATCTTAGCCATTCTTTGAGAACCGTCTCCCTTCCCCTGAGAACGTATCGATTCTTCTTCATTCTTGAAGGATATATCCACTAGATACAGGATTCTAGGTTAACAGTAAGTTGTTTTTTCTTTTTTTTTTAAGTTGAAAAATGCAGGTGTGGTGGTGCACGCCTGTCATCCAAGCCGCTCAGGAGGCTGAGGCAGGAGGATCACCAGTTGGAGGCCAGCCTCAGCCACTTAGTGAGTCCCCCTAGGCAACTTAGCGAGACCCTGTCTCTAAAATAAAATATAAAAAGGGGCTGGGGATGGGGCTCCATGGTTAAGTGCCCCTGGATTCAATCCCTGCTACTAAAATAAATTAAAAAAAAAACTTTGAAAAATATTGTGCCCCTTATTCTGGCCTTGACGGTATCCAACCCACGGCCATTTGAACATATTTTCTTTTATGGGTGACGTGTTCTTTCTCTCTTGTGGCTTATAAGATGTTTTCTTTACCTTTCATGTTCAGAACTTTTCCTATGATGGGTCTTGGTATGGATTTCTTTGCTTCTATTCTTTTTTTAGGATTTTTTTTTCTGGTTCTTCAATCTGAACAATTCAAGGCTTCCATCTCCTGCCAAATTTGGGGACATTTCTAGTTTTATTTAAGTACATCTCAGCCCCACACTTTTTTCTCTTCTGCTTTTGGGACAATGAGGACATGAAGGTGACAGCTTGTCTTACGAGACCCCGAGGCTTAGATTTCTTCCCATTTTTTTTCTTCATCTATTTTCTCTGTCATTCAGATTGCACATTATTTTTTTTTAATTTTTGTTTTTGGTTTCATGTTCCAGTTCACTGATTCTCTCCTCTGTCCCCCCTCCCCGACATTCTACTTCTGAGTCCATCCATTGTTTGTTCCATTTCAATGATTGTATTTTCCAGCTCGAGGATGGCCATTTGGTTCTTGGGTCTTGGATTCCTCTGCTGAGACTTTCTGTTTTTGATGGGGTTTTCAGCCTGCTCCTAATTGTTCCTTGAAACATTTTTTTTTTGAATCATGCCTGCTTCAAAATCTGAGTTCTTCTCAAAAAACTTAACACACACACACACAAAATAACCCAATCAATCAATCAAAAAAAATAACCCAATCAATAAGTGGGCAAAGAACTGAACAGACGCTTCACAGAGGAGAAATGATCCATCAACAAATATGTGAGAAGATGATCATCATCTCTAGCAATTAGAGAAATGCAAATCAAAACTACACTGAGATTCCACCTCACTCCTGTCAGGAGGACAATTATCAAGGATACAAGTAAAACAATAAATGTTGGTGAGAATGTCGTGGGGGGAAAAGGTACATTGTTAGTACATGGCTGATGGGACTGCAAATGGGTACAACCCCTCTGGAAAGCGGGATGGAGATTCTTCTGAAAATCTGGAATGGAACCCAGCTGTCCCACTCCTCGGTCTATATATACCCAAAGGACTTAAAATCAGCAGCACACAACAGGGACACAGCCACAGCGATGTTTATAGCAGCTCAATTCACGATAGCTAAACCATGGAACCAGCCTAGGTGCCCTTCAACAGGTGGATGGGTAAAGAAACTGTGGTCCATATACACAGTGGAATATTACTCAGCCATCAAGAAGAATGAAATGATGGCATTTGCTGGTCAATGGATGGAGCTGGAGACGATCATGCTGAGTGAAATAAGCCAGTCCCCAAAAAACCAAAGGCTGAGTGTCCTCTCTGATATGGGGACGCTGACTCACAATAAGGGGGGGATGGCAGTTCACTGGATGAGATGCAGGGGAGTGGAGGGAAGGGAGGGGAGGGGACTGGGAGAGACAGGGGAGTGAATGGACGTCACTTTCCCATGTTCACATAGGAACCCACGACCAGGGACACCCCACAGCAGGTCCAGCCACAGGAGTGGGAAGTCACACCTCCGTGTAGGTGGGACATGTCATAATACATGCTACTGTCACGGAGAACTAAGAAGAACAAATAAAAATTTTTTAAAAATCTATGTTCCTTCTCTGCACCTGTTGTTTGTGTTGTTTTTTTTTTTAAATCCAGTGTTGGATCTTTTGGTCTCTTGGTTAAATCAGTGATTTTTCTATTGTGATGTCATCCTCTACGTATCACATCATCCAACTCTGGATCTTGTTGGAAACGTTTGTTTTTTTTCCTGACTTTCTCTAAAACTACTCTGGCCAAAGGAATGAAGTGGTGTGTCCTCACGATCCACCGGTAAAGATACAAGTCCAAGGTTTCTCACTGTTTTTTTTTTTTTTTTTAGTTTGGTCATAGGTGTGGGGCACAGTCCCCTTTTTCTATTTTATTTAGAGACAGGGTCTCGATGAGTTGCTTAGGGCCTCAGTAAATAGCTGAGGCTGGCCTCCAACGTGTGATCCTCCTGCCTCGGCCTCCCCAGTGGCTGGGATGACAGGTGTGCAGTTGCCGGCACCTGGCTGTCCTGATGGATTTGATGGCACTGAATGACCTTTCCCAAGAGGCCTGACCCTGGTGTTTCAATGTAGAGTTAAAAACAGCCACTTTCAGAATGACTGTTGGCAAGAGCTGGGCCAACCTTTATCTTGACTGGCAGAAGTGAAAATTATCAGGCCACCGTTGGAAACCAACCCCAGAGAAGCCACTTAACAGGTCAGAGGAAGGACAGGAGCGATCATCAGCTCTCCCCACGATGTTCCTCCCTCTGGGTCCCCAGTCTTGGTCCTGGAGACATCTCTGATATGGTGACTTTGTCTATTATTTACTGAGTATCTTTCTTCAACTCATATTTTAATTTCACTACAGTTATTTGAAAAGGGTTTTTCTTCCAATAGAAAGCACTTGCCATAAAATAAACATAACCCTACAAAGAACATTAATGAAAGCAAAGTCAAGTTGTTTAAATGTCTGGCTTTTTTTTTTTTTTAAAGAAAGGTAATCCGGGATGGTGGCCCGCACCTGTCATCCCAGCAACTTGGGAGGCTGAGGCAGGAGGATTGCAAGTTGGAGGCCAGCCTCCACAAAAGTGAGACCCTGTCCCTAAATAAAATACCAAATAGGTCTGGGGATGGGGCTCAGGGGGGTGGAGGGCCCCTGAGGTCCATCCTTGGTACCCTCCTCCTCCTCCTCCAAAAAAAAAAAAAAATCTATCAGGAGAGAAGTGCGGGTTCTGCCCACCCAGCCCTTTCCCCCTAGGCCCTTGGTAAATCCTGGATGTCCGCCATTCGTCCCCAGCACCATCATGAGATCTGGACTCAGCAATGGAGAAGAGATTCTTGCACTGACTAATGGAGTTCGTGAAGCAATTAAAACTTGTGCACACTGGAAAAAAAAAATATTCCTCCAGGGTCATCAAGAGGCGCACAGAAAACAGACTTCCAACAACAGGGCGGCTCCTGAGGGGGTGCATCCTCCTCCTGGGGTTTTTGAACAAGATTTTAAAGATTCTTTTTTTTTTTTTTTTTTAAAGATTTCTTTTGAAATGGAATCAGCTGACCCCATTCTCCAGTGTGAGGTTTTTGTTTTTTTTTTTTTCAAGGGAAATGTGGTGGTGGTTATGTTTAAACAGGGAAAACCCAGAGACGGGATGACTAACTGTAGAAACCACTTCATAGGGAGAGTAATTTCCAGAAAATCTGGGCAAGGTGAAGAGGAAGGGCTGGGGGGTGGGTGGGAGAGGAGCAAACCAGGTACCTTTTCTGAATCATAGCATTATTTTCCGGGGCTGCTTTTTATTTTTTTAATGTGCTTATTTTTATTTTTAATTTTTAAAAAAGTGACAAGTGTGTATTTTATCATTATGACACCATATTTTTAAATATATATATATATTTAAATATATATATATATAAAATATATTTTATATATAATATGTATATTTAAATATATAAATATTTAAATATTCATATTATATATTTAAATATAATATATTATATTGATATAATATTAATATATATTTTAAATATATATTTAAATATAATATATTACATTAATATAATAGTAATATATATTTTAAATATACATTTAAATATATAATATATATTTAATTATTTATATTTAAATATAAATATATATTAGGTCACTTTATCTTTATATATATATATATATATATATATATATATATACATATGAAGCTAGGCTGCTTTTTAAATTCAATTTAATTGATTATTTTTTTATTTTTTATTTTTTTGGTACCAGGGATTGAACCCAGAAGCACTTAACCCCTGAGCCCCGTCCCCAGCCCTTTTTTATATTTATATTTAGAGACAGGGTCTCACTGAGTGGCTCAGGGCCTCGCTAAGTTGTAGAGGCTGGCCTCCACCTTGCCATCCTCCTGCCTCAGCCTCCCCAGCTGCTGGGATTATAGGCCCTGTGCCGCCCAGCCCCGGGGGCTGGATTGCTTTTTAATTGGCAACTTGGGGGTCACCGAGGTCCTGTGGACCACAGGTCCTGTGGTGTGTCTGAGTCAACTCTTGGACTTGGAAACTTGGTGACCTTGAGCGAGTTACTGTACCTCTCTGTGTCCTCAAGGGTCCGGGGAAGAGAATGTCTCCTCCTCTTAGGATCCTGGTGATAGGAGCCTGATCAAAGTGCTTGGGAATAATATGACGCGGTGGCCTGTGATAAATGCCTTCTGTCCCAGCTCGGTGACCGCCATCTGCACAACTGGGCCCACGGTCCCCTCCAAACAGCCCCCTCCCGGTGAGCGCCACTCAACCTGAGCACCAGCGTCTCATCTCGTCGCGACCCTTCGTGCGAGGTCCACTGTCCTCTGAATATCCCCAGCAGGCCACAGGTGACATCATCTGGTGGAAACCAGCATTCTGGGGGTGCAGCGACTGAGGCCAGCGAGGCGAGGGGGGGACTTTCCCAGGGTGGTGAGGCCCGTTCCCCGTCTGGAGGCCAAGTCCACAGGAGGACGATGGTCAGGCCTGTCCCTTTGCATCATGGGTACTGGTGACCGAGAATCGTGGCCAACAGATTCTGGGCATTTCAGGTAGAAAAAGAAACCAGAGAGCGGACCGCGGTGGCCCCCGCCTGTGATCCCAGGACCTCGGGAGGCCGAGGCAAGAGGATCGCAAGGTGGAGGCCAGCCTCAGCCATTTAGCAAGGCCCTAAGCCACTCAGGGAGAGACCCTGTCTCTAAATAAAATAGAAAGAGGGCTGGGGACAGGGGGTCAGGGGTGAAGAGCCCCTGGGTTCAATCCCTGGTATTGCCAAAAAAAAAAAAAAAAAAGAAAAAAAAGAAAAAAAATCTATAACATAATTTAACTTATATGTATTAAGCCACAGACCCCTAAACCAAACCATTTATAACGAATAAATTAGAAGCAGGACAAGTGGGTTGTATTTGCTTAGAAGAAGAATGGAAAAGGGACGCAGAGACTCATGAATGCCAAATAAAAATAATAATAGCAGTAAATAACACAATTAAAATAATAATAATAATAATAAAGTACTAAATCACGAATCCCGGGCTGGGACGTAGCTCATTTCACTAGCATGTTTGAGGCCCTGGATTTGACCCCAAGTGAGACAAATAAATAGATAAAGTGGACAATAAAATAATAAGGAAGGAAGAAAAAAATAGAAATAAAATAAGGAAATAACCTTCTTTGAACCAACAATGTTAAATTGACATGCGTTGAGCTGCACCTAGAGCCCCCAAATAGATTTTTTTTTTGGTAGGAGGGATTGACCCCAGGGGTGCAGGACCCCTGAGCCCCGCCCCCAGCCCTTTTTTTATTCTATTTAGAGACAGGGTCTCTCTGAGTTGCTCAGGGCCTCGCTCAGTGGTTGAGGCTGGCCTCCCACTTGCGATCCTCCTGCCTCAGCCTCCCAAGCCACTGGATTGCAGGCCTGTGCTACCACCAACGCCTGATGCCCTCAAATAAATACGTGAATCTATAAATAAGCAGCCACAGGGGTCTAAAGGCATGGCCTAAACCCTGTCTGGGGTTTACTTTGGCTCCTAGTTTTCTCACACAGCCTTAGGCCACCCCCCACCACCACCTCCTGCTGGGTTCCTGTAGCGCCCAGGTGCCATTTTGCTCAGGGCGGGTCTCTCTTTAATTTGCATATTCATGAGCTGCTCCTGCGGAGGGTGGTGCTTCCCTCCGCCTACCTGGGGCCACCCAATCACTAACGCCCTCAGGCACAGGATCCCTGCACCCAACCTCACTCTCCACCTTGGACCTCAGCTGCTCAAATTCTGGGCCTGGGTGGATGGGTTTCCATCTGAGAAGCCTCAGGACTCTTCCTGGGGCTGGGGGTGTGGCTCACTGCAAGGGGGACTCACTTAGGGTGTTCAGGCCCTGGGTTCCAGACCCAGCTCTCCCCCCTCAAAAAGCCAACAACAAAGCCCTCTTCCTCCTCTGACAGTCTCCTGTCACCTTGGAACAGGGAGAAAAATCTCCACCCACCTGCAGATTTGATCATTCTCTGTTGACTCTTGGGAATTTCACAGGTTGAACAATAACAAAACAAAACAAAAAAAAGATGTTCAAAAATGTAAGTAGATCCCTGTCATCCTAGGGGCTCGGGAGGCTGAGGCAGGAGGACCGCAAGTTGGAGGCCAGCCTCAGCAATGTATCAAGGCCCTAAGCAACTCAGCGAGACCCTGACTCTAAATAAAAAATTAGAGAGGGCCGGGGATGGGGCTCAGTGGTTAAGCACCCCTGGGTTCAATCCCTGGTGCCAAAATATATATATACATTTGTAAATAAAATATAAAAATAAAATATATAGGACTGGGGCTATATAATATAAAATATATAAATATATATATTATTATTATTTTTTGGTACCAGGGATTGAACCAGGGGTGCTTAACCACTGAGCCCCATCCCCAGCCCTTTTTATTTTTTTATTTAGAGACAGGGTCTTGCTGAATTGCTTAGGGCCTCGCTCAGTGGCTGAGGCTGGCCTCCACCTTGTGATCCTCCTGCCTCAGCCTCCTCGTGAGCTGCTGGGATCCCAGGTGTGCACCACAGAGCCTGGCAGAAATTAATTTTAAACAGTGTGGTCATAAGACAAAAAATATACCATCGGAGCAGTAGAACTGTTTTTTAAATTTGATAAACGTGGCACATGCTTGTTATCCCAGGGACTTGGGGAGGCTGAGGCAGGAGGATCGCAAGTTGGAGGCCAGCCTCAGCCACTTCATGAGGCCCTCAGCAACTCAGCAAGACCCTGTCTCTAAATAAAATATTTAAAAGGGGCTGGGGAATGGGGCTCAGGGGTGAAGCACCCCTGGGTTCAATCCCTGGTACCAAAAAAAAAAAAATGCAAATCAAGTCGGGCAGAGACGATGGTCTAAACACCCTGGATGTACCCAAATGGATCAGGAAATATTCTTTAGGGTTCTCAAACCAGCCCTGGCTCACCTGCCTGGGCAGCGTGTGCAAGGAAACGGTGAATTTCCATGACGTGTTCGAGCTGAGTCTGCAGCGCTGATTGACAGCGCCCCTCCTAGGTTGGGGGAGGTGGGGGGAAGTGCTGCTGGACTACATTTCCCAGACGCCCTCGGGGCTCCCGGGCTGAGCGCTCTGGCCAATGCGGAGGAAGGCGCGCCAGAGCCCGACCTGACCTCCCTGGGGTGTGCCCATCTCCCTGCCCGGGGAAGAGGGAGGCATTCCTATGAGATGGAGTGGAGGGAGGGATGTCTCTGAAGGACATCCCTTAGGATGCCCCAGTGTCCCCAAGAATAAGGATTGCCCTGGGTTTGGTGGCAAAGGAGACATGACCTTTAATGAAGTCCTTTTGCAGGTGGCTGCCTGACTGGCTGGGACCAAGAGGGTCTTTGAAAAACCCTTGTGGCCTTTTAGCATCTCTGGGTGGTTCTGCCTTGCCCCCCCCGCCCCGCCCCCGTCTGTTGGTCAGTCTGTTGGTGACATGTCAATCCAAGAACATGCAAATAAATGTGTAGCTGGAGAGCCAGAGACACCCCCCCACACACACCCACCAGGCCACTTGCCTTGGAGGACAGGAGAGGGGTGGGAGGACCTGGGCATGTGACTTGGCAGAACCAAATGCTGGGAGAGAGAGAGAATCTTGGCACCCACAGCGGATCGCAGAGGTGGTTTCTGTGTCACGGATAGGAACCCTGGGTCCCCTCTGCAATAGGCAGACTGTCATTTTAGGGCTGGGGGGGGGGGGGCTGGACAAGGGATGGAACCCAAGGGTGCTTTCCCACAGAGCTCTCTCCTAGTCCTGTTTATTTATTTATTTATTTTTTTAAACAGGGTCTCCCTAAGTTTTGTAGAGGCCGGCGGCCTCCAACTTGCGATCCTCCTGCCTCAGCCTCCAGAGTCCCTGGGATCCAAGGGAGTGTCCCTGCCCAGGGCCGAGGGGCAACATGGTAACCACCTTTTTATGAAAGGGATGAGTGTGGCTTGGCCAGCTCCCTGAGGACCAATCAGGGCATTGGGAAGTGGCCCTGCCCTCCTCACCCCAGCAGATCCAATAAGCCACTCAGAGCCGTGCAGCTGAAGGACGAGGGGACATTGAAAGAGGAGAGGCTTGGGAAAAGGAGGAGGAAGGGAAGGACGTCTACAGAAAGAACTAGAAGGTGCTGTTTCAGAAAAGAAGCACCGTAGGCTGGTCTGTGGCAGCCCACGGGCACCCACAGAAGGCTCCCTCGGTAAACAGCCTCGGGGGTGGCTTCCAGTGGTCCCCCTGCCAGGGACACTGTAAATGTCACTTGAGTGTTCAAAAGAGTGTGAAGCCCTGGGTTGATCAGAAGTGCAAAGACAAGCTGGGTGAGTCAGGTTCCCTCGGGGAAGACCAAAACCCTCCAACTGTCTAACCCTAGAGAAGAAACCATAACCCATTTATACTCCCTCTTTGAAAATGCAATCGCCACGCATATGAAATGATACACTCAGCTCTCTGTATCCGTGGGTGCTGCATCCGCAGATTCAACCAAGGATCAAAATATATATATATATATTTTTTTTTAAATTGCCTCTGCACCCCTGTCATCCCAACGGCTCAGGAGGCTGAGGCAGGAGGATCACAAGGTGGAGGCCAGCCTCAGCCACTTAACAAGGCCCTAAGCAACTCATCAAGACCCTGTCTCTCAATAAAGTATTAAAAAGGGCTGGGGAATGGGGCTCAGGGGTTAAGCGCCCCAAGTTCCATCCCTGATACCAAAAAAAAAAAAGAAAATTGTACATGCATTTAGATATAATGCATAATAATATACACAGAGAAAAACTAACCTTAATGATGCTTCTATTTGAGGAGAGAGAGAAGAAGGAACTTTTTTTTTTTCCAAACTACTTTATTCCTGTTATCTTTGCTATTTTGTTACAGTGAGCGTCTGTGGCTGTTGTAAATACCTATGTTTTACTTATTTTATTTTATTTATTAGTTTTGTTTGTGGTGCTGAGGACATATGATTTTGGGGGGTGGGTGGGTACTGGGGATGGAACCCAGGGGCACTCAACCCCTGAGTCGCACCCCCAGCCTTATTTTGTATTTATTATTTAGAGACAGGGTCTCCCTGAGTTGCTCAGGGTCTCCCTAAGTGGCTGAGGCTGGCCTCCAACTTGCGATCCTCCTGCCTCAGCCTCCCTAGCTGCGGGGATGACAGCTGTGCACCACCATGCTGGGCCATCTGCTTTTAATTTTACTGATGTTCAGGAAGATTTTATATCAAGGAGCCAGGTAGTACCTATCTCCTCTGTTTATCCGTAACGGCCAGATGCAATGCTCCTGTTGGAAATTTTAAGTGAAAAGTGTAAGATTGTACCCAGAAAATGAATCCGAGCCCCATAAATATTCATAGAAAACAACTGGAAAGAAATCCAATAAATGTTCACAGTAGGTGTTCCCGGCAGAGAGATCGTGAATAATTATTTCTTCCTTTCTAGTTTTTAATACTTCTCAATTTTCTATTATAAGCATGCATTCTTTTTATAATTGAAAAAAAAGCACTATATATATATATTTTTTTTTTAATTTTTTTCTAAATGTAATTGCCAAGTCTCTGCCAAGGCGATGCCAAATTTTCTTCCCAGCTGAGAAAATGGTACCAATCCAAAGATGCCTGGGTGACACTCAGACACAGTGTCATTTTTTTTTGGATCCAGGCAAAGAAAGGGTAGGGAAGCTCAGTGGTTAACACCACCAGCTGGACCCTGGAGTGTCAATCAAGCCAGCCCGCCATGGTGAGACAAGTCCTGCCAAGGGACCAGACGCGCAGGAACAAGGCAGGGGACCCCCTCACCAGACGTCCTTGACACCTGCTAATGAGCTGCTGTTTTCCATATAGATTAGATTTGTGACACCACCACCACCCCCCACCCCCGTGTGTCTAAGATCATCTACTCCTTCACCCACCCCTGGGCCCTGGGATTGTCTGCCTGGCTTTGGAGGCTGGTGACATATTCCATGACGGGCTCTTCTCACCCCTTGGGAGAATTAGCAAGGAACCAGCTCAGCGCTTGGTCAGTCTCCCTGGGCAGTCCCTTCTCTGGAGGCTGAGGCAGGAGGATCCCAAGATGGAGGCCAGCCTCAGCCACTCAGCGAGTTGTTCACGGCCTAAGTGGCTGAGGCTGGCCTCCAATTTGGGTCCTCCTGCCTCAGCCTCCTGAGCCACTGGGATGACAGGCGTGCACCACCGTGCCTGTCTTCATCTAGTTTAATTCTCATTTCTCTTAGGGCCAAGGTGAGGCCTATTTTAGGGTCAGTCGCATTTCTTTTTCTGAGTACTGGCAAAATGGCTTATTGGGGAGTGACCTCATTTTGTCTTAGATTTCTATAGGGACTCTTTATATGAACCAGATGAGCCCTTTTTGGCCGGGCGATGGGATGCTGGTATTTTCCTAAGTGTATCCTCTCTCTTCCAACGTGGCTTTCTGAGCTCTTTATTTTGGAAATTTCCAAGCATTTATATAAGTCGAGAGATAATGTAATGAATTCCATGTCCTCGCTCCTCAACTTCAGCAATTACCCAAACATGTCATCTCGCTCCCTCTGTCATGCCAGTCACTCCCACCCCCACTCAGATTATTTTAAAGCAGATCCCAGCCAGAGCCTTTCATCTGCAAAGAGTCCAGTAGGGATCTGTGAGAGATTTTATTTGAATCTCATTAAAAAAGAAAAAAAAAATAGGCTGGGTGCGGTGGCGCACACCTGTCATCCCAGAGGCTTGGGAGGCTGAGGCAGGAGGATCGAAAGTTGGAGGCCAGCCTCAGCCACTTGGCTCTAAGCAAATTAGTGAGGCCCTATCTGTTGTGCTGTGGCTGTGGGGTGTCCCCAGAGTCCTCGTGGGAGGTGACACAGGAAGGTCCAGAGGAGGAGTGAGGGGTTTTGAGGCCTGAACCCTGGCAGTGAATGGCTCCCTGGGGGTCCCCTGGGGGTCCCCTGGTGGCCCCTGGAGGCAGGTGAGGTGTGGTGGAGGAGGTGGCCCTGGGGCCGTGGCTTGAGGTCTCGATTTGTCCCTGGAGAGTGGAGTCCCTGCTCCCTGGTCCCCATGGGAGCTGCTCCCTCCCCACACTCTTCCTCCATGATGTCCTGCCTCCCCTCGGGCCCTGACCCATGGACCCGGCCATCTGTGGACTGGGACCTGGGACCTTGTGGACACTCTGAGCCAAATACACTTCTCCTCCTCTAACTCTTCTTCTTATCAGGTATTTGAATCCCAGAGGCCAAAAAAAAAAAAAAAAGCTGAATAAAATAACGAACCAGAAGTCTGTCTGATGATGACTCAAGTATTTTGACTGAGCCCCATCATCTGAACCATGTGCTTTTTAATCCTCCTAAATGAGAAATGAACCATTTCTAATTTAAACAGATAATCACGGGTAGACAGAGAATCTCTTTGCATGCCACAATAAGAAAAAAAACCTGATATTTCAAAGGAGATGCGTCTGAGCCATTTTATTTAAACAGAGAGAGCAAACAAACGTATATTAGGTGGGAAAGTCTATGTCAGACCAATTCAGTCCTGGGTTTTTGATCCATGAATATCAATAAAATTGACCCAGAGACATTCAAATTGGTTGGAAAGAATAAGATAGGGCTTATATATACCCTTTTATTACATATGATAATCCCCTGGGGCAGTGGCACACACCTGTCATCCCAGCAGCTCTGGAGGCTGAGGCAGGAGGATCCCAATTTAGAGGCCAGCCTCAGAAACTTAGTGAGGCCCTCAGCAACTGTCTCTAAATAAAAATAAATAAATAAATAAAAAGAGAGTGTGGCTCCGTGGGTTAGCACCTCTAGGTTCAATCCCTGGTACCAAAAAAAAAATAGAATCAAATATGAGGGCTGGGGTAGTGGCTCCGTGGCAGAGTGCTGGGACCCAGGGTGTCCCATGTCCCAGTCCACAGATGGCAGCCCCACTCCTGGGCGAGGGGAGGCAGGACATCATGGAGGAAGAGTGTGGGGAGGCAGCAGCTCCCATGGGGACCAGGGAGCAGGGACTCCACTCTCCGGGGGGCCAGAATTTTCTTTCATGCAAGTCAACAGCATCTGCCAAGGCCCAACCTGATGAGGTCTCTCTCCTTCCAAGGGGGTGAATTCTTGGCTTTGGGGTCACCCTGGGTGATTCCCATTTTTATGCTCTGGTCTGGCCAATTTTCTGGCTGCCAGGAACACGCATTCAGCTCTTATTTAGAGACAGGGTCTCGCTGAATTGCTTAGGGTCTTGTTAAGTGGCTGAGGCTGGCCTCCAACTTGCGATCCTCCTGCCTCGGCCTCCCGAGCCGCTGGGATGACAGGTGTGGGCCAGGGGAATGAGCCCACCCTTTTCCTGGTAGGGTTGAAAGAGGGTCAAGTCAGGGGCTGGGTACTTGGTCTGTACTGCCATTTGTCCTTGAGCCCAGAGTCGCTCGGGGAATGTGTGGAGAAGATGGATTCGGGGCTCGTTCTTTTTATAGCCCCATAATTGCTAAAGGAGAATTGTCTTTGTGTCAAAAACCGAGCTGAACATTTCCATTCTTCTATTTATGTCTCCTCGTGTGTCCTGGCACCAAAGTCTTCTGAGAGGGACCTCAGGCCAGAATCTTTATCAGTCAAAATCTTAGCCTTCCTGGCAACATTTCTGAGATTTTTTAAAATTTCTTTTTTAGAGGGGGAGTCCTGGGGATTGAATTCAGGGGCCCTTAACCCCTGAGCCCCGTCCCCAGCCCTTTTTAGATTTTATTTAGAGACAGGGTCTCACTGAGTTGCTGAGGGCCTTGCTAAGTGGCTGAGGCTGGCCTCCACCTTGCGATCCTCCTGCCTCAGCCTCCCGAGCCGCTGGGATGACAGGTGTGCGCCACTCCACTAGGCTATTTCTAAGATCTTAAACAAATATGAAATCATGAATCTTTTGGAGGGACGTTATTACGTGACAAAAACAGGTCAACCCTACCAGGAAAAGGGTGGGCTCATGCCTCAGGAAGGAGCATGTTGATATTAAAAACCTGTGGCAGCCGGGTTCCGTGGCACATGCCTATCATCCCAGCAGCTTGGGAGGCCGAGGCAGGAGGATCGCAAATTGGAGGCCAGCCTCAGCAACCTCGTGAAGCCCTAAGCAACTCAGTGAGACCCTGTCTTAAAATAACAACAACAAAAAAAAAGGGCTGAAATCCCCAGTACCCACTCACCCCCCCAAAAAAAGATTACAATTTAAGATTGGTCAGAAATTATCTATGAAATGCATGCCTGTAATCCCAGCTACTCAGGAGGCTGAGGGGATGAGGATGGCAAGTTTGAGGCTGGCCTCTGCGATTTAGTGAGATCGTGTCTCAAAATTTAAAAAATTAAAAAAAATATATCTATATTTTTTTCTTTTTAAGGGTTGGGGATGTAGCTCAGTAGTAGAGTGGCCGAGTACCTCCCCCTTCCCAAAAAAAAAATATTTTATGAAATGGAATGAAACTTGCGATTTGTGTTATTATGGGTGCTACAAGAGCCACGGGGACCCATGACGATGACGTGTCAAGTGGAAAGGTTTGTGAATCTACAGGTTTGAGCAACTTGTTCTGATGATGTAAGAAAGGTGACAACTCATTCTTCACATGGGCACGTTCGTTCCAGGAAACGACGGCAAACGTGGCCATCATGTGACTAACTCAGAGCCTTCCGTGGCTATGGCAAAACACCCGAGGTCGTCAACTTAAAAAGAAGAAAGGTTCATTTCAGTTCATGGTTTCAGGTGACTCCATCTGTGATCTCTTGGCCTGTGGCTTTGGGCCGCGTGGTGGTGGCACACAGTGTGCCATCGTGGGGAGCACGTAGCGGAGGTTTGTTCATTTGAGGGCAACTGGAAAGCAAAGAGAGAGAAAGAGCTGGGGGCCCCCATGACCTAACTTCCTCCCATGAGGCCCCGCCCACAACTTCTCCACCCACCTCCCTGGAGTGCCACAGGCTGACCTTTAACCCAAGGCTTTGGTGGAATGTCCCAGACCCAAACCCATTTATATCAGATGCCTTGGGGCATCTGATATAAAACTTAAAAATTTTAGGCTTTAAAAATAACAGTGTGTCCAAGACAGGGTGGTGACAGGGCAGACTGTTTCCTGTGATCTGAACTTTGGCCTTGACCTAGGGAAAAAAAAAATACTTCCTACCATTTGGGGTGGGGGGGTACCCAGGAATTGAACCCAGGGGCCCTCCACCACGGAGCCCCGTCCCCAGCCCTATTTTGTGTTTTTATTTAGAGACAGGGTCTCACTGAGTTGCTGAGAGCCTTGCTAAGTGGCTGAGGCTGGCCTCCACCTTGCAATCCTCCTGCCTCAGCCTCCCAAGCCCCCGGAATGACAGGTGAGCTCCACTGTGCCTGGCCCTTCCTACCATCCTTGGCACGGAGCTCCCAGAAATGTAGGAGACAGATACATGAAATCCTTGGAGGATCACCTTCTTTGAAGCAGCCGGACTCAATTCTGAGAAATCATTTGCTTTCAAGTAAAGAAACCCCGGGCCAGGTGATCTAAATAAATGATGTCCCTGCGGTCACACAGCTAGAGAGAGGCAGGGTTTTTAGATGGGAATGGCATCTGCTGCTTTCCAGGAAGAAAAAAAAAAATGTTAACGTTTCTCCCACCCCCGCTCCTTGAATTTTCATTAGATTTAGAATCAGGCATAGATTGAGATCATTGTGAGGTTTCAGATGACACATTTTTTTTTTAAATATCTTTTAGTTGTTGATGGACCGTTATTTTATTTATTTATGTGGTGCTGAGAATCGAACCGAGTGCCTCACCTGTGCTAGGCAAGTGTGATACCACTGAGCCACCACCCCAGCCCCCAGATGATACGTTTTCAATACCTTTATTATTTTTTTAATTTTATTTTTATGTGGTGCTAAGGATCAAACCCAGTGCCTCATACACGCTAGGTCAGCTCTCCACCACCGAGCTACAGATACATTTTTTGTTGTTGTTGTTGTTTTAATTTAGAGACAAGGTCTCCCTGAGTGGGGCTCGGTGCCTTGATTTTGGTGAGGCTGGCCTCCACCTTGCGATCCTCCTGCCTCAGCCTCCAGAGCTGCTGGGATGACAGGCCTGAGCCCCCCCACGTGCCCGGCCAAGCAACTCAGCTGTGATGGGGCTTGTCCCAGGGTAGTATTTCTGTGAAGGGATATTTGTTGGGGTTGAGCGCGTGCCTGCCGGATGGATGACCTACTTGTTGGTTGAGATATGCCTTCCCAGGCTCCAACTGGCTCTTTGCCCTCCCACAACCACCCACTGCGGATCATAGAAAAGTGCCCAGAGTGGCCAGGGGCCAATC
The DNA here is from genome assembly GCF_021218885.2 of Marmota monax. Lineage (NCBI taxonomy): Eukaryota > Metazoa > Chordata > Mammalia > Rodentia > Sciuridae > Marmota > Marmota monax. The sequence continues at coordinate 1,142,393 of NW_026694242.1, read as the reverse complement.
TGAATTATATGCACAGTTTCCTTGTGTGTTCCAAGTTTTCTTTTTTTCCTTACCACACCCAGACAGCCAATTTTTTATTTATTTTATTATTTTAATTTTATTTTTATTTTATATTATTTATTTTTATTTTATTTTATGTATTTTTATTTTATTTATTTTATTTTATATTTTGTTTTATGTATTTTTATTTCATATTTTATTTATTTTCATTTTATTTTATATTTTACTTTATGTATTTTTATTCTATTTTATTTTGTTTTATTTATTTTATTTTACATTTTATTTATTTTTATTTCATTTTATTTATTTTATTATTTTATTTTATTTTATATTTTATCGGATGTATTTTTATTTTATTTCATATTTTATTTATTTTATTTCATATTTTATTTATTTTTATTCTATTTTATATTTTACTTCATGTATTTTTATTTTATCGATTTTATTTTATATTTTATTTTACGTTTTATTTATTTTTATTTTATTATTTTATTATTTTATTTTATTTTTGCAGTTAGCACAGAGCTGCCACTCAGGGGTCCCCTTGAACCCCACTGTCTGAGTCACTGAATGCATTTTTGAACGTTGCTTTTCTGGTGAGGGACAAAGGGTCCCTGGGAGATAAAAGGCCCTCCCTCTCTCCTACCTAATGCATTTCTAAATACACCAATGCCATTTTGCACCAAGAAGCAAATCCACCCGCATGCGATTTGGATTGCATCTCATTTAAAAAAAATAAAATAAAATGGAGCTCTGGGGATTCAGTATGGACCCACACTGTCCTGGGGTGGCTGGGGGCTAAGGAGGGGGTAAAAATTCTTCCATTCAATCCCTGGGGGGGGAACCCCTTCCAAAACTGGGTGTGCAGGGGAACTTGCCTGTCTCCAAAGAAATGTGTCCCTTGGCGCTCCTCAACTTGCTTAATTACTCAGCAGAATCAAAGCTGGACTCTGCAGTGACCCAGGGCCCTGGGGACTTTTAATATGCAAATGCACATTGTCCTGCTCTCAGGGGGTACTGAGCGGGGCCACACTGCCTAAGCCAACTTGGCCCCGGTTACCCTGAGAACTTTCTGGGCCTGAGGACATGGGTGGGGGTTCCTATCAGCCCAGGGAACTCGAGTTTGGGAAACTCTGGTCTCGTGTCCAGCGAGGTCATGAATCATCCTGTCACCTACCCAGTCGGGTTCCAAGCCACCATCGGGGACCCTCAAGGGCCTCCCACTCCCCCCACCGGTGGCTGGTTACCTTTTTATGGTCAAAGCACATTGAAGGGAATTGAAAGACTCCCAGGCAGGAGGGAGAGGGGAGGTGACAGCCACTAAATAAGTCAGAAATGACCCCAGAGACAACACTTCCTGAGCCCCAACCAAGTCCCATGAGGCTATTTTTTTTTTTTTTAAATCCATAGTTATGTCACGGTGGCCCCAAGCTCACCAGGCCAGGGGTTGGAGCTCTGCAGAGGACCATGTCTTTGGCTCTGGTTTCTAGAACATTCCTTTGAACTCTTCTTGGCATGAGCTCTCTCTCTCTCTCTCTCTTGCATCTGGTGGTCTCTTGGATGCTGTGGCCACATGGAGCAGGGATTGAACTCTGGGGCGCTCAACCCCTGAGCCCCATCCCCAGCTCAATTTCGTATTTTATTGAGAGACAGGGTCTCGCTGAGTTGCTTAAGGCCTTGAAATATTGCTGAGGCTGGCCTCCAACTTGAGATCCTCCTGCCTCAGCCTCCCGAGCCGCTGGGATGACAAGCAGGGGCCACAGCACCCAGCCAACACCAGGGGGTGTGCGTACAAAATTGAAGGGGTGAGGCCGAGTTGTCAGTCTTGTGGTCAAGGACGGTGACTTTGAAGAGGACATTGGTACCCCTCCTTCTCTCCTTTTTCTTTCCTACCTGGCCGTGGGGAGAACCGACCACAGGCGGAAACCTCCACAAGTGTGCACCCAAGTAAACCTTTTTGCTTTTTAAGTCCATGCTCTCAGGCATTGTGTAACAGTCAGGCAAAGCTGACCAAAACATGGAAAGCTTAGTGACCTTCAAAAGTCCACGTCTAGCTATTTTCTCACATGGCTGTGTCTGCTACAGGGCTCCTCAGTGAAATGCACCTGCCCCACCGTGGGGCAGGTGAAGCAATCAGGTTGTGTGAAAGAGCTCATTTAAAGAACGAGGATATTTCTCACACCACACCCCAACGTGTGAAGCAGACAGACAAGCCACAACAATAAAACACACAGGCAACGCCCTTGTCCGCCCAGGTAGAGGGAGGCCTTGCCCAAGAGAGGGGAGGATGGAGGGAGGGTACACGACTAACCCTTTTACGAGTCATTCATTCACCAGTGAAAAAACAAAACAGAAAGAACTGGGCTCAGGCACACACACCTCTAATCCCAGTGAGTCTGGAGGCTGAGGCAGGAGGATTGCAAGTTGGAGGCCAGCCTCAGCCACTCAGCGAGACCCTGTCTCTAAATAAAATATAAAAAGGGCTGGGGATGGGGGCTCCTGATTAAGCACCCCTGGGTTCCACCATCAGCACGAGAGAGAGAGAGAGAGAGAGAGAGAGAGAGAGAGAGAGAGAGAGAGAGAGGATTATGGATGGAATGTACATTATTGCAAAATTATCGTTTGCTCACCGACTGTTTTAGGGTATTGGTAGAATTCAAGTTGATGGTGTTGTTATTTTGTAATTCAAGACGAATTTACCAAATGATTTTTTCTTAGAAAGTGAGAGGAAATGTTTCTAAAACTGAAATAGAAAAAAAAAAAAAAAGACATATGAGGATAGCCAAGAAATTTTTGAGAAAGACAAGAAACTTCCTAGCATGTGTTGAAAAATATTAAATAAAGTGACAGTCATTAAACTATACTGTTAACGAAGACGGGGGAAAAAACTGCATAATAGAAAAAATAAAAAAAAGAGAGCACAGATGGACAGAATAGGCAAATTTGTTATGAGAGAGAGGGAGATGATAAGTGTTTGCCGAGATGAAACATTTACCCTGATTTAAATATTATACAACGTAGATGCGTGTCAAAATATCATATGGTGCCTCCTATATGTGTGCAATTATTATGTTCTTATGTATTGGTTTTTAAAAACCCATTTAAATTCTAAGAAAAGTTAAAAGTTAAGATGTCATATCAAAACACTCCGGTCCAGCACAGTGGCCCACACCTGTCCTCCCAGGGGTTCGGGAGGCTGAGGCAGGAGGATCGCAAGGTGCAGGCCAGCCTCAGCCACTTAGCGAGGCCCTCAGCAGCTCAGGGAGACCCTGTCTCTAAATAAAATATAAAAAGAGGCTGGGGATGGGGCTCAGGGGTTAAGCACCTCTGGAAAAAAGTTTGTTTCATATTGTTTAGATCTCAAATCTGAAATAAATAAGAGCAGACACAGTTGACCTGCCACATCTGTAGATCCAACCAAAAATATTTTTTGAATTGTGTCTGAACTGAACGTATACAACCTGTGATTGTCCCCCAAACAGCATGACAACTATTCACACAGTGTTTACGTTGGACAAGGCCTTGTAAGTCATCTGGAGGTGATGTATACCAAAGGATGTGCGTAAGTTCTGGGCAAAGACTTCACCATTTTTAAAAATGTACATTTTTCTAGTTGTCAATGGATCTTGTCTTTTATGTATGATTTATTTATTTCTATGTGGGGCTGAGGATGGAACCCAGGGCCTCTGCCATGGAGCCCCAGCCCAGCCCCAATACTTCACCAGTTTACATAAGGGCTGGGGGCATCCGGGGACTTTGGTACCCAACTGGGGTCCTGGAGCCCATCCAAGGAAGGCCCATTATAGAGCAAATCTATGAGAGGAAAATCAAAGGCGCCGAACAAGAAATGTTACAAAAGAATTCAGATGGCAAAAACCTTGAGGAAAGATGTTCCACTGTATTAACCAAAAAACAAATAAATGAAAGAAAGATAGAAAGAAAAACAAAACATTTCTTTTTTTGTACCAGGGACTGAACCCAGGGGCGCTTAACCACTGAGCCCCGTCCCCAGCCCTGTTTATTTTCTTTCTTATTTTATTTATTTTTGAGACAGGGTCTCATTTGCTTAGGGCCTCGCTAAGTATCTGACGTTGGCCTTGAACTCGCGATCCTCCTGCCTCAGCCTCCCAAGCCGCTGGGAGGACAGGTGTGGGCCACTGTGCCCCTCGCCCCCCGCCCCCCAAAAAACCCTTTTATATACTATATATAATATAGTATATATTAATATAATGCATAGATGTACACATATATTTACATTATATATGCATAATATATAATATTTATATGTTAAATGTGCACATATATTTACACTCTATTGTAAGATAACATATACAATATTAATATAACATATAAAATAAACACATACTAATGCATAGTATTAAAATAATTTGTAAATGTATACTTATATATTATATGATTTATATTATACATTATATGTAATATAATATGTAGTATAATATAATATGTAATGTAAGATAATATATAACGTAAACTTATATATAATATATAAATACATATAATATATAAATGAACGCATGTATTCATATATCACAAAATAGTATATGATATTACTATATAAATATTTACATGTTTGCTATATATTATAGTAGGTTGATATAATAAACAAACCTATCCACTAGTTATATTATATATAGGATAATATATATTAACATATATAACATACATACACACATATATTTATATATTATAAAGTATATTTATTTACATATTTTATATATAGTATTTACATATTATATAGTATATGTAGTATTTATATATAGTATCTATATACTGTAAAGTATATATTATAATATTAACTAATATATAAAACTATAGCTATGTTCATGTTGTATATATTGCTAAATATATTAATATAACATAAATGCATTTCTGTTGCATATGCATGGCATATAACGATATGTAAATGTATGCACACATTTATATTATAGGATAATATATATCAACATAACATATACACATATATTTACATATTACAAAGTAACATATAATATTAACTAATATATAAAACTATAGATATGTTCATGCTGTATATATTGTAAAATATATCAATACAACGTAAAAGCATTTCTGTTGAATATGCATGGCATATAATGATATGCAAATATATGTGCATATTTATATTATAGGATAATATATATTAACATAACATATACACATATATTTACATATTATAAAGTAACATATAATATTAACTAATATAGAAAACTACAGCTATGTTCCTGTTGTGTATATTGTAAAATATATCAATATAACATAAAAGCATCTCTGTTGCATATGCATGGCATATAATGATATGTAAATGTATGCACATATTTACATTGTATGTGATCTATAACATAAATAAGGCTGATGGGCAGTTGGCCCAGCAGATGGCGGCGGCTGTCCTCGGCCAGCTCCAGCAGGGGCTACGGTGCCACCCTGTCACTTGCTGTCCCAGTGTCACCAGCCCCAGCTACCTCCTGGCTGCCTGGGGAGGAAACCTGAGCCCCTGCAGGAGGCCGTGGGCCAACGCACACCCACGTGACCCCTCACACTGCCTGGCACCTGCCGGTGGCTCAGCAGGTCCTGGGGGACAGCAGAGGGCAGCTGGGGCTCCTTCCTGAGCGGGTGGCCTGTGGGTTCTTTGCCGCCTTCTTGATTGGGTCTGGGAGCCGGGGATTTGCAGAGCTGCGAATCTAACTGTGGCTGATTTGCACAACACACCGGAGGGACTTCCTCCCTTCCTGTTCTTCCAGAGGCCAGACAGAGGCTCCAGACTGGGAGAAATGCTTCACAGTGTCCCTTGGGATCAGCCACAGGGGTCTTCACAAGCCCCCGTTTATTTTCAACTTCACACTTTCTTACAGCCAAAGTCCACTTCTCTGCAGCCCCTTGTAGTGACAGCTGGTGTTTCTGCCTCCAGAATGCTCCTGCCCTTGGGTCCCTTCCTACTTCAACGCGGCTGGATGTTACCCATGTGTGACATGTTTTATGGCAGGGGTTTATCTTGTGCGGATGAAACAAACCTAAGTAGGTAAAAGAGGCTGAGGCCGCACACGCCTGTCATCAGGAGGCTGAGGCAGGAGGATCTCAAGTGGGAGGCCGGCCTCATCAAAACCGTGGCGCTAAGCAACTCAGGGAGACCCTGTCTCTAAATAAAATCCGAAATACAGCTGGGGATGGGGCTCAGGGGTCCAGCGCCCCTGAGTTCAATCCCTGGTACCCAAAATTAAAAAATAAAAAATTTTAAAAGGAGGTTCAGGCTTCTTAATTATATAACTCTATGCTGTTTCCATTTTAGCTCCCAGTAAAGAGCTCTCTCTGCTTCCTACCTTGCCACCGAGATGGCATGGGGGACCTTCAAAGTGACTATGTAGTTAATCCTGGTTCACTGTTGCAGTCCCTGACCTCTCTGTCATCTGGTAGTGTGACCTTCATGACCACTTGCTGCTTGCTGGGTCTCTGCAACCGTGAAGTCTCTCTTTCTGCTCTTTTCAGGCTACAGAAGGTGTATTTTTCTCTCCCTCCTTCTCTCCTGGACCACGTCTTCCTGCAGCTTTCAAAATCCCTCTGTTGGCTGTTTTCCGGTTCCTCTGAGCTTCTCTCTTGAACTTGCTTTCCTCTCTGATTTCAGGGCCTCTATCATGTCACCCAGACAGTCACTCAGGGCCCCAGGCTGACGGCAGCTCATCCATTCTACGGATCTACAAATCTCCTGGACCTCACACCTGTGCCCCAGATCCTCATCCTGCAGTTACCTGGGGATTTCTTCACCAAAAGAGTCCCAGGCCACAGGGTGCAAGTGGCCTTAGAGATAGTCCAGGGGCACGCCCTTGAAACGCCTTCATATTCTTCAGGTCACATCCCCCCAGCAAGAAATTTTTTTTCTTTCTTTTTCTGGGTACCAGGGATCGAACCAAGGGACGCTTGACCCCTGAGCCTCATTCCCACCCCTATTTTATAGAGAGACAGGGTCTACCTGAGTTGCTCAGGGTCTTGCTAAGTGGCTGAGGCTGGCCTCCACCTTGCGATCCTCCTGCCTCAGCCTCCCGAGCCGCTGGGATGACATGCTATGGGCCACCCCGCTCAGCTCCCAGAGAGGAATTTTCTAAAAATGGCTTTTTTTAGTGTGATATCACCCTATCCTGTCTCTTTCTATCCCCTTCACCTGTTTTATTTTTCTTCAGAGCCCTTATCACTGCTTGAAAATGTATTCCAATCTTCCTTGTGGGGAACCTCTCCCACCAAGTTCCAGAAGGTCGGATTTTTTTTTTTTATATTTTTGCTGTATCATGAGGACTTGGAACAGTGCCTGGCAGGTAATAGGTGCTCAATAAAACTTTGTTGAAGGTGGTAACGCCCCAGAGTTGTGCTCAAAGTCACCTAGTAAATCACAAACCTCTGACCCCCTCTCCCCGCATCGGAAATCACTTTTAACTCCCACAAAGTGTCTCAATATTCAAGAAGGGCTGCATAGTCTCCTCCAGTGGGTGACTCCATTTATATCACTGATCCCTTTAGCTTTCTCAGTTGTCCTGGTTGAAGATCCGGTTGTCTTTGACTTTTTACCCTCTTGTGTCTCTCATATCTCAATCTGTGTGTTGCCTTATTTCTGCGTTCAAAATGTCTCTTTGCTCATGGGGCCTCTGTTCCAACACCTGACCTCAGGCCTGCAAACTTCATTCTGGTTGATCTCCCGTCTTGACATCTTGGGTCCCCTACAAAGGATCTTTGTGACCTCTAAGGACCAACTTCACACACTATTTGTAGAGGAAATGTAAGAAACGGATGGTAACCCCTCTGGAGACGGGGACCTGGGAGCTTGGGAGATCTGGGGTACCCTTTCAACTGTATATACCTGTGAATGAGATGGATTTTTTTTTTTTTAGCAGTTACACTATTTATCTTGCCGTTTAAAAAAAAAAAAGTTTAAAGATTTGTGTTTCATCCCCAGATTTTTTTTTTCAGGTCTCATTTTCTTTGAGGACAAAATAAACCTCTTCCATCACCCAGGCTAAAGCTATATGACATGAAATCATGGTCCGGGGAGAGAGAATATTACAGTCCCAAGAAGAAGGTAGTAACCAAGTTTCCTGAGCCTAAGAAAAGGCCATTGGTTTTAACTGGGCCACTTGTGACCACCCCCCAAGAGTGATTTTAGCACAGTGGTAAGCACAGACGCAGAAAGGTCAGGAGTAGTAAGGAAATGACCACCCTCCAGCCCAGGTCACACATTTTAAACTTGACGTTGAAGAGGAAAGATGAGAATAAATTGTCAGGGAAGAGAAGCAAAAGAAGAAACACTTTTGGAATAGTTTTTTAAGACTAATAAAAGGTTTTCATATTTGAATTCAGAAGAGAGGGAGGATTGGCTGGGCACAGTGGCCCACACCTGTCATCCTGGTGGTTCAGGAGGCTGAGGCAGGAGGATCACAAGGTGGAGGCCAGCCTCAGCCACTTGGTAAGGCCCTAAGCAACTCAGCGAGACCCTGTCTCTAAATAAAATATAAAAAGGGGCTGGGGACGGGGCTCAGGGGTTGAGGGCCCCTGGGTTCAATCCCTGGTACCCCTCCCCCCAAAAAAAAAAAAACCTAAACCAGAAGGTTACAAAGAAGAGGTGTAAGACTTCATGAAAACGAACATTCATGAGTTCATGAGATATAGATATATATAGGTATTGGCCACAGAGGATTAAACTGCATTTCCCAAGTCACAGCCCTGCAGCTCCATGTGGCAATGTGACTTCAGTTCAGCCCAAGGATACATGAGCAGAAGTCACACCTTTGGAAGGGAAGAGCTCTTTCCCCTGGCTGGAGGCAACGGCAATTCTTGAAGGGAAAGGTGGAGCCAGGTACAGAGAAGGGACCTGGGTCAGAGACACCCGGGAGTCACACCTCAAGAGTCTTGCAACGCTCCTGTCCAGCCAGTTACGAAAAAGAGAATTCATTTCCTGCCGGCTTCTTATGTCAGTTAAGAGAGATGAGGCCAAGCTACCTGAACCTACGCCGTTAGATCACATAAGATCACTGCATATAGGATCAGAAACTACCTGGATCCTGCCTGAAATAGGAGCCGAATATTTATCCACCCAGGATTTGAGGATTTCCTTACTGAGGAGAATAAAACCATCCTGGAATCCAAACAGGGGATGCTTCACCACAGAGCCCCATCCCCAGCCCTTTTTAAATGCTTTTTTACTTAGAGAAAGGCTCTTGATAAATATCTTAGGGCCTCACTAAGTGGCTGAGGCTGGCCTCCACCTTGCGATCCTCCTGCCTCAGCCTCCGGAGCTGCTGGGATTCCCTCTAAAATGTTTTTCATCGATGTGAACAACTTCTAAAATGTTTTAAGGAAATTCTACTTACCAAGATACATTTTTTTTTCCCCAATGCGATACACACGTGCCGTGGACTATGATTTAGCCTTTCAAAGGAAAGAAATTCTTGACATAGGCTACAACAGACAAATCTTGAGGACATGCTAAATTCAAGAATAAATCAGCAAAGGGTAACTATTATAAATGAGCTTCTGTTTATCCAAGTTCCCCTAGAATAGCTAAATTCATACACAGAAAGTAGAACCGAGGTTCCTGGGTGTGGGGTGAGGAGGGAGAGATGGAGAGTTATTTTTCTAAGGAGTACTAAGCTTCTGATTGGGGGTGGTGAAGAAATTCTGGAAATGGATCCTGGCGATGGCTGTTTGGTTGGTCCGTTTCACACGCCTATGATGAAACGCCTGAGATAAGTAACTTAGAAAGACAACAGGTTTATTCTGGCCTAGAGTCTGGGAGCTTCCAGGCCATGACTGGGTAAACCAGATGCTTTGGGCCTCTGGTGGGCATGCTGGGTGATCACAGCAGGGGGACAATGCTGCAGTCCCCCTACTTTCCCCCTTCTGGGGCACACTTCTAAGGATTTCCCCAGTAGCCTCACCTCCTAGAGTTCCACCACCTGTGAACAGTCCCACCTGGGATCTAGCCTTTAACAGATGGACCTCTGGGGAATTTTCCTACTTAATGTCTTTAGGTGGGAACACTCCCAAGGATCCGATGGCAAACTGTTATTTGGGACACAGGACGCTAAAGAAGACATCGATGGCACATCGGGAACTTGGCGCTCTTAAGTCTTATCTGGCAACGCGAACCTGGGCCATGCGCACTAAGGTCGACCAATCATTTTCTTTTTTTGTCGTTTTGCAACTTTAAAAGATCAAATAAAAGATCTGTTACCTTAAAAGGCCACAATTCCAGACGCTCTTTAAAACAAGTGTCCTCACCCAGCTCAGGCCTGAACGGGAGTCCACCGTGGCACGCCCCAAAGCGCGGGAAGACCGTGCGCAGGCGCAGAGTGCTCCGTGAGGGGCGCGCGTGGAGGGGTGCGCAGGCGCAGACTGGCCCACGGGACTGGGTCGGCGCGAGGAAGCGAGGGAAGGCACTGAGCAAGCGCAGAGCAGCCCGTGCGACTGGGTGAGAGGAATCAGCAAGGTAAGGCACTGCGCAAGCGCAGAGCAGCCTATGGGACTGGATTGTTGAGGCGGAATCAGAGCGGGAAGGCATCTGCGCAAGCGAAGAGCAGCACGTGGGCCTGGGTGCGAAGAAGCAGCGCGGGAAGGCACTGCGGAAGCACAGAAGGGCCCACGAGACTAGGTTGGTGAGAGGAAATACTGGGGGGAGGCATTACGCAAGCGCAGAGCAGCCCGTGGGCCTGGGTGGGAGGAATCCACGCGAGAAGGCTCTGAGCAAGCGCAGAGCAGCCCGTGGGCCTGGGTGGGAGGAATCCACGCGAGAAGGCTCTGAGCAAGCGCAGAGCAGCCTGCGGGACTGGATGATTGTGCGGAATCAGAGCGGGAAGGCACTGCGCAAGCGCAGAGTAGCACGTAGGTCTGGGTGCGCAGAATCAGAGCGGGAAGGCACTGCACAAGTGCAGAGCAGCACGTGGTCCTGGGTGCGCAGAATCAGAGCGGGAAGGTACTGCGCAAGCTCAGAGCAGCACTTGGGACTGGGTGTGAGGAATCTACAGGAGAAGGCACTGAGCGAGCGCAGAGCAGCCTGCGGGACTGGATTGTTGCGCGGAATCCAAGAGGGAAGGCACTGCGCAAGCGCAGAGCAGCACGTGGTCCCGGGTGCGCAGAATCACAGCGGGAAGGCCCTGCGCAAGCTCAGAACAGCACGCGGGACTGTGGGTGTGAGGAATCAGCGCGGGAAGGGCACCGCGCAAGCGCAGAACAGCCCGCCGGCCCGGATTGGTGCGAGGCATCCTCGCGGGAAGGCACTGCGCAAGCGCAGAGCGTCCCGCGCAGCGGAAGCACGTGGCCTCCGGCCCCATCCACACCTGTCTTCCTAGAGTGGCGGCCAGCACCCTCCCTCCCTCCAGCCCGGCGGGGCGCTGGCCCTCACGCCGCCTTCCAGTACCGTCTATTTATATCTCTGGGCCCACACAGGCCCTTATTGGGCAGTGCGGCCCCTCACACCGTCCCGTCCGGTGCACTCCCAGCTCGGAGCGTCCGGCGACGTCCAGGCCAGGTCGCGGCGCCACCACGGGCGGCCCCTGCCAGGGCAGCAGCTCCGTAAGTAGGGGCAGAGCTTGGGAAATGCGGGCCCCGTGGACAAGCCCAGGGTGCGCTCCAGCAGGGCCGGGAGCCGGGCGCCCTTGCACTTGGCAGGGTCCCCGCTGCTGGAAGGCCACCGCCCTTGGGTCGCCGTGGGGCCAGCTCCTGGCATCAGGCCTCGGCTGGGCATGGGCTTCCTCCTGGAGGTCATGGCTGCCCAGTCGGGGAGCTGTCTCTCAATCTACGGTGGTAGTTTTGCAGCCCCCCACTTAGGGGTGGGACGTGTCCTGGGGTCTGACTTGTGTCCTCCTGTCCTGCTGTCCTCCTGTCCTGGCAGTCATTCTAGAAGCGAGAAGAGTGCCTGGCGCTGGGGAAAAAAAAAAATGGTTCGTTTAAATTCAATCAACGTGGAATGTCTCCCAGGGCAACTCTCTTCACTCTAAAGCCAGGAAAATAATTGCCCCGCATTTTCCCCGCATGATTCTTAAGGGGAACTAATGAGCTATGATGCATATTAAAGCCCTTTTGCAAAGTAGCAAGCGCTGCGAGATTGCAAAACACTGTGAACTCATCAAAGAAAAAAGGGAAACTTGTCCTATTTGTCTTTCTCGTCCCTGTGCATCGTGTGGGGGGATGGATTATGGCTATTAAGTGAATCAAGTCTTTTTTTAATTATTATTATTTTGTAACCCTCTACCTTAGTGGGAGGCTCCAAAGTACATTTTGGGTGGTGCGAGAGTCATTTTCTACCAAGGCCTGCAAGTGTGGGATCGGGTGCAAGCGGATAAGGCAGAAACTAAACAGGATATGGGGCACTTAGGGTGTCAATGAGGGGTCCCAAACAAGTGGCTATAAAATAATCAAAATGGTCCAGGGGCCAGAAATGCAGGATCCTAGGACACACTCAGGGTGGGATGCTAGGAACTGGGCAGTTGGAGAATAGACAAGTCCATCTGCGGAGCAGCAGCTAGCTTTGGGGTGCTTGCATACTGTTGTCACTTGGGAATGAAGGGATCATTGTTGGATGATCTTTGTTTTTCAGTAGGTGCTGGAATGCTTCAACTTTGTGTGTTGACAACTCACTTAGACACACGTGTATACGCATGCGCACCTGCTGGTTAGCAGCCAGTTTGTGGTCCCTAGAATCAGGAAAAGCCAATGCAGGCTTTGCTGTTGCCTAAAAGTGAGGTCCAAATCTCAAAGAGCAGACGATGAATTTATTTTGGAGAATTAATTTTGAGAGTAGGAGTATAATGTACCTGTCATAAGGCATCAAGCTACAGGCAAGGGAATCAAGTTAATAATTCTGGATGATTTATTTGACTTGGACAAAGGGGATAGCACCTTGGATCACTAAGCATGACTTATTTTTTATTTTTATTTTTTTGGTACCAGGGATTGAACCCAGGGGCTCTTAGCCACTGAGTCACATCTCCAGCCCACTTTTTAAATTTTTTTTTTTTTTAATTTTTAGACAGGTTCTTGCTAAGTTGCTCCAGGCTTCACTAAGTGGCTGAGGCTGGCCTCCAACTTGCAATCCTCCTGCCTCAGCCTCCTGGGCTACTGGGATTATAGGTGTGTGCCACCGCACCCAGCAAGCAGGACTTTTACATGTAGAGAGAAATCTTCATGATAGTGGTTTGCTGACACACACTTAGGCCTTTGCAACAGGTCATCATAAACCTGCAACCTGATTGATGCTCAACATAGCATTAATTTGATTGAACGAAACATACTGAGTAACTCTTAATGGCTAGGTATCATCACAGAGCCGTTAAGGATAAGAAAGTGATCAAGACATAGTCCTCTACCCTCCACGAGCTTCTCATTAAAAGGTGAGGGAGGCCGTGCACCAATAAATTATTTTTTGTAACATTTTTAAAATAAAAATACTATCATTTGGAGGCAGGTGAGTGTGGACAGGTTTTTAATCCTTCCTGTGCATAATTCTAAAAGATAGCAGTGCTTCATCTGTTTATTAAAAGCACTAACACCGTGGTATATATTTAAAATAGAAAACTCCAAGTTTCTTAATTTTCCTTTCCATAGGATTTTTTTTTTATTAGAGCTTTATGTTATACATAGTAGTTGGGTTCATTCCAACAAACTCATACATACATGGAATCTGATTTCAGTTTAGAATCCCCCCTTTCCCTCCTGTCCTTCCTCCCCTCTCCCATTCTTCTCCCTATACTCTTTTTTGTTGTTGTTGTTTATCTGTTAATTCCTTTTGTTTTCCTATTAATTTATATTTGGTTGGTTCTCTATGCATAAAGGTGAAGTTTTCTGTATCCTATTTATCATATGCACATAACATGATTTTTCTTTCTTTCTCTTTTGGTACTGGGGATTGAACCCAGAGGCACTCAACCACTGAGCCACATCCCAAACCCTTTTTTGTATTTTATTTAGAGACAGGGTCTCGCTGAGTTGCTTAGGGCCTCATCAAGCCGGGCACGATGGTGCACACCTATGATCCCAGAAGATCAGGAGGCTGAGGCAGGAGGATCACAAGTTGGAGGCCAGCCTCAGCAACTTAGTGAGACCCGAAGCAACTCAATGAGATGCTGTCTCTAAATAAAAATTTAAAAAAAGGCCTGGGGGTGCTTGGGTTGTGGCTCAGTGGTAGAACACTTGCCTAACATGTGAAGCCCTTGGTTCGATTCTCGGCACCACACATTAATAAATAAAGGTCCATTGACAACTAAAAAATATTTTATAAAAATGGAGAGTGCTGAGGAGGTGGCTTAGTGGTTAAGCATCTCTGGGTTCAATCCCTGGTCCCAAAGGGGGAAAAATAATAATTATTATTCTTCATTCACATTCCACTCTCGCTATATGAATTCTTAAAACACAACTTTTTTGACTTTTTAATTTTGATATGATTCCAAACTTGCAGAAAAGTCCCAAGAATAATACAAAAAGCTCCCGCCGACCCTTTACCGCCTTCACCAATAGTTTATTTTGTCAAAATTGACTGTTATCCTGTTCTGTGTCAAACTCGTTCATGTACACAAAATGTCTTGTCCAGTCTGCGTCAGACCCCCATGTGGATGAGATCCCCGCGTGCCACCCGTTGATCTCGTCTGTTTTTTTCCTATTGTGCAGAATTCTTTTGATGGAAATACTGTAGTCTGTCCCGTTAATGGATAGTTAGGTTATCCGCACATTCTTGCTGCTATGAATTTAAACTAGTTTTATCTTCAGCCAAACATGGAGGGATTTTCATGGAAAAAGAGGGCTTGGCCATGTGTTTAGGAAAAAAAAAAAGTAGCAACTGTAAAGATAATGCAAAGATGATAAAATCAGACACTATGAAAGCAAAACATTTGTGGTATAAGGAAATTGCCATTTTTTTGCCCCACATTAAAATTTACAGCGGCCCGTTTGTCAGAACGCAATAGAATGGCCCTGGGTGTAACTGCATTTTTGGACTGGCGAAGCAATCACGCTTTATTCTGTGGTTTGTATTTATCTCTGCTACTCATTTTTCCTCCATTATTATGGATACTATTGTTGTGAATGCACCAGCTCAGTCCTCTATAAATTGGAACAGAGAATGACTTCCCATTGATATCCCTGGGAACATTTCTACAATTTTCTTTTGCTGATAAAGGAAAATGCGCTCGTCTGCCCTCATTATGGGGAAAAAGTCGCTGTCAGCTCTCTGTGCAGGCGCTGTGTCTTTATCCGCAGTGCTTGGTACGTGTGCCCAAATATTCTTATGATTTGAAAAGTGTTTGTGCAGGTTTTACCAAGCAAACTTTTTTAATATGTATTTTTTTAGTTATAGGTGGACACAATATCTTATATTTATGTGGTGCTGAGGATCGAACCCAGTGCCTCACACGTGCTAGGAGAGTGCCCTACCTCTCAGCTACGGCCCCAGCCCTACTGAGCAAATGACGTATGGTACGTGCCTGACCTTATTCAATTCTCCAAACTATTTCTTTTTTTTTTTTTTTTCTTTTTTTGGGTACCGTGGATTGAACCCAGGGGCCTTCAGCCACTGAGCCCCCATCCCCAGCCCTATTTTGTATTTTATTTAGAGTCAGGGTCTCCCTGAGTTGCTGAGGGCCTTGCTAAGTTGCTGAGGCTGGCCTCCAACTTATGATCCTCCTGCCTCAGCCTCCCAAGCCTCTGGGATGACAGCCATGCACCACCGTACCTGGCTCTCCAAGCTTTCCTATAGAATCCTCAAAAGAAATTCCAGGTGAGAACAACTATAAGAAATACAATACTCTAAGTGGCATGAGCAGGGTCTCAAACCCAGACCTCAGTAGCCCCAGCCCAAATTCACGTGCCTGAACATGAGCCACACGAATCTCCCTCATTCTAATGGCTAGGAATGTCCCTTTGTTGGGTGCTTGGATGCCAAGACTAATCTGAACACCCCCATTGTACAGATGAAGGAAGAAGGTTTAGAAAGGCTTTTAAAAAATTCTTTTTTATTTACAGCAAACAAGCAGCTCATTTGGAGTTCATACCCAGAACTTTTTCATGTCGAGTCTCCCATCTGTCATGGTGATATGGTCCATGTACCTTATGTAGATATCCAAGAAACAGGCTGAGATGTTTTTGAGGTCTTAATGGTGACTGATTTAACTCCCCAGACATTCCTCAGGATTTCTGTCTGTAAATTCATTTGATCTGTAAATCCATAGCAATTAGAGTAGCTTTCAGGAAGCTTTTTATAAAAGGCAGTTGGATGGGGCACAGTGGCACATGCCTGTCATCCCAGTGGCTCAGGAGGCTGAGGCAGGAGGATGTCAAGTTGGAGGCCAGCCTCAACCACTTAGCGAGGCCCTAAGCAATTCAGCGAGACCCTGTCTCTAAATAAAATATAAAAAGGGCTGGGGATGGGGCTCAGTAGGTCATGGCCTCTGGGTTCAATCCCTGGTTTAAAAAAAAAAGAGAGAGAGAGAGAGAAACAGTTGGGAGATTCAGATACTTAATAAACAGATGCCCAGTGAAAAAGTTCATCCATAACAATTTCTTCAGCGTGTTGCAACAGTTATTTCGGCTTTGTGGTTGATGTCTGTTGAAGCCAGTGTTTGAAAGCAACATGCTCCCTCCCAGGGCAGGATTTCTTCGAGAAATTGACTTATATTTGGGGAATCTGGGGACAACCAGATGATCTTTTAACAGCACCACCGAGCCGCCCCAAAAGCTCCTCAGCTGGGTTTCAGAGGAGAATTGGAGATGAGTCACCCGGACAGGGGCCTGTCTTACTCACAGTCTGGAGAATGGCTGTATTTATAACATCCAAGCAGCGGTGGCAGCCTGCCACTTGTCATTGTGTAGTGCGGGAGCCGAGGGGGAGAAAAAAAAGATGTCATCATTTTAAATGACTTTTAAAAACCCAAAGAATAACACCGCTGGTGCCTGAAAACAGAAGATGAAGACGGATGGAAGTGGGGTTCAGCTTCCCCCCCCCAGATCTGATTGATCCTGGCCAAGAGCCTTCATTTGCATTTTATTAAGTCGGAGTCAATGGTGGTGGCCCACAAAGACTAAGATCCTTACCGTCTGGCCCCCGTTTTCAGACCTTTGTGCTAGAGGAAGTGGTCAAGTGTGCAGAGAACTGGGTCAAAGGGTGGCAGCCGGTTCCCAGGCGAGGGCACTTGGAGGAGGGACTTCAGGTTACCGTTGCTTTTTTATCACAGAGAAACAAAGATAAGAGGTTTCTATGGTTCTCACAAAACATAAGTCTGTCACAGCGGGGATACTGTATGTCACTACAGTGACCTCAGGCAACCTTCGCTCAGTATTTCTGCAAATGGTATACCAGAAGGGACTCTCTTTATGGGATGGGGGCATAACAGGGGATTGAACTCAGGGGCACTTGACCACTGAGCCACAATAGAGTTGGAAATAGAGCCCTTGAAGCTGTATTTTTAGTTTGGAGCTGTAGTGTTGACTGGTTTGAGTTGGGCTTGCTGTTCTTTACAATGAGGAGTCTTGCTATCCAGGCCTAGGGGTGCATTCCTGTCGTTCCAGCGGCTTGGGAGGCTGAGGCAGGAGGATCGCGAGTTCAAAGGCAGCCTCAGCAACAGCAAGGCCCTAAACAACTCAGGGAGACCCTGTCTGTAAATAAAATGCAAAATAGGGCTGGGGATGGGGCTCAGGGGTTAAGAATTCCGGGTTCAATCCCTGGTACCAAAAAAAAAAAACCTGACATTTCTCATGAGAGTCCTAATCCTTTATGGAGTTACAGAAACTTAGAAAGTGTCGACCCTTTAGAGCTGGTCAGTCTTGTGTTCTTGTTATTGAAATGGTCACTGCTCTTTATTTTTTGGTGGGGGGAGTTTCTGGGGAATTGAACTCAGGGTCACTGTATCCTCAGCCCTATTTTGGATTTTGTTTAGAGACAGGGTCTCCCTGAGTCGTTAGGGCCTCACAGTTGCTGAGGCTGGCCTCCAACTGGCGATCCTCCTGCCTCAGCCTCCTGAGCTTGCTGGCATTGCAGGTGTGTGTCACCTCTCCTTCCTTAAATCCCAGGACTGACTTCTCCCAGCCACATTTACTCCTGCTGCGTGCACCTTCGACAGCCAAGGAAGAATAGTAAAGGACAGAGACTGGAGATCCGCCTGGACTCCAAGTTCCTAACTCTGGGGCGTCCTTCCTTAGATCCAAGCAGCTAATTACCTTCCCGGAAGCCCCATTCCGTTGCCCCAGGGAAGGTGAGGATGACAGCACCAATTCAAAGAGACTGCTAATTAGACGGGTGCTTTTTCAAGTGGGAAGGGATTCCGGTCTCCCCACTGTGGAGAGGGAACAAAGAGAAGTTGAGCAAGGGGGGAAGACAGACCGCAGAGCTCCTCTCCAGCCTCTGAATTCAGGGAGTTTCAAAGACCATGCATTTGCAGATGAGCAGACATTTACCTGCCTTTCTAAAACCCAGTAGAAGCAATCTTGATCTTACCCACAGTGTGGAATTATTTGTCCCGTATCCAAGTTCGAGCAGAATTTTAGTGGCCTTACCCCCCCAATCATTCCACTTCCAGAGTGTGCCCCCCAGGCCCTTGGCATGACTCGATGACCCTTTCATTAGTGGTGAATTTTTGGAGGAAGGACTCAGAAGGCGTATTAACGGAGGGCCCTGCACCCTCCGCCTGCAGGTCAGCCGGATTTGGGAACTAAAAGTGGAATTGCCTAGAACCATCTCCCCTGCTTCCAAGGAGGCTCATGGGGTGGCCGTTCCTGATGGGCCCTCACACACCCAGCAGACTCTCAGATGCACAAGTGCTTGTCTTGAGCTGCTCTGTTTGCAGAGAATATTTGCTCATAGATACTCAGGAACACTAATGCTGCATATTTCAACTACAGAGAACTTTTTAAAAAATATTTATTTTTAAATTTTCGGTGGACACAGATCTTTATTTTGTTTCTACGTGGTGCTGAGGATTGACCGCAGTGCCTCTCGCATGCCAGGCCAGCGTGCTACCACTGAGCCACATCCCCAGCCCCCAGAGAGCTTTTTAATGTTAACTTTTTAATTTGTCCTCTTTAGATATACAGGACAGTAGAGTGATTTGGGGCTTTTTTGTTTGTTTTTTGTTTTTAGTACCTGAGATTGAACTCAGGGACACTTAACCCCTGAGCCCCATCCCCAGCCCTATTTTTGCATTTTATGTAGAGACAGGGTCTCCCTGAGTTGCTCAGGGTCTTGCTAAGTTGCTGAGGCTGGCCTCGAACTAAGGATCCTCCTGCCTCAGCCTCCTGAGTCACTGGGATGACAGATGTGCATGACCACACCCAGCCGGTAGAGTGTGTTTTAACATATTGTTCATACGTGGAGTCTAATTTATTCTAATTGGGATCCCACTCCCGTGGTTGGACCTGCTGTGGGGTGTCCCTGGTCGTGTGTTCCTGTATGAGATTTTAAATGACGCCCAACACCAGAGTGTCAGTTCTTACCTAAATCGTACTTGTCTCTGAAACACTATCTAAAATTTACCTGAGGCCCAAGGTGTGATGGAGTTATATGAGGGTGGGGGTGGGGAGAGAGGCGCTTAGCTTAGTCCTCCAGTCCACCGCTAGGAAAGGATGCTGTGGAGAGACGTGGTGAGTTGGAAAAGTGATGCCCATTCACTCCTCTGCGTCTCCCATTCCTGTTCCCTGCCTTCCCTTCCCTCCCCTGTGTCTTGTCCATGAACTGCTATTCTCCCTTCACCCCCTTGTGTGTGAGCATCTGCATATCTCAGAGGACACTCATCATTTAGTTTTGGGAACTGGCTTATTTACTTAGCATGATCGTCTCTGGTTCCATCCATTTACCTGCAAATGCCATCATTCCATCCTTCTTCATGGCTCAGTAATATTCCATCGACTATGCAGAACCTTATAAGACAAAAACCATCTCCTTCCTTCCCGTCAGGAATCCCTGGAATTCAGGAATCCCTAGCTCCTCAGGAATTAAAGCCGAAGTCAAAGGACCCTTAGAACCTGGGAGAGTGTCATGGAGCACACGACCGAGGACAAGGACAGACAGCGGCACAGCCTGACCTTGCTGAGCAGGCTGAAGAGCATGCGCGACTCGGCAGAGATGGTGGACGTGGTGCTGGTGGCGGAAGAGGAGCGCTTCCCCTGCCACCGCGTGGTCCTGGCCGCCTTCAGCCCCTACTTCAAGGCCATGTTCTCCTGCGGGCTGCTCGAGTGCGCGCAGGGGGAGGTGGCCCTGCACGACGTCCCGGCCCAGGGCGTGGCCGCGGTGCTGGGCTACATGTACAGCGCCACCCTGGACCTCAGCCCCGCCAACGTGCAGGCCGTGGCCACGGTGGCCCGCTTCCTGCAGGTGGAGGACCTGTTCGACGTCTGCCAGCGGTACATGGCGGAGCACATGGACGCCGCCAACTGCGTGGGCATCTACCACTTCGCCAAGCTGATGGGCGCCGAGGACCTGCACGATCGCTCCAGGAGGTTCCTGCACCAGCACTTCGCCGAGGTCAGCCTCCACGAGGAGATCCTGGAGGTCGACCTGCACCACCTCCTGGCCCTGGTGCAGTCGGACGAGCTCAACGTGACCCGGGAGGAGGGCATCCTGGACCTGGTCCTGCGCTGGGTCGGCCGGGACCAGGGGGCGCGCGCCCCGCACCTGGCCCAGCTCCTGCAGCAGGTGCGCCTGGAGCTCGTGGCCCCGGCCTTCCTGAGGGAGGCCCTGCGCAGGAACACCCTGCTCCTCAGCGACGCCGGCTGCATCGACCTCCTCCAGGGCGCCTTCAAGGCCCTCCGCTCGCCCCGCCAGCGCGCCCCGCACCTGCGCTACGGCATGGAGACCACCAGCCTCCTGCTCTGCATCGGCAACAACGCCTCGGGGATCCGCTCGCGACACAGGAACTACGGGGACGCGAGTTTCTGTTACGACCCCGTGGCCAGGAAGACCTACTTCATCTCGTCTCCCAAATACGGGGAGGGTTTGGGGACCGTGTGCGCTGGCGTGGTCCTGGCAGACAACACCCTGATCGTGGCTGGGGAGGCCACACCCTCCAGGCTCTCGAGACAAAGGAGTAAGAACGTGGAAATCTACAGGTTTGTAGCAACAGTAGAAGGGAGTACGGCCAAGAGTGGTCACTTCTATAGTCCCATGGAGCCTGTCGGGTGACCCTGAAAGTCTCCACAAACATTAGTATAAAAGGCACGGTGCAGTGGCCCACGCCTGTAATCCTAGCGGCTTGGGAGGCTGAGGCAGGAGGATCGCAAGGTGGAGGCCAGCCTCAGCAACTTAGTAAGGCCCTGAGCAATTCAGTGAGACCCTGACTCTGAATAAAATAGAAACTAGGGTTGGGGATGGGGCTCAGTGGTTGAGGGCCCCTAAGTTCAATCCCTGGTACCAAAAAATATATGTATAAGATTAGTATGCAGAACCCAGTTTTATGTGTACCTGTGTATAAGGCCATAACTCTGAATGTAGCATATATATAACATTCATTAGAAGTCATCCACATTATAAATCTATTTTCTCTTCCTTTAATTCCGAAAAACATGATTGAATCTAAGTCACCTGTATTTATGTTACAATTCAATTATATTTTTCACTTAGCTTTCATGATTTATCCATATTGTGCATTATAATGAATTTTTTTGTGGACCTTGATAGAACTTTAAACAATAAGAAAAGTTTATATCACAGACTTCTCTGAACTTTTTAAAAAATTACTCAGAGTACTAAGTATTTTCCTAACCAGAAAGCTTTCGCTCTCTGTCCTTAATTTCTGCATCTTTTCTAAATCCCTAATACTCATGAAACCATGTGGCTTTAAGAATGGCTTCTGGCAGGACATAGTGGCCCACGCCTGTCATCCCAGTGGCTTGGGAGGCTGAGGCAGGAGGATTGCAAGTTGGAGGCCAGCCTCAGCAACAGCGAGGCCCTGAGCAACTCGGCGAGACCCTGTCTCTGAATAAAATGCTGGGGATGGGGCTCAGGGGTCAAAGGTTCCTCCTGAGTTCAATCCCTGGTACCCTCCCCCCCCCCCAAAAAAAAAAAAGAAAAAAGTTTTGTATTTGTAGCTGGGCATTTTTTTCTCCTCGTTTCCAGTTCTCAACGTTGAAACAAAAATGTGATCAGTAAGTCACTCAACAAACAAGTGCTGTGCAACCTTCATAGGATCCATTCTGTTCTGAGCCTGTTTTCTCACAGTGTCTCAAAAAACCACAGCCACCTTTCAGCTCTACGTGGGTATTCGCCCCGTTGGGCTTCATCAAGGAGCCCTACGGAGACCCGGGTCTCCTTCCTGTTCCAAACACCCACACAGTGGTGAAGGTGTCACCCTGGGATGCTCGGGACTTTGGTTTCCTGCCCAGAGCGACAGGGGTTTGATCGTCCCTGCAGTCCCTGGTGACAAGCCAGGCACACACCTCCAAGTGGCCTGTCCAGCCCCAGGCAGAGTGTTCTTGATGGGAAATGTGGGAGTCGCCCGGAAACAGCTCCTCAGAGAAGCTTCCAGGCCTGACTGCCAGGTGTCGCTGAAAATCTGCCCTCGGTACAGAACACACTTCTCTAGTTCTTCTTGTTCACGGAGGGAACCTGGCTTCTCGGTTCCGGGTTGTCCTGGGTGGTGCGTGTGTGGGGTTTTGATTCCGGGTACCTTCCTAGGTCTTCTGAGACTTTGGATTTCACATATTTTATCCACTGCTGCCCTAAGTACTTTGTCCTTCTCAGATCACGACTGGGAAAATGAGACGTCACCTTGAGTGGGACAAGGGGCGGTCGTAAGCGCTCATGCTCGGTGACTGACAGATGTCAGCTCTCTAGAAGGCCCCGAGAGACCCCAAGCCCCTGTCCCCTGAGACTCTTCTTAGATCAATCTGACAATTCATACAAGAAGTCACCGTACCTAGTGGGCTAGACTGTCTGCCCAGCGCCCGGCCCACGTCCTCAGATGAGCTTTTACGCCGTCCTTTGACCCAGTTTGAAGCCTGTTAGAACTACAGTCCTTAAATTCTCTGTGTCCTGCATCAGACAGCCTGTTAGAAATCCTGAGTTGGATATTTTCAGATTCTCTGCCTGAAAACCATGATTTTTTCATGTAATTTTTTCTTAGAAATTGAACCCAAGACAGGCTTAACCCCTGAGCCCCGTCCCCAGCCCTTTTTGATGTTTTATTTAGAGACAGGGTCTCCCTGAGTTGCTGAGGGCCTAAGTGGCTGAGGCTGGCCTCCACCTTGCAATCCTCCTGCCTCAGCCTCCAGAGCTGGTGCGTATACAGCTGTCTCGTGTTGATCTTCTTTCCCCTCCAGTTGGGAGAGCCAGACTTGAGTATGTCCCTTGGGCCTTCTGTTTTCGAGTGGACGCTGATCCTCGGCTCCCTTTCTGCTGATTTCCAGGTACCATGACGGAGGGAACCAGTGTTGGGAGAAGCTGTCCTCCACCGAATTCCGGGAGCTCTATGCTCTGGGCAGCGTCCACAAGGACCTCTATGTCGTAGGAGGACAGATGAAAGTCAAAAACCAGTACCTCGTCACCAACTGTGTGGACAGGTACTCCGTCGAGCGCGACACCTGGAAGAGAGTGTCCCCCCTCCCGCTGCAGCTGGCCTGCCACGCCGTGGTGACCGTGAAGGAGCAGCTCTATGTGATGGGGGGCTGGACCCCGCAGGTGAGAACGTTCTTTGGTTGTAGTTATTCATTAGTCCTCCTTAGCTCCCCGTGACAGCAGCGAGCATCCTGCCATGTCACCTACACGGGATGTGGCTTCCCACTCCTGTGGCTGGGCCTGCTGTGGGGTGTCCCTGGTCGTGGGTTCCTATGTGAACATGGGAGTCATGTAGGAAAATCTCTTGGATAACTAACTGGCATGGCTTCTCTGGGCCTGGCTCTGTTGAAGACGCCGTAGTCACTGGACACTAAGAGTGTCACACCTACATTTGATAAGATGCTCTCTAAGACGGGTGCAGGGGTGCAGGACTGGAGTCCCAGGGGCTCAGGAGGCTGAGGCAGGAGGATCGCAAGGTGGAGGCCAGCCTCAGCCACTTTCGTGAGGTGCTAACAACTCAGCGAGACCCTGTCTCTAAATAGAATACAAATAGGCCTGGGATGGGGCTCAGGGGTGCAGGGCCCCTGGGTTCAGTCCCCAGTCCCCAAAATATAAAATAAAAAAAAACAAAACACAGTTTGCTTGGTTTGGATCCAGCCCCTCAGCCCCGAGACCACAGAAGGGGGGGTTCCTGTAACATTGACAATGTCCTGCCACCCGGAGGCCCAGGCCTGGGCTCTGTGAGGGACCACAGACGCTCTGTCCCCCGGCTGCTGTTCCTGGTGGAGACCGCTGACTGGTCTTGCTCTCTGGCCTCGTGTTTCACGCAGATGGATCGCCCCGACGAGGAGCCTGATCGGTTGAGCAACAAGCTCCTGCAGTACGACCCCGGCCAGGATCGATGGCGGGAGCGGGCGCCCATGCAGTACGCCAAGTACCGCTTCAGCGCGGCCGTCCTCAACGGGGAGATCTATGTGCTGGGTAAGCTCCTGGCCGACAGCGCGGCCATCTTTATTCTCCTGGCACTTTGGCTCAGTCAACATGAAATATTCTCCCTTGTCTGTCCCCTTCCAAATGTATCTGTGAGTCACCAAACTTCATCTCAGTCAGGAAGACCAAGTGGCCGTCACTTCACCAGATCCACCAGATTTGTAGAGATGTCACCAAATAATTTCCTCTGAATCATATATTCTGGGGGCCACGGGGTTGAACTCAGGGCACTACCCCACTGAGCCATCTCCCCAGCCCCTTTGTATATTTTTTTATTAAGATGCAGGGTCCCGTGGCCGGGGCTGGGGCTCAGTGGTGGAGCCCTTGCCTGGTACATGGGAAGCACTGGGTTCAGCCCTCAGCACCTCGTAAATAAGATAAAAGTCCATTGAAAACTCAAAAAAGTAAAAGAAAAAAAGGAGAGAGGGCCTCACTGACTTGCTGAGGCTGGCCTCCAACTTGCGATCCTCCTGCCTCAGCCTCCGGAGCTGCTGGGGTTGCAGGTGGGCCCCTCCAGGCACGGCCTTTTTTCTCATGTCCTGAACACGCCTGGTCTCGCACACATCAGCCCATCTCAGACCCGCGGGGACAGGTAAGAGACCCGAGGGCCACAGACGGGGTGAGCCCAGTTCCAGCACGTTCTCCTGAGGCCCGTTCTTCCCTCCTCCCCCCTCGTTTGTTGAGTTCTGCGCCCTGAGCGCCTTCCTGCTCCCTAAGGTCACCCCGTCACCTCCCTCCTCCCTGCGCGTGGGAGACAGGAAGGACGCCGGCTGCGCTGGTGCAGGGGGACTGTGCCCTTCGTTCTTGGGTCCCATCTGCAGTGAGGGACAAAGGGCACACACCTGGGGAAGGGGACGGGTCGCCGCGGTGACAGGAGGAGACAGGAGGGAACAGCACGCCTGTGAGCAGAAGTGAGACGTCTTCAGCTCAGGGGTGACGTCGTCCTTGTCTGCCGGTCCTGGAGGGAAGCAGGACTCGTGGCCGAGTGTTAATAAGGGTTTTATTTAAGGACAAGGCGCGGTGCAGTGTCACTTGTGACGGCCTCGGTGACAGGGCTCACTCGAGTGAAGCTTTTCCTCTGGGTAGACATCCTGTGCTTTGTCAGGACTACGTGCCACGTCACAGGCCCAGAGGAGATGGCACCTGAGCTGAGAGACAGGGACCCAGCTCAGGGCCGGGAGCAGCTGACCCCGAGTCCTGGAGGAATGGGGCTCGGAGCTGGTTCAGACAAAGAAGCAAGAGCAGAGGAAGCAGATGAGCCCTCAGGGACCCGGAGTCGAGAGCACGAGTGTAGGTACAGGGAGCCAGGTGACAGGCTGTGAGTAAGGAATTAAGAAACTCAGCTGGGCACAGTCACACACACCTGTCATCCCAGCGGCTCTGGAGGCTGAGGCAGGAGGATCGTAAGTTGGAGGCCAGCCTCAGCCACTTAGCCAGGCCCTGAGGAAGTCAGCAAGACCCTGTCTCTCAATCAAACACAGAATGGGGCTGGGGACAGGGCTCCGTGGTCAAGGGCCCCTGAGTTCAATCGCTAGTGCTCTCCCCACCCCAAACTGGAATGTCTGTCTGCCTGGGAGTTATTAAGGTTAATAACGGATGAACGATCCCTGCAGCCCAAGCACGCGGCCTCATAACTGCTGCTGTGGGCGACTTTATGCCGTAGGCACTTTGTTGAATTCTTTGCATAAACAGTTTCCTTTAATGGTCATAAAAATGGACCAAGTATTCACTCTCCTCTGTGTGGCTGGTAGATATCCAGGCCGAGCCTCCATCGGAGAATATCTAACAATGTTCCATGAAGCACTTTTTAAGCTTCTGAAATCTATGGTGCCAGTAAGCATTTAGCTAGCAAAAAGATAAGCGAGACCAAGAGACTTCCAGCTACAAAGTAAAAATGCCACCATTCTCTCCCCTGGAAGAGGATTTGGAAGGAGACACATTGTCAAAAAGAACCGTTTCAGATCTAGAAATCAATCAGAAGTTGGGTGGGGTGGCGCACGTCTGTCGTCCCAGCAGTTCAGGAGGCTGAGGCAGGAGGATCGCAAGGTGGAGGCCAGCCTCAGACACTTAGCAAGGCCCTGAGCAACTCAGTGAGACCCTGTCTCTAAATGTAATATTAAAAGGTTGGGGTTCCATGGTTAAGATCCTGGGTTCAATCCTTGGTACCCTCCAAAATTAATTAATTGATAAAAATGCCATCTCACTGAGGGACTGCAAGACACCAGAGCGTCTGTCAGACCTCAAGTCTAGGGCTGGGCTGGGGCTCAGTGGCAGAGCGCTTGTCTAGCACGTGGGAGGCCCTGGGTCAGATCCTCAGCACCAGAGGAAAATAAACCTAAAAAGAGAAAGGTACTGTGTCCAACTCCAACTAAAAATAAATGTTAACAACAAAAAACCCTGCAAGTCTAAACTGCAGTGTCTCCCAGAGCACCAGAACTTCTGCAGGTGGGACACCTGGTTGGCAGGTGGGACATCTGGCTGGTGTCCCTGGGGTCCACTCTGAAGAGCCGTGTCCCTGTGTCAGGGTGTGTGACAAGTCAGCTTGCCCTATGTCTCCCATGTCTGAGAGCAGCAGGGAAACTTGACTTGACACAGGATTACTGAGGTGCAAGACTCGCACGTCCCTGAAAAGCGATGACCATCCACGCGGCCACGAGTGGGGCTCCACTGAGCCTCACACACCCGAGCCCCCCACAGCAGCCCTTTCCATCTGTAGGGTGGCGCACGCTGCTGGTGCCCTGGGTGCCTATAACAGGAAATCAGTTCCCTTCCTTCTGGAGCCATGTGTCTTTATCCCAGACCTCAAAAAGTCCCCACAGGTAACTTCCCAAGGAACAGAAAACATCCCGCAGCTAAAGGGACAAGCACCTTGAGCAATAGCCCGTGGAATAACGTTTGATAGAAACAGAGAACCAGGAGGCCACGCGTATTGGAGCCATCCGACAAGTGGTGTCAAATAGCTGTATTCCTTTTAAAGAAATAAAAGATGGCCAAGTGGCACGAAGAAACAGAAAACCACACCGAGTGGTCAGTAGTATTTGGGACGCTGGATGGAGTGGCGCAGCCTGTCACCCCAGCAGCTCTGGAGGCTGAGGCCGGAGGATCGCAAGGTGGAGGCCAGCCTCAGCCACTCAGCAAGACCCTGTCTCTAAATAAAATGTAAAAAGGGCTGGGGACGGGGCTCAGGGGTTAAGTGTCCTGGGTTCAGTCCTTGGTACTGAAAAAAGTGTGTGGGACGAGCCAGCTGGACCCACAGTGTGAAGGGAGCATAGTGATGGAAAGCCAGTGGGTAAGGAGAACACTAGCAAATCAGGAGAGAGTCTTGAAGAAATTGTGCAGGGTACAACACAGAGTGACGACGATCATACACTGTGCACACTCACACACTCACGAACACTCACACACATTGCGCACACACCGCCTCCCTTCCCTGCCACCTCTCTCTGAATGGAAGAGAAGTTGGGGACGTGGGGGACAGAGGAGAAGATGGGTGACGTTCAGTCAAGTCCCGTAGAGGGAAGAGGCTGCTCTGCTTGGGGACTTCGTCCCCCAGGGGTTCAGGTGCTGAAGGCTTGATCCCGAGGTGACAGTATCAGGAGGTGGCCGGGCCTTCAGAGGTGGGACAGTGGGAGGTCATCAGGTCACGGGGACTCTGCTCTCTGCAGGGGCAGTGACGTCCCGCAGGAGTGAGCCAGCCACAGCAGGGGACCCGGCTGTCCTCCTAGTGACGCGGAGGCCGACGCAGGAGGCCCCGTGTTTGAAGGCAGCCCGTGCCCCTGAAGAGAGGTCGTGCCTCCAACAGGAAGGGCCGGGTGTGGCTCTGGGACAGCAGCCCCGGCCAGGACAGGGAGGGGAAGAGGGGAAGGAGCCCGGTGCTGCCCCGCCCTGCCCTCTGCTCCCTCCTCTCCGTGTGACCCCTCCTGTGCCCCTGCCACCTGTGATGTCACCCAGCACGAGTTCCCCAGAGGGGGCTTCCTCTTCCCGAAGCTCCAAGCCTCGTGTGTTGTGTCACAGCCACGGCGGACCCACAGGGCCAGGGACAGTGTCTGAGGGACAGTGGGGGGGGGGTCCTGGAACTAGGGAAAGACGGACGGAGCCTCGTGCCAACACGGTGCCAGCCTGGCTGGCCATCGAGAGCCGAGGGCACAGGGACCTGACTGAGGGACCCCAGAGGGACAGGGCCTTAACGCAGCTGGAGGAAAAGGATCGACACACTGACAGGTGGCCTCGCCCGCCACAGAGTGTGGGACACAGGAGACAGCAGGGCCGTCCGCTTGGTGTGCCACGGTGACAAGGACACAGCCTGTGAGACGGTCCTGCGAGAGCAATAGAGACGTCTCAGACAGACCAAGAGCATCACCACCCGAGGAGGTCCCCACCCAAGAAGCTTCAAGAATGTTCTTCAAGCAAAAATGAAAATCCACAGGGACCCAACAGGGAAGGTCCAGAGGCCAGGGGGTGAGAGGTGGCATGAGAGCCACCCTGTAGTCACCACGTCCCCAGACGGGTGGACAGTCCTGGAGCGGCCTAACCCTGGGCTGATGGGACACCTGCCGGGGTCCTGGTCCTGGCATCAGACACTGTCCCCACGAAGGGGAAACGAAGAGCCGTGGTCTGTGCAGCTCCTGGCTGCTGCAGGTGGCTGTCCTGGGGCCCAGGAGGACGGCCACCGTGACCCCCAGAAAGCTCTGACCCAAATGGCAGGCAGAGAGCTAACAAGTGTCCCAGCCTGCTCTGGGCTCAGGTGGAGGGAGACGTCACTGACGTGGCTGCGGGTCACACTTGGGCACGCACAGTTGAGGGGCACAGCAGAGGTCAGGCAGACATGGAGAAAGACAGAAAAGGATTTTGCAGCCTGTAGGCTTTGGGGGCCCAACCAGAGCGAATGGGCTTCTTTCTCAGAAGTGGAGTCTCTGTCCTGCTAACAGAATGCGGGTGACAATCTGTTTCACTGTCACGTGAGTTGTCCCATCTCTGACGTTTCCCACCCTCACTTGGAGCCTGAGGCCTTAGGAAACATGACCCGGCTTCTCTCTTTGGGGTTCTAACCACGGGCCGCACCCCGTCCTCATTTTTTTGAGACACGACCTCTAAGTGGCTGAGGCTGCTGTGAACTTGGGATCCTCCTGCCTCAGCCTCCTGCGCACCGGCCCAGCCGTGTCACCCTGCTCTCTCCTTACTGCTTACTGACGGCTGGTGACTGTCCGCACTTCCTGTTGGCTTCTCCCAAGGCACTGCTTACGCCGGTGGATTTAAGTTGGGAAATGGGCCCCGCTGGCCTTGACCTGATAAAATGCCACGAGAAACAGTCCTCGCCTTCCATTTGCCTCATGCAACTTTGAAAGAAACCTGTGACAGCAAGTTGACCATCAATAAGCCATTAATTGGGGGGATACCGGAAATTGAGCCCAGGGGCGCTTAACCCGAGCCCTGTCCCCAGCCCTTTTTATATTTTATTTAGAGACAGGGTCTCGCTGAGTTGCTGAGGCTGGCCTCCAACTTGCAATCCTCCTGCCTCAGCCTCCCAATTTGAATTGCCATCAGTTATAGGTTTAGCAAACACTTGAGAATCATCAAACATGAGACTTGAGCAACTTCAGGACCCGCTGGCTTCCTTACGAACATCCTAGAACGTGAAAAGGAGCAAGAAATAAGACTCGAGTCACAACTGCCTGCTCGCCACGTCACTTAGATACAGTCCCTGAGAATCAGCGTCAAAGCTGCTGCAGGGACCCTCGTGAACAGGTGCCCAGACCACAAACGTGACTCCTCCCTGTCCCCCCCCCCCGTGTGGTCGTCTAATCACTCTGGCACCAATTTATGAAATCAGTGTGACATCCTTCGTCTACAGATGACAAGAAAGTGAACTGTTTTAGTCGGCTACTTTGCTGCTGTGACTAAAGGACCCTCCAACACCACTGCAGAGGGGGACAGTGGACGTGGGGCCCAGGGTGTCCCAGGTCCCAGTCCACAGGCGGCTCCACTCCTGGGCGAGGGGAGGCAGGACATCATGGAGGAAGAGTGTGGTGAGGGAGCAGGGACTCCACTCTCCAGGGACAAAGAGAGACCCCAAGCCACGGCCCCAGGGCCACTTCCTCCCCCACACCCCACCTGCCACCAGGGAGCCATTCCCTGCCGGGGTTCAGGGCTCACACCCCTCACTCCTCCTCTGGACCTTCCTGCGTCACCTCCCACGGGGGGCTCTGGGGACACTCACAGCCACAGCAGGACATGACACAGGAACCAAATCGACCACCTTGTCCTGCCAGCAAGTGACAAGCCAAGAATATGGAGCGGCCTCCGTCTTCCCAGCAGCCCACGTGGTGTCACCAGGGCACAGGGACACACAGGCACCCCCAGGCTGGCCCCGCAGGCAGCTGGGGACCTGGTGACTATCACAAGATCTTCCTCCTGCTTTGGATCAGGCCCCGGGAGAGCAGAATGTGCCTGCCCCCTTGAGGCCACCTGCAGGCGAGGCACACAGGGCCAGCACCACCGTGTCCACGGGTCCTGTGCCCCCCGCCAGCTCCCGCCAGGCTCCATGGGCAGAGAAGGTGACGCCCAGGCCCCTCGGAGAGGGAAGAGTCCGTCCCAGGCCAATGTAGGAGGGAGCCTCCATCTCAAGGAAGGTGGGGCAGGGAGGAGTGTCCCCTCCCGTCCTGTTCTCCGTCCCCTGCAAAAACGCACAGTGGTAACGACCCAGGGCTAGGGTTCTGTTCTGCATCTGGGATGTGTTGGGAGGTGACTTGGAAAGACTGTCCATTCGCCTGTTTTTGAATTAAACTCGGGCTCACAGGTTCTGGGCACATGAACTAGACATTCGGAGGTGTCCAGATCCCACTGACGTCCCACAGATGCACCTGTCCCCCCCCCCCCAGGAGGGCTCTCATAGGAGGTCTCCCTGGAGGCAGGTGTGGCTTATTAATAAAGATGGAGCCTCTGATTATTTATCTCATCAAGAGTCACCTTCAGTATGCGCTCGGTATGTCTGCTGCCCTCGTGTCCTTGATGGTGACATCACACCCAGGGGGACACAGGGAGTAGGTCCCGCCTTTGTGGCCAGGAACAAAAAGGGGACACCCCGGAAGCCCACACACACACCACCCCTCAAGCAGAGCCCGTGAACTGTCACCAGCCAGCAAGAAAGCACAGATCCAAGGGTTAGATTGTGGACCAAGGGACGAACATCGTCATTGATACACTTTTTTTGGTGCCAGGGATTGAACCCAGGTGCCCTTAATCCCTGAGCCCCGTCCCCAGCCCTTTTTATATTTTTATTTAGAGACAGGGTCTCACTGAGTTGCTCAGGGCCTTACTTTGGCTGAGGCTGGCCTCCCACTTGCGATCCTCCTGCCTCAGCCTCCGTATCTGCTGGGATCACAGGCGTGTGCCACCACACCCAGATAAATACACTTTTGGTAACAGAGCAACAAAAATGACGGCATTTGTTATCTCCAAAAAATCCACAGGACAAGGTAACGCCCCATGTTTTCTGTGTCTGGTGGGGACAGACACAGGGGCTCTGCTGTGAAGGTTCTGAGTTACATGGAGGATGTTGGTCTCTGTGGGCCTCCACCTGACCCCCCTGTGGCTCACCCTTGACCTTGCTGGTCCCTGACAAGGTCACGATGCAAAGCAGCGCAGAGCATCTCCGCGGCCCTTACGGGATCCTACAGCTAAGTCCCGGTGACCCTCCCTGGGGGTGTCCAGCTGTGGCTGAAGCCTCGCCCTGGGCCTCTCACCCCACAAGGAAGAGATTCCGCTTTTGGTGAGGTTGAGAACCTTCTCGGTGCCTCCCTGAAAGTGGGCCCGGGGACAGCAGCTGTGTGGTCAGCTGAGGCCAGTGTCGCCCTCCTTGGACTCAGCTGCTCAGACTCCGCGTGGTCACTGGGCTGCACTATCGATCCAGTCAGGTCATGCCCGGCAGCCAGCAGCCTTCTGGGCTCAGAGCCTCCGTCCCTGGATCCCCACTGAGACGGGACACAGGCCAGACGGTCAGCAAAGGGGAAAAGGACTCCTCTCCACAGCCGTCCCCAGCAGCTCTGGTGCCCAGGCTCAGCCCCGGTGGTGGGGAGAGCAGCCTTCACCTCCAGCTCCGTGGACTCGCTGAGTACTGGGCGGCAGAGCCACCGAGGGGCACACCTGTCATCCCAGCAGCTCAGGAGGCCGAGGCAGGAGGATCGCAAGGTGGAGGCCAGCCTCAGCCACTTAGCAAGGCCCTCAGCAACTCAGCGAGACCCTGTCTCTAAATACAAAATATAAAGGGCTGGGGACAGGGCTCAGGGGTTAAGGGCCCTGGGTTTAGTCCCTGGTATCAAAAAGAAAACAAGTGACATTGAATTTGGCCATGGGCACGTAGCAGACATCACTGCTGCTGTGACATGATCTTAGAAGCAGCACCAGGCGGGAAAGGGACGCGCCACCGTCCTGGAGCCTGGGGGGCAGACCCCACCGGCCGAGGTGGCCGCCCACGTGGACCTGCCCTTCCTGACCCGCCGTTTCCTGGGTCGCTCTCTGCAGGGGGAATCGGCTGTGTGGGTCGAGACAAGGGCCAGGTTCGGAAGTGCCTGGACGTGGTGGAGATCTACAACCCCGACGGGGACTTCTGGAGGGAGGGCCCGCCCATGCCCTGTCCCCTGCTCTCCCTCCGAACCAACGCCAGCAGCGCAGGCGCCGTGGACGGCAAGCTGTACGTCTGCGGGGGATTCCACGGAGCAGGTACCGCCCCGTCACACGGGTCCCCGCCCCGGAGCTGGTTCTGACCCTCAGTGTCCAGGTGACTGCCCAAGAGCAGGGCCACACTGGAAGAGTCAGGCTTCGGGAGCTCAGTGACCTTGAGCGAGTCCCTAGACCTGTGCGCTCGGGCTCCACGTTTACCTAACGAGTATCCACACCCCTAGGTGTGGGCCACCTTCAGTGGGTCCTGGCTTCTCCTGTGGCCAGAACACGGCAGACACCAACCACACAGACCCCGAAGGGCAGCATTGAACCTGAAGGGGGGAGAAATCATAGGAGGGGGAGAGATTTTAAAATAGGGAGAGCCAGGCCCGGAGGCTCCCACCTGTCATCCCAGAGACATGGGAGGCTGAGGCAGGAGGATCGCAAGTCGGAGGCCAGCCTCAGCAATTTGGTGAGGCCCTGAGCAACTCAGCAAGACCCTGTCTCTAAATAAAAAATAAAAAGGGCTGGGGACGGGGCTCAGGGGGAGGGCTCTCCTAGGTCCAACCCCAATACTGCCAAATAGACTAAGTGTGACCTCACTGACAGCCACAGTGGCCAGCACAGACCTGTTGGAAACAGAGCTCCGGGCACTTCCTGTTCTGAAAGAAAGACGTCCTGCCCAGGCCGACAGTGCACAGCAGGGCCTCGTGCTAGGCCGACTTTGTTTAATAAGCACATAATCATACACAACAGAGAATAATGGTCGTAACTTCAGCATGAAGCAGGAGAATCAAGTGCCATGATTGAGCTCCTCTGGTTCTCTTTTTTTTTTAGTATTTCCAGTTCTAGATGGACACAGTGCCTTTATTTTGTTTATTGACGTCTTTTTTTTTTTAAATCTTCATTTTATTCTCTATGTGGTGCTGAGAATCGAACCCAGTGCCTCAAGCATCCTAGGTGAGTGCTCTACCTCTGAGCCACAAGCCCAGCCCTGACTGAGTTTTTTTACGTGGTTCTGGGGCTGAAACCCAGGGCCTCACACCTGCTAGACAAGTTCTCAACCCCTGAGCCCCAGCCCCAGCCCTTTTTATAATTTATTTAGAGACAGGGTCTCGCTAACTTGATGAGGGCTTCACTAAGTTGAAGAGGCCGGCCTCCAACTCACAATCCTCCTGCCTCAGCCTCCCGAGTCACTGGGGTGACAGGCGTGGGCCTCTGCACCCGGCTCTTTTTCTTTACTTGTTCTTCAAAGGACAGCAAGAAGCCTGGCAGAGCCGGGAGGCCTAGCAGCCGCAAGCCCTGCCGGGACACCAGGATCTGAGCTGTCCAGGGAGGGCGCCCTGCTGCCCGGCCCACTCGGCTGGCCTCTCCCTCCACTCTGGTCACCTCGATTCCTGTGCCGCCCCAGCCGTCCCACTTTCTCTTGACCAAAAAGAAGGCCGAGAATACAGGAGAGAGTGTCAGGCTGTCTGGAAGGATGGAGGCCATCAGTGTGGAGGGGCAGGAGGCCGTTCTGTTGGGCCTCAGTGACCTATTTTCTTCCCCCCACACTGAGGCGCAGTGGACAGCCCATGATAACCCGCCCCCGGAGCCGCTTCTCCTCTGTGCTAGCCCGTAATGCCGCAGCCATATTGGTTATGAATAAGCCCCGAAGACCTCAGTAGGAGTTCATTCACCAGCCGTTACTCAGAACACCAGGGACCCTGGATCCCAAGTGCTTTGCCACGTCCCTTCCTCCAATCTGGTGGGAAATGTGAAATCCTTAACTGACTGAAGGCACGGCCAGAGAAAGTTGCTAGACAGCCTTTTATAACGATGCTTATGTGCTCAAGAGGATGGTCAGAGAACGTCCACGTCCCCTCCCCTGCAAGGGACCACATGACAACCAACGAAATGGGCAGGAGGATCCCAAGGTAGAGGCCAGCCTCCGCCACTTGCTGCTGTTTCACACCCTTCAATAGACCAGCGGCCTCCCGCACCGCCAAGGCATCGTCTGATGGTCAGGCTTATCGTGACACTCAGGAGCTGCTTCTGTCTGCTCGGATCAGGGACATTGTCCCTTTCATTAGCACACTGGCTCCTCCACCACCAGCAAGACCAGGAAACATCCTCACCTGAGAACAAGCCACGTTCGCCTGGGGTAGGTGCCTCGCTCTACCATGTATTATTTCTCCTTTTACCCACTCGCTCCAAACAGGATGGAGTCTGAGAGACTTATCGACCATCCACAGTAAGATAGAAAGGAACGGAAGAAACCCACCACACACCAGGCACGGCGGCCCACGCCTGTCATCCCAGGGGCTCAGGAGGCTGAGGCAGGAGGATCGAAAGCTAGAGGCCAGCCTCAGCCACTTAGCCAGGCCCTGAGCAACTCAGTGAGACCCTGTCTCTAAATAAAGTAGAAAAAGGGCTGGGGACGGGGCTCAGGGGTGGAGGGCCCCTGGGTTCACTCCCCAGGACCCAAGAAAAAGAAAAATACCAAACAGTAATTAAAGTGAATCAGGACGTAGAAGGAAGGAAAAATAAAAATTAAAAAAAATAAATCAACGAGACAGAGATAAGGCCAGAGCCCAGGTGGCCTCCAAGCTCCTGCACACTGGCTGTGGGTGTGGACCACCTGTTTCCCTGCCACCTCACCAGAGACCGGTGCACAGAGGAGGGCGTGTCCTGTGTCCCCAGTGTCCCCTGCTAGGACCCCACGGCTGGGCACCGTGTAACCAGGAGGAAATCTCTCCCTGGCCTCATGAGGACTGCTGAGAGTGTCCTCAGTAAAACCTTTTATTGACCAAAACAGCGAGTCAGCACCTCACCTAAGAGCCCGTCAGGGGAAAGGGGTCCCCAGGGTCCAGGGACGGACACTCGTGTGTGGCACTCCCCTGGGCTCGCTGCGCTCAGTGACAGCTTCTCCAAAACGAGGCTCACCAGCTTACTCCCCAGGTGGACCTGAACACCCCGGCTCCGTCCCCAGGCAGCCGTCCCCGTGCCACCCGGGGAGCTCTGTGACACCTCGTTATTTTTTAACATCTATATTTTAGCGGTAGGTGGACACGTTGCCTTTAGTGGTCTATGTTTTACGTGATGCCGAGGATCCAGCCCAGGGCCTCACCCGTGCCAGGCAGCACCCAC
This sequence comes from Marmota monax, assembly GCF_021218885.2. NCBI lineage: Eukaryota > Metazoa > Chordata > Mammalia > Rodentia > Sciuridae > Marmota > Marmota monax. Next base: position 1,106,095 of record NW_026694242.1, on the reverse strand, counting down.
CTCGGAGTCCCCGCCCCAGCCTGGCCCTGAGCCCTCATCAGTGACCCCCAACACCACGCGGGTCCTTTACCCCATGATACACCGGGGCCGTCTTCATGGGGGATTGTTCCAGAACCGCCCTCACCAGGTAGCAGCCCAGGGGTCCTGAGGAGCTCTGGGATCCCGTGTGAGGGTTTGGGAGACACGGAGTGAGGGGGAAGAGCCGGCGGGTGGGTGGGGTTGAGGCTGCGGCCTGCCCTTGTCAGTGTGGTGACACGTTGAGAACCTGAGCCTCACGTGAGCAGGTCCTCCAATGCCAACCCTGTCCCTTGCTTATGAGTCCCCAAGGGTAAGAGTGGATAGAAGTGCCCAGCAACTCAGGAGGCTGAGGCAGGAGGATCGCAAGTTAGAGGCCAGCCTCAGCCACTTAACGAGGCCCTGTTACAGTTTAGGTACGAGGTGTCCCCAGAAGCCCCTGTGTGAGCGTGCAAGGAAGTTCCCAGGTGGAGTGAGTGGTCGTGAGTGTCTTCACTAATCAGCACACTGTCCCTGTGACAGGTCACCTGGGCCCTGACTGTGGGCAGGCGGAGCGTGGCTGGAGCAGGAGGGTCAGTGGGAGCAAGCCTTTGGGCTGCATACTTTGTCCCTGGTGAACACATTTCTGTTTCCTGGTGGCCATGTCCTGAGCTGTTGGTTCCTGTCCCCCACCCTTCTGCCATCATGTTCTGCCTCACTTTGGGCCCAGAGCCATGAGGTCAGCCATCTACGGATTGAGACCTCTGAAATCATGAGCACCAAATAAATCTACGAGGCTCTTGTCATCTCCTTTGGTCACAGCAGGGAAAAGGCTAAGACACTGTCTCAAAATAAAAAACAAAGCCGGGCGCAGTGGTGCACACCTGGAATCCTAGCCCCTGGGGAGGCTGAGGCAGGAGGATCCCAAGTTGGAGGCCAGCCTCAACAACTCAGCGAGACCCTGTCTCAAAATAAAAAATAAAAGGGACCAGGGATTTGGCTCAGTGGGTAAGCACCCCTGGGCTTCATCCCCAGCACCCAAAAAAAATTTTTTTTAAAGAGAAAGGAAAAAACTTCCTCAGTAAACACTCGGGTGAGCCAAAAGCCCACTGACTCCGGTGGTTGGCGCCCCAGCCTGGGGTCATCTGAAGGACACCTGGACGCCTTCTCTCACTACACAAACCCAAGGGGTCACTGCCAAAGAACAGAGCCCCGGCACAGCGACAGTGAGCTGGAGAAGGTCACTTCACCTCCACGGTGGGACAAGGACGCAGCAGCCGTACTGAACAGTGACGTCCTTCTGCCCCCTGGTCCAAGTCCCCAACCTTTCCTGCTGGGACGAGGCGCTGGCTCCCGCTGGGAGGTGGCTGTGGGTGCCCTCCTCCTCCTCGGTCCCTCGACAGACCCTGCCAGTGCTGGGCTGGCCAGCCTCTCACTCTGGGGACTCAGGGGACAACAGCCGCGTCCAGCAGCCACAGCAGCTGGCAGTGTGGAGGGACACGATGGCACTCTGCCCCCTGCAGCTGGCCTCCAACTGGAAGGTGCCTTCTTCCCAGTGGCTTCTGTTTTGTCACAGCCAGTGACATGGTCTCTGTCATTGCTACCAAGAACCCTGATCCAGCAAGCACGACCCTGTGACAAATGTAAATCCACAAAAACACGTGGACTTTGAGACGCTCAGAAACCAGCAGACCAAGCAGATAAAATAATGAAAACAAAAGGCGATTGAGAGCCAGACGTGGTGGCCCACGCCTGTCACCCCACTGGCTCTGGAGGCTGAGGCAGGAGGATCGCAAGTTGGAGGCCAGCCTCAGCACCTCAGCAAGCAACTCAGTGAGACCCTGTTTCTAAATAAAAAACAAAAAGGGCTAGGGACAGGGCTCAGTGGGTAAGTGTCCCTGGGTTCCATCCCTGGGACCAAAAAGAAAGATCTGAGAACTGAGCTGTCCAACACAACAGCCGTCTCTATTTAAATATTCTAATTTAAGATGATTAAAATTAAATGAAATTTATAGATTTTTCCCAGCAGGCATAAAACATTCGGCCCCACAGGGGGTTGACGGACACAGTGTGGGACAGCAAGTTGTGGAGTGTCACAAGGAGTCAAAGAGGAGCATCACTAGGTTCAGTTTCACCGACACAGAGGACAACAGAGTGCACACCCAGGGCCTCACCCATGATTGGAGGTGCCCCACCTCTGAGCCACGTCCTCGACCCCAGCACATCCCTTCCCAGTCTCTTGTAGGACATCTCCACCGGCTCACCCTCACCGTGGGTCAGCGATGACAGCAGCCAGACAGGCCACCCGGCTCCCAGAAACCCAGGAACCTGCAGCAAGATGATGATCCCACGCACTCACCTTCCCACTAAGGACACGGGGGAAACTCGGGACCCCACTGTGAACAGGTCCTGGGTCAACATGCACGTCCAGCCTAAAGGGACAAACTGGAGAGATTTGAACCACACGATCACAGCAGCTCCGTCCACAGTGGCCAAGCCGTAGAACCAGCCTCGGTGTCCATGAACAGACGGGTGGATACAGAAACTGTGGCACATATACACCGTGGAATATTACTCAGTCGTAAAAAAGAACGGCACGATGGCATTTACCGGTAAATGGATGGAACTGTAGACCGTATGTGAAGTGAAATAAGCCAGACTCAGAAGGTCCAGGGTCACATGTCCTCTCTCACGTGTGGAGGCCAAAGAGGAAGAAGGAAAGATAGGTGGGGCCAGGGGAATCTCATAAAAATCAAAGGGAGACCGAAAGAGGGAAGGGGCCAAGAACTAGGAGGGAGGGAGGGAGAGAAGGGGAGGCACTGGACAGTGACATTGGCCACATATATATATTGTCACATTGTGTATTGTGAGCGTGTAAGAATCATCTTGTACAGCCATAATGCACCAATAAAAAATGGGGAGGGGGAATTGGTACCCTTAGATACATAAGAAGACATTTAAAAGTGAAAATCAATCAACACCGCACCCATTTCCAGAAGACACGGGAAAGGAATTATTTGGGGCTGGAGGGCACAGACTAGGGACTGAACCCAGGGGCGCTTAACCACTGAGCCCCATCCCCAGCCTTTTTTATTTTTAATTTTGAGACAGGGTCTCACTGAGTTTCTGAAGGTCTCACTAAATTGCTGAGGCTGGCCTCCAACTTGCGATCCTCCTGCCTCAGCCTCCTGAGCCCCTGGGCGTGCACCACCCCACACAGCCCAAAAGGAATTCTGCATCCAACAAAAGAAACTCAGAAATGTCCAATATTTCAGCTTGGCCCAAATGATTCTGTCTGTAGCACTTTCAAATTCTCCAGTTTCAGCCCTGCTAGTGTATGCATTGGGATTTTTTTTTAATAAATCACATTAAGGGGCTGGGGTTGCGGCTCCGTGGTAGAGCGCTTGCCTAGCACGTGTGAGGCCCTGGGTTTGATCCACATAAAAATCAATAAAATAAAGGTATTGTGTCCCACGAACTACAAACTAAAAAAAAAAAATTTTTTTGAAAATATTTCTTAATAAATAAATAAATCACATTAAAAGATCTAAAGCCCTCTCCCACTCCCGAAATCAAGAAATACATCAAGCTACTAATGAGGATCATTGCTAATCTGTTGGCCCTTCCCAAGTTGATTTATAAATCCAATTTGTGAATCCAGCCTGGGCCAGACCAGTTCTGCTTGGGGGTTGTGCGGGTTGGCTTCTCTGTCTTCACAAGTGTCACAAGATATTTATGTATGGAGCATAACAGAATAATATGATCAGGACTATTTCTGTGATCCGGCCATTCTTGTCTTCTCTGGGCCTCAAACCTATTTTTGTTTCCTGGAGTGTGTAAAATAAATCCAAAATCCAGGCCACACCACCCATAAGTACCGCAGCCTCCGTCTCTGACGGGTGCACGTTCTGATCTGCCCACCAGTGCCTAAGAGAACTCACGTGATCTCTGATCACCATCTGGCACCCACTCCACATTCACGCTCCCCAGGGCCTCAACATCGTCGTTTCCATATTTTATTCAGACCCTGACACTGTCCCTCAGCCGCCATGAATCCTCAGGCCAGTTAATCAGCTTCCTTGGACCAACAAGATGGAGAAAATGATCAGTCTCTCTCAGATGACTGTTCAGAGAACTAACTGAGATACTATTGTTCAGAGAACTAACTGAGATACTATTGTTCAGAGAACTAACTGAGATACTATTGTTCAGAGAACTAACTGAGATACTACTTTGGAAGCACTTCAGAGTGTCCAGTTACTCATCGTGGACATAAGAATAGAGTCACCTCCGCAGATGGGACTTCACTCCTCTCATCTTGTTGGATTATTGTGGTTTGGGTTTTTGAGACCAGGTCTCTATGTTGTCCAAGGGCCTCAGACTCCTGGGCTCAAGCGATCCTCCTGCCTCAGCCTCCCCAGGAGCTCAGACTACGGGTGGCCGCCACTGCACCCACAACGTTCCTGTTTCAAATCAATCATGTGGACCCAGTGTCATATCAGTTGGCAAACGAGGAAGAATGACGTAGGAGGTCTCGCGGTATCAAATAAAAATGGTGGATGTCCTTAGACCTGGATGCACACCGTGGAGGTGCCAGGGAGAGAAGAGACAAACCAGCCCCGGGTCCCAGAGCACTCCTGAACCCACTGGCCAGCAAAGCCCAAGTGTCACTTGTGTGTCCCCAACCTATGTGGACCCACACCTGCTGTTACCCCCTTGCTGCATTTTGGATCTGGAATGTCTCCCAGAGGCCCCTGTGCTGCAGGCTTCTGTGATGCTCTTGGGAAATGGAGGAGTCTTCGGGAGGTGGGGCCTAGCGAGAGGCAGTTAGGTCATTGGGGGCGTGTCCCTCACAGCATCATTGGGACCCCTATTCCCCTTCTCTCTGCACCTCCTGCTGTCTCGAGGTGAGCAGCTTCCTCTGCCACTGGCTCCCACCATGATGAACCTGCCACCCCAGGCCCAAAGCTACAGGGCCCACCAACCAGGGCCTGAAATCTCTGCCACTGGGAGCCGAAAGAAACCTTTCCTCTTCATAAGCTATTTATCTCAGGTATTTTGTCACAGTGACCAACAACCAATTGGCACATCGCTCCATCCCACTGAACTATGATTTCCATAGAAAAGTTGTCCCTGGGTATCCTCGGGGGGTTAGGTCCAGGACCCCCACAGAGACCTAAAACGTCACATGTTCAATTCCCTTCTGTAGAATGGCTAAGTATTTGCACAGAACCTAAGCGCATCCTCCTGCATTCTTTAATGACTTGTAACACCTCAAGACAAAGTAGATGCTGTTAAATTGTGATACCAGCTGGGCACGGTGGTGCACACCTGGTATCGCGGAGGCTGAGGCAGGAGGATGGCAAGTTAGAGGCCAGCCTCAGCTACTTAGCAAGGTCCTGCCCCTGTCTCTAAATAAAATAGAAAAAAGGGCTGGGGACGGGGCTCAGTGGCTGAGCACCCCTGGGTTTAATCCCTGAGACCAAAACCAAAGAAAAATAGTGTTCCTGTTCCCTGTTTGGTTAATTTTGGGGTGGGCGCCATAACGTGGCCTTTCTTAGCTTCTGTGGCTCTAAGGACGCTGTGTGTCCCCTCAGGGATCTTTACTCGGCTGTTACTTACTTTTTGGTGCTTCCTGCTTTGCGGGGAAATCCGTTTAGCGTGGCGATGATGACACCTAAACCCCTTGTCCCCGTGACACCTTGTCCCCCTGTTCTGCTGGCTTTCAGATCGCCACGAGGTCATCTCCAAGGAGATCCTGGAGCTGGACCCTTGGGAGAACCAGTGGAATGTGGTGGCCGTCAACGTCCTCATGCACGACAGCTATGACGTGTGCCTGGTGGCCAGGATGAACCCCCGGGACCTCATCCCGCCACCCTCGGACCTGGTGGAGGAAGACGGTGGGCACCGAGGCCTGTGAGGCTGCCGGGCCTCTGCTGGGCCTCCTGCAGATCACCCCGCCCTCCGGCAGGTCGCAGCTGAGGGCGGCATGTTGTCATGTGTTGCGCGCATAGTGACCTCTGTGCAGAGCAGCGTGTGCTGGGCGCCGGGAGCCGGAGGACGAGGGTCTTCCCGCTGACAGGGTAGAGGAGGTAGGAGAGGAAGAATGGTCCCACGGTGACGTCACGGGAAAGGCCGTGCAAAGGTCCTGAGGCAGGGAAGTCCACAAACAGCGCAGCCAGGAACAGCCCTGGCAAGAAGGACGCTGCCCGCCAGCCGCCCCCTGGGCTCCAGTGTGGGGACATGGAATCGCCCGCTTCCGCCCACAGTGGAGCTCAATGAGTGACCCCTCGAATGTATTTTAGGGGTGACATTTTAAATGACACGGGAAGTCCATCCGTGTTCCCAGAAGCCGGGCAGATGCGTCCGGGTAGCTGTTCCTCTGCGGCTCCTTCCGGCGCTGCCCAGGGCTCCTGGGTCAGTCGGTGACTTCCCTGGGGTGTTTCCGGCGCAGGCTGTGACAGTCGGGACCGTCCTCCTGTGACCCCGCAGCTGCTGGCCCTGGCAGGAGAGGCAGCCCCGTGAAGGAGCCTGTTGGGAATCTGTTTGTGCCCCCGGAAAAGGGGGACCCAGGAGGCTCAGTGTGGGCTGTCCCCAAGGAAGACCCTAGGAAGGCAGGGGCCAGGTCTGTCTCTTCAGGGTTGTCCCCAGAGTGTTGTCCTACCTGACACCTGGGTAGCCAGAAGGGGACAGACTTCTAAGACACAGGGCTTAGTCTGTGAGTGGGTCTGTGACTCGAAATGAGCTCATTCTAGCCAGGCCGGTGGCCCACGCCTGTCATCCCAGCAGCTGGGGAGGCTGAGGCAGGAGGACCGAAAGGTGGAGGCCAGCCTCAACAACTAGTGAAGCCTTGAGCAACTCAGCCAGACCCTGTCTCTAAATAAAATATAAACAGGGGCTGGACGGGCTCAGGGGTTAAGTGTCCCTGGGTTCAATCCCTGACGCCAAAAGAAACGTCCCTTCTGCTCCCGACTGGAGGGTCACACTCTGCCACTTCCTTTTCTACTGTGAGGCCGCCTGCTCCTTTGGTCAGTCTGGGCTGAGGATCAGCTTCCGGGGGCCTCCACACCCCCAGGTTCCCTGTCTGGGAACCCCTGCTCTTATCCCCCCTGGAACATTCTGGAAGCCTCCCCCTTGTCCTGGGTCCGGGAGGCCTTGCTGGAGGATCCTTGGTGCAACAACTCTGCTCAGCACCTGCAGTGCACAGGGCTCCCCCGGGTGTCCTCCTCCTGCCCTGGAGGATGGAGGGGAAAGACCTAAGCTGTGCCCAGGAGCCGGCCTGGAGGGGGAGGCCGAGGCCGCACCGGGGCTCCGAGAAGCGCCAGAGCAGCAAATAGCCTGTCGCTGTGACGTCGTCGTCGTCGTCGTCATTATTATTATTATTTATTTATTTTTGGTCCCAGAGATTGAACCCAGGGGTGTGTAACCCCTGAGCCCCGTCCCCAGCCCTTTTGATATTTTATTTAGAGACAGGGTCTCGCTGAGTTGCTAAGTGACTGAGGCTGGCCTCCAGTTTGCAATCCTCCTGCCTCAGCCTCCTGAGCTGCTGGGGTGACAGGTGTGCGCCCCCCGCCCAGCGCGTTGTTATTATTTTGATGAGCATTTCCCCAAAGTGTACACAGCAGGACCCGATGGGCCAGGGGGTTTCTTAGGATTCCAGAAAGGGACCCGCATTAGAGATGGTCCTTGACTCCCCAGGGCCCGGTGCTTGGCCCCCGGGGCCGGTGAGCTGGGTTCCTCCTGTGGGAGAAGGCAGGGTGATGGCCAGTGGGCACTTTGGGGGCAGCACAGGTGAGACCGTCCCCACCCGCGAGAGGTGGTGCGGTGCTGTCCCCAGCAAGGCCTCACCTGGGCAGCGTCACAATGGAACTTTCCAGAAAGTGCTGAGGGAAGACAGAGCAGGGTCAATGGCCCCCGCCTGGAGGTCAGAGGGCAGCTGCCCAAACTGGCCAGAGGCAGAATCTCCCGGCCTTGTCCCACGGGCCTCCTGGCTCCCCTCATCCCTGCTTGCTTGGCGCTTCCCTGAAGCCTGTGCTGCTTCTAGTCTGACTTCCATCCTAACATTAAAAAGCAACCCGTCCCCGCGCCCCTGCGCTCGGCATTGTCAGGGCTCAGCCTGGGCCCTTCTGTGGTCCCGACCCTGCAGGGCTCTTCTGAGACTCCTGGTCTTTGCGACACACAGTGGGGACGTCATCTGAATGCTGGGGCGAACCCAAGCCCTGCAGCTGCCACCAGGTCTGGGCCCACCCACCGTGGTCAGGTGGCTTCAGTGAAGGCAAGTGCTTCAACTGCAAACGTGCACAATAAATCTCTGCTGGTGACACGGACGCGGGCCTTTGGGCTTCACTGGGGCCCGAGTTTCATTTGAAGGAGGGCGAGGGGGGTGGGGGCAGGAGACTCCGCAGAGGTCTGAACCCAGACTTGGAGCCGTGGGCACTATGATTGGTAGGTGGGAGGCTGTGGCTCTCCTCCTGTAAATTAAAATTAAGTTCCACCTTGAAGGACACACCCCAGTAACCTAACCTCCTCGCCCCAGGTTCCGCCCCAATAACCTGACCTCCTCGCCCCAGGTCCCGCCTCCTGAGGGTTCACTACCTCCCAGTGGCACCACAGGGCAGTGACAGAATCTTCAACGCCCAGGCCTCTGGGGACACTTAAGCTTCAAACCATGACACCACCATAAAGTCAAACCCTGAGTCAGATAATCCTGCTGCGTAAGAGAACGGTCCAGTTACCGTCAGCAGGGGGTGTTGCAGGGACAGATGGGGCCGGGCACCCAAGGCAGCAGGGGACAGTTTTCCTTGGCTGCAGCCAGGCTCAGTGGGCACAGCTTCTGCTGCCATCACTGGGTCCCCTGAACCCCGAGTTCAGGGAGTTTCAGATCATCACACCCAGCATGTGGGGGGCGCTCAGAGGTCACATAAAGAGGTTTCCTCTCCCTGTCGTGGGCAGGTTGACCCCTCAAGGCCAGCACCTGAGGAGGGGAGCCACTTCTCCCCTCTTTCCTCCCCTGCAGCTGTCACCAGGAGCCCAGGTGGTCACTTCTGTCATCTTAGGAACGGAGACATGTCTGTGAGGCCCAGCTCAGGGCCAGAGGCCAGTTGGCACATTGCTACAAACTACTACACTGGACACGTGTTTGTGAGAAGCTAGTCGGGGGGCGTCCAGCACCTGGGGTGCCCATTTCTTCCCGGCCAGTGGCCAATAAGACAGGGTGACACGAAAACAGGGAGTTTACCCACCCTGAACTCGTCGCTGACAGTCCTCAGATCAGCCCTGGTGAAGATTCTAGGACAAGGTCAGCTCAGACTTTCTGTGGAGGGGGAGGCCACTACAGGGGGACCAACTGTACAAGAAAATGGCCCAGAAAGTGGAGCTAAAAAGACATGGAAGCAGCTGGTTACTGTGGCCCGCGCCTGTCGTCCCCGTTACTTGGGAGGCTGAGGCAGGAGGATCGAAAGTTGGAGGCCAGCCTCAGCCATGGTAAGGCCCTAAGCAGCTCAGGGAGACCCTGTCTCTAAATAAAATACAGAATAGGGCTGGGAGGGGGCTCTGGGGCTGACTGCCCGTGAGTTAAATCAAAAAAAAAAAAAAAAAAGATAATTTAAGGTAAATCATAAGAAAGGGGTGGTCAGAGGTCTGGAAGTTTCTTAGCATAATGGACTCTCTGGGCAGATGGGCCCAGGCCGACCAGGGCCCCCTGAGCTAACAAGGAGCCGCCCTGCGGTCAGAGGTCAGCTGCGTCAGGCCTGGGAGAGGCCCCCGGGCTCTGATCACAGCGGCTCCTGCTACTTGTTCAGAGACCCCCTGTGGCCAGGGAGGCCAAAGGTCCAAGAAGAAGAAGGACCGTCACTAATTGGCCACCAACTGACTTCTGATCATTTGCTGTGTGACAAACCATCAGAGTCGGATGGAACTCCGTGTGGCGGGGGGGCCTCGGGCTGCTGCTCTCCTGGGCCTACTGCCGACATGACCAGGTCAGGTCCCTGTCACCCCTGGTCAGGGGGTGGGGACAGGAAACCTCCATCTGTCAGGGCCTAAGGAATGGCTTTACCCAGAAAGCCCTGCTCTCTGCCTAGATTTGTGTGTGTGTGTGTGTGTGTGCACGCGCCAGGGATTGAACCCAGGGTTGCTTCACCCCTGAGCCCCGTCCCCAGCCCTTTTTCTATTTTATTTAGAGACAGGGTCTCACTGAGTTGTTGAGGCTGGCCTCCACCTTGCGGTCCTCCTGCCTCAGCCTCCCGAGCCTCTGGGATGACAGGCGTGGCCACCACACCTGGCTAGCAAGCTTTACGTGAACTCTGCCTAAAGCCGTCTCTGGCTCCCGTAAGCTGGCCCCAGTAGGTCACACCCACTTCCAGAACTTTCTTTGGCCTCTCTATGCAGGAATGAGGGGTGGATCCTCAGGGAGCCAGACCTGGCCCCAGAGCTCCAGGGCTGTTCCCACATGGAAGCTTCCAGGGTCTGGAACTGTCCTGCCCCTTCTCAGACACCAATAGCCCCAAGCCGGGCAGTGGGGGCCACCCTGGGGCACCCAGGAAGTGGGACGCAGCCGTTACGCTGGGTGCCCAGGTCTTCCTGTACCACTGACCCTGCAGCCGTGCACTGCCCTTGCTCTGGGAGCCATGTCCTCTTCCATAAATGAGCAATAGTGATATCTGTACTAGGCAGCGTGTCGTGACTGTGACAAAACACCCGAGATAAACAACTTATAAAGAAGAAAACAATTTTTTGCTCCTAGTTTCAGATATTGAAGTCTTTGGTTGGTTGGCTCCATGCTTTGGGAGTCTTTGTGTTTTGGGGTTCCCCCATCAGGTCAGGGAGCAAACCTGCCGACCTCCTGGCTCCCAGGAAGCCAAGAGAGGCAGAAAGGGACCCAATCCCATGTCCCTTCAAAGCCAGGCCTCCAATGGCCTCACTTCTTCTGGGATCCGCCTCCTGACATTTCCGCCACCTTGTGGGCTGGCATCCAAGCCATGGACTTTGGGGTGGGGGGGGGGGACATTTAAGTTCCAAACCACAGCCAGGTGCCAGGGTGCACATCTAGGATCCCAGCGGCTCTGGAGGCTGAGGCAGGAGGATTGGAAGTTGGAGGCCAGCCTCAGCAACTTAGCGAGGTCCTGTGTCAAAATTTAAAAATAAATAAATAAATAAAAAGGGGCCCGTGGTTAAGTGCACCTGGGTTCAGTCCCTGGTACCAAAAAAAAAAAAAAAATTATGAACATCATAAATACACGGCTCTGCTAAACCCAGTGCCCCCCGTGGTGAGCAGGAAGTAGGACTGCTGGTCCCTGAGCTGTGGGGTGCAACCGGGACCCAGCCCTCAGCCAGCACCTTGGCCCAGGGTGTCTTGGTTCTGATCTGGCCCTCTCCAGGTCAGCTGCATCAGGGGACAGAGCAGGGAGGGATTTCAGCAACTTCAGCTCAGCTGGGGACACTGTGAGGGACAGTTCTTGCTGCACAGCTGCTGTCAGGGGAGCTGATTGTCACATGTGACTGAAGTTCCACTTCCCTGCCAAATCCTGTTTCTGCCTGTCCCTTGCCAAAAAAAAAAGTTGCTTAACCCCTGAGCCCCGTCCCCAGCCCTTTTTCTACTTTATTTAGAGACAGGGTCTCCCTGAGTGGCTTAGGGCCTTGCTAAGTGGCTGAGGCTGGCCTCCACCTTGTGATCCTCCTGCCTTGGCCTCCCAAGTCTGTGATTACCCAGGGCTCGGGGCCTGGAGGGCCCTGGTCCCTCTAAAACCAGGACAAACCAGCTGCCGTCAGAATCTGAACTTGAACTTGAGATGGGGGGTGGGGTCCAGCCCTTCGGAAGGTACGAAATTATTGTCCCCACTGGACACCTGGGACTGCAGTCCCTGCCCTGCACCTCATCAGGTCCAGTGCTGGCAGAGGCCACAGTCCCAGGGAGCAAGGGCCACCCCATTCACTGCGGCTCCTCCCTGTCCCCGGGGTCTCATTCTGCCCCAGCTACTGTCCTGCAAGTCTGATTTTCCTGGGGCTAAAATTCCGTCTCAGGTGGCCCTCCCTGGGCCACCTGCCCATCTGCTCCTTGCAGGGTGGCCTTCCTGCAGAGCGCGCGGTCCCCACCGAGTGACACAGCCAGCAGGGCGCAGGGGTCAGTGGAGCAGCCCCGCCCCCTGGTGGCCAAATGGAGCATGGCAGGCGCTTCCTGCGATGGAGCATTCCGACACCCCAGGATGCCACCCGCGCCCAGGGCAGGGAGCCCATCGGGCAGCTGCAGAACTTGCTCAGGATACAGCTTGGGCCACCGAGATCAAAAGACACGACACCATGAGCGACAAAGTCCCCTTAGACATTATCTAGACACAAGATACGTAGAGAATGTCTACAGACAAAGCACAGGGGCGCTCCACTGTTATCCCAGTGGCTCGGGAGGCTGAGGCAGGAGGATTGCAAGATGGAGGCCAGCCTCAGCAACAGCGAGGCCCTGAGCAACTCAGCAAGACCCTGTCTCTAAGTAAAATATAAAATAGGGCTGGGGATGGGGCTCAGGGATCAAGAGTCCCTGAGTTCAAACCCCAGTACCAAAAAAGAATGGTGGCTTCCTGGAGGGGGACCTGGGGGAAGGAGGAGCAGGACCCCAAATGACCTTTTTTTCTTTTAAGTTGATCTATGTCAAGTATTTTGTCACAGTGACCAAAAGGGAGGCTGAGGCAGGAGGATTGAAAGGTGGAGGCCAGCCTCAGCAAGAGACCCTGTCTCTAAATAAAATATAAAAAAGGGCTGGGGTCTTTGCCACCATTCTTTAAAAATGCAATTCGTGCACCAGAGCCTATAGTTTGATAAGCCTTAGTTTATAGCAGTCGCCTGAGAACAGATTCCTAGCCCCTCCCCTGGCCAAAACCTCTGGGCCACAACTGCACAACTGAGGGGTGGGGACAGTGAGCCACTTCTCTAACTGCGACACCCTGACTTATGGCCGAGTGTGGGCTGGGGTCCTGGCTCTCATCCTCCTGGCTCACCTTTCCTAGAGTGGAATCTGCCCTGGGCACAAGAGAGGACCTTGGGTATAGAAGCCGAATGTCAGGGTACTGTGCCCAGGCAGAGCTTGTGGGCTGCGAATGGAATCCAAGTGGAGGGAGGGAGCCCTGGGCTCAGAACACCAACTAAATGTGAATTCCAGACAAGTGATGTGTCTTAGTATAAGTATATCCCAAACATTCTGTGGGATAGACTCATCCTGAGTCCCTTATCTGAAATCCACACTCAGCCAACCCAGGGTCTGCGACACACAGCCAGAGGCGGGTGAGGGCCAGGTGCAGAGGAGTGCTCACTTGTAGACCAAATCCGGCCCCTGCCTTCCTTTGTAAATAAAGTTTTATTGGAACACAAGACACCTCCACCCATTTATTACTATCTATGGCTGTTTTTGTGCTACAAAAGCAGAGCCAAGTAGCCACAGCTGAGACCCCATGGCCCCCAGATCCTGAAATATTTACTATCATCTGACCCTTGTAAAAAGATTTCTAGTCAGGCTCCGTGGTGCACACCCATCATCCCAGCAGCTTGGGAGGCTGAGGCAGGAGGATTGCTAGTTGGAGGCCAGCCTCACCAACAGTGAGGCCCTAAGCAACTCAGCAAGACCCTGTCTCTTAAAAGGGCTGCGGATGGAGCTCAGTGAACGAGTGCCCCCTGAGTTCAATCCCTGGTACCCCCCCCCCAAAAAAAAGAGAAAAAATTCTAGAAGGCGGTAGTAGCTATCCTTGGAGACTAGCTAGTGACTCTGGGGACTGGCCATGCTCTTCCTCTTGATCTCTGTGTGGCTGCATGTTGTGTTCACCTTGTAAAACACCCAGCTCTGACTCAGGACCTGCATTGGGGGGGGCCTCTTTTAGCAAAAATTTACCTGAAAAATTCTTTCTGTTCCTTCAAATGACCCCACCAAAATAGAATCTAAAATCAAAATGGCAGCAGGTGACCCTCAATGGACGACTGAATAAACACACTGTGGTACACACACCAGGGAGTCTCATTCAGCCATGAGGAGGAGGAAATTGTGTCCGTGAACTTGAGAAAGTTATGGTGACGGGGGTCTCACTCAGAGAGCCAAGGGCCGCAGGTTTTCTCTCAAATGTGGAAGCCAGAGAGGGAAAGAGGGGTGGGGGGGCAGGGATCTCTTAAAAATAGAAGGGAGGCCAGCCGAGGAAAGGGATCAGACAGATGGAGGGAGGGAAAGAGGAAATACCAGGGAATTTGAATTTCAGATAAGCATCAAGTAGTGCTTTTTTAGTATAAGTATATCCCAAATGTTAGGACGAGTATATCCCAAATGCTAGTATAAGTATATCCCAAATGTTAGTATGAGTATATCCCAAACGTTCTGTGGGATATACTTATCCTGAGTCCCTTCTCTGAAATCCCACTTTAACTGGGAGCCCTGTGTCTTACATCTGTAGAACTGAACCAGGGAACCCTGAGTTGGACCCTCAGGCCCAGCAGAAGACAGGGTGGTCTTGGTGGGGGGGTCCAGAAGGGAAAACTGGAAGCCCAGCCCCTCCCCCACTCAGCTCCCAAACAGCTAGGAAGCAGCCCTGCACCCCACCACCCAGCTCCACTGGGGAGTCCAGAAGGGCAGGCGAGAAGACTGGGAGGGAGAACTGGCCATCAGAATGGCCTCCGACTCCTCGACCGCATCTTGGCCGATGAGGACTTTGACGTGTACGGACTCATGGTAACTAAGCACTGAGCCAGATTTTGTGGTAACTCTATTTGGGTCATGGTGGAATTGGTGGGAAGACATAAGAAAGCTCCTTGTTAATGGTAGGAAGTCAGCAGAAAAGGTCTAAAGTTAAGTCTAGCCGTTGTAGCTGGTGCGGTGGCTCATGCCTATAATCCCAGCAGATTGGGAGGCTGAGGCAGGAGGATCTCGAGCTGGAGGCCAGCCTCAGCAACTTAGTGAGGCTGTGAGCAACCTAGTGAGACCCTGACTAAAAATAAAAAAATAAAACGGGCTGGGGATGTGAATCAGTGGTTAAAAGTCCTTGAGTTCAATCCCTGACACCAAACATAATAATTAAAATTTTAAAAAATCTAACAGTATGATAGAAGCATGTCACACAGAGGCACAGACAAGAAAAAAAATGATTATGATTTCCTTTGAGCAATGGGGTCTGAACAGGAGTTCCTGATTTTCAGTTTAAGATACATAAAACTTGTATTACCTGCATAATATTAGCTAAATTAAAAAATAAAATCACTGGGGTGGGGCTGTGGCTCAGTGGTAGAGCACTTGCCTAGCAGGTGAGAGGCACTGGGTTCGATTCTCAGTACCACATAAATAAATAAATAAAGGTACTGTGTCCATCTACAACTAAAAATATTTAAAAAATAAATGAAACAAAATCACTGATCTTCTAGCACAATGAAAAACTAACTCCAGGGGGTGGGGCTGGAGAGACAAGACATTTCACTGAACACTGAAAAGGACACACGGGTGTCAAATAAGCATTTGAAAAGATAATCAACACCAGGAGCAGTGGCTCACTCCTGTCATCCCAAGTGGCTCAGGAGGCTGAGGCAGGAGGATCTCAAGTTGGAGGCCAGCCTCAGTCACTTAGTGAGGCCCTGAGCAACTCAGTGAGACCTCGTCTCTAAATAAAATATTAAAAAATGGCTGGGGGCTGGGTTGTGGCTTGGTGATAGTCTTGCCTAGCATGCTTGAGGCCCTGAGTTGGATCCTCAGCACCACATAAATGTAAAATATTGTCTCCCCTTAAAACTAAAATATCCATCTTGAGAAAAATGGCTGGGGATGTGGCTCAGTGGTTAAGCACCCTGGGTTCAAAGCCCAGGACCACGGGGTGGGTAGAGGGAGGAACAAGAGAAGGGCTAAGGTTGTAGCTCAGTGGTAAAGCACTTGACTAGTTTGAGAACCTGTTTACACCTAGCCATGAAGCAAAAAAAAAAAAAAAAAAAAAATCTGTGACTTGTGGATCAGCTGAGGGTCACCCTAAGGCAGGAAACCTATATCCAAAAGCAGAGCTCAGAGGCAGAGAAACAGTATGACTGCAGTCCTCCTGGATCCAGCTTGACCTAAAGCCCACCTGCCCTTTTGGTTTAAGTGGATCTTTTATTTTATTGATTCATTTATTGATATGGGGTGTTGAGGATCGAACCCAGGACCTCACGCATGCCAGGCAAGTGCGCTACCACTGAGCCACAGCCCTAGCTCCAAAACAGGGAGTGCTGAAATCCATATGAGCATCCAGCATTGTCTGATTTCTTACATTGTTAATTCCGGGTGGTGGATGAGGTTTGTAATAGTAATCTTAATATTCCTTTTTCTTTTTTTGGTAGCAGGAATTGAACCCAGGGGCACTTAACCCCTGAGCCCGTCCCCAGCCCTTCTTATATTTTATTTAGAGACAGGGTCTTGCTGAGTTGCTTAGGGCCTTGCTAAGCTGAGACTAGCCTCCACCTTGCGATCCTCCTGCCTCAGCCTCCCAATCTGTTCGGCTTACAGGCGTGGGCCACACGCCTGACTTGTTTCTAATATTTTATAATATAATCTTAAGCTTTTAAAAACACTGCAGACCTACAATTTCCCAAAATAATCATGATGTGCTAACAACAGAGTGTCTTTTTTTTGGGGGGGGGGGTTACTGGGAATTGAACCAAGGATGCTTTACCACTTGAACCATACCCACAGACCTTTTTATTTCTTATTTTGAGACATGGTTTCATCAAGTTGCTTAAGACTTACTAAATGGCTGAGGCTGGCCTCAAACTCAGTATCCTCCTACCTTGGCCTCCAAAGTCACAGTGATTACAAGTATGTACCACGATTTATGTCCAGCAATAAAAGTTATCTTTTATTTTCTTTTTCTACCAGGAATTGAACCCCAGCCCTTTTTGTATTTTATTTACAGTCAGGATCTCACTAAGCTAATGAGGCTGGCTTTGGCTCACAAATCCTCCTGCCTCAGCCTCGGAGGATTATAGGCATGGATTACCTGTTGATGACAGGCATGTGCCACCAAGCCCTGCTCAAACTAGTGATTCTCCTAAAGCAAATCGTGTTTGTAAACCTACGCAACTTTCCAACAGTCCTTTCAGTGACACTCGTCAACCTGTCACAAACGTTTCCCAGATGTGCCATAACAAGAGGTCTAGTATCAACGGAACTTACATCCTACTATTAGTACCAACCAATGAGTTTGTGTTTAAAATATTTGAGCCAGGTGCGGTGGTGCAGGCCTGTCATCCAAGCGGCTCAGGAGGCTGAGGCAGGAGGATCACAAGGTGGAGGCCAGCCTCAGCAACGGTGAGACCCTGTCTCTAAATAAAATACAAAATAGGGCTGACGATGGGGCTCAGGGGTTCAGTGCCTCTGAGTTCAATTCCTAGTACAATAAAATAAAATATTAATTCATTGGGACATTTATTCCAATTACTATGACATCACGAGAGCATTTCATCGTAGGGTACAGAGCGAGTGCTGGCCAAACACCTGCTCTGGTCTATCTGAATTCAGTCCAGAGGCTGCCAGGGTTGGCCTTGGGTCCTGGAAGGGAAGGTGGGGGCTTGCACAGCAATTACGACCCTAGTCATTACCTGCTTTTCTTTGTCTTTTTCTTTGATGGCACTGGGGACTGAACCCAGGCGTGCTCTGCCACTCAGCTAATCCTCAGCCCTTTTTTAAAATTTCGATCCTGAATCTCACTCCACGGCCCAGGCTGGCTTCCACCTGGTGATCCTCCTGCACCATCACAAAGACCTTTTGTTGTTTGGGCTTTTGGGTTTGGTGAGGGATGGATATAAAGTGGTGTCCCACCTGGGCCACTTCACTGAATGGATCTACCTGCCTGACCACGGTGCTTAAGGGGAAATAAAATCAGGAACACCTACAAAAGCAACTTGGCGTGGGTGGCAGTGGCTCCCGCCTGGGGAGGCTGGGGCAGGAGGATCGCAAGTTGGAGGCCGGCCTCAGCCACTTAGCGAGTCCCTGAGCAACTCAGCGACACCCTGTCTCTAAATAAGATATGAAAAGGGGCTGCGGACGGGGGCTCAGTGGGTTCAATCCCTAGGACCAAAAGGCACAGCAAAAAAGGCCACCTGGCCACGTCGGCACTGCGACCTCCACCGGCTCAGGTCAAGGTCTGGTGACTCTGTCCGCCCCCCAGCAGCGCCCGCTCCCCCCGGATACGCCCGGCCCGAGGTCCCCTCTCCCGGCCCGAGGTCCCCTCGCCGGGCCCCTCTCCCATCGAGGTCCCCTCGCCCGGCCACGGCGGCCCCCTCGGGTCTCCCCCAGGGGGAGCGGGCTTGGCCCAGGGACTCCGGGTTACTCCCCGAGCCGCCGCAGCCTTCCTCCGACGACGTCCCTTCACAACCCATCTGTCCCCGCTGCAGGGGCCACGCCTGGCCGGACCCGCCCGTTTGCCGAGTGACCCAACAAAGGCGTCCCGGGGCTCCCCGGCCGGAACCCACGAGCGGACAAACACCGAAACCCATCGGCGCTCGGGCCCTGCAGCCCGTCCGCCGACCTCAAGGAGCGCTAAGCGCGGTCAGCGGCAGGGAAGCCACCGGCGCGTCACCCAGGCCCGCAGCCCCCGCCGAATCTGCGCAGCCGCAGAAGCCCAGCTCCAGGCCCCGCCCCGGCATGCCCCGCGCCCGCTTCCCGTCGGGCCTCGGGGCCCCGCTGCCTGCCGGGAGTTGTGGCCTCGGCCGAAGCGGCGCGGGGGCCGGCCGGCGCGCGTGGCAGGAAGCGGAAGTGGCCTGCGGCCCGCCCCCGGCCCCGCCCCGCGCCGCGCCGCGCCGCTCTCCGCCGGGTTAGCACTGACGTGTCTCTCTCTCGGCGGCGGAGGAGCTGCGCTCCGGGGCAGGCGGCGTCACTCCACTCGGAGCGCAGCGAAGCCGGAGCGGGGCGCCGAGCCCGAGCAGCCGCCGCCATGGCGAGTGAGTTCCCCCGGGGCGGCCGGGACGGGTGGGATCCCCTTCCCCTTCCCCGCGCGCCGCCCTGCCAGGCCGCCCCGGCCCCGGCCCTCCTCCGCCGCGCTGCCCCTCCGGGCCTCGAGGCTCTCCGGTGGCGCGGCCGGCCTCCCGGGCGCTCACTGCCGCTCTCCTTTGTCCCCCCGAAGTCAAGTTCCTGGAAGTCATCAAGCCCTTCTGTGTCATCCTGCCCGAGATCCAGAAGCCGGAGCGCAAGGTGAGCCGCCGCGGGCCAAGATGGCCTCGGGCCGCCGGGGGCCAGCGGGAGGCCGCGGGGAGGCCGCCGGGCAGAGGGGAGGCCGCCGGGCACCGGGAGTTGTTTCTTTCGAATCAGGTTCCCCTGCCCCCAAAAGGAATCTGGGCCACGAGCGAATCGTGAAGATCCCCGGGCTGAGTCACCTCCCTCCCCTCCAGCGGCGCAGCTCCTGGGTCCCCACCGCCCTCCCCTCCGGCAGGATCAGCTCCTGGGACCCCTCCTCCCTCCCTCCCTCCAGCAGGACCCCAGGAGACGCCCTTTGAATCCAGCTACTAAGGGCAAGAGCAGCCCGGGGTGCGGACGAGGTCTTCCTCTTTCGTAGGCTGTCAAAATGCTCAGAGAGGCGTCTGGGGAGGGCTGCTGCTCTCCCCAGCAGGTGCAGTCAGACTAAGATAGAGATGTCGGGGTTTTGCATGGCGGCCCACTGCAGCCCAAGAGAGGGATTCCCTGATGTAACTGGAGCTGTTCAATGGTGAAGGACCCGGCTCTGAAAGTGGCCAGTGAGATACTTGTGTCTACTCTATACAGACTGTTGTGAATGCACCCACAGGTTGATGTGTGCTTGACATCTGTGTGGATCTTAGGCTTTGGGAGTCTAATTTGGTATTTAAGGCAAAGAAGACAAGACTAGCAGAGCACTGTGGGAGGCTGAGGCAGGAGGATCGCAAGTTGGAGGCCAGCCTCGGCAACTTAGTGAGGCCCTCAGCAACTCAGCAAGACCCTGTCTCTAAATAAAATATAAAAAAAGGGCTGAGGACGGGGCTCAGGGGTGAAGCACTCCTGGGTTCAGTCCCTGGTACAAAAATAAGAAGACCAGCCTCGTGTGTTTGGATGGTGGACGTGGGCAAGCAGGAAGCGATGGGAGATGAATGGAGAGGATCTGACAGGAAATTGCTTTGGAAGTAAGAGGGAGGCCTAGAGTCTGGTTTGCAGGCTTTTGCATGGGAGGATGAACCTTAGTACTGAACGCCCATGGGGCTAGGAGCTATTTATAAGGCAGAGGAGACGGCCCTTGGGTAAAGAGGTTTTCAATTTGTGCTGTTAAATCTGTAACCAAGAGAGGAGACTTAGTCATTTAAAAATGAGTCCTGTCATCCCAGCTACTGGGGAGGCTGAGGCAGGAGGATTGCAAGTTGGAGGCCAGCCTCAGCCACTTAGCAAGACCCTGACTCAAAATAGAAATTTAAAAGGCTGAGAATGGAGCTCAGGGGTAGAGCACTTGCTTAGTACATGCAGTAGACCCCCGGCTTGTCCCCCAGCACTGCAGGGCGGAGTGGGGGAAGAGGTGCGTTTCACTACAAGTTTGTCATATCACTGGTTAGTCTGAATGGTGTCACCTTCCTCTGGCCAACTTCTGTCTCATTGTGGAAGGACAGCAGTGTGTAAGGGGAGCATTCCCCAAGGGAAGGAAAGGTTTGGAGCCCTCCTCCAGGAAGTTGGGAGTATATATCCTTCAGCTCCAGATTCTGTATGGCACAGAGGCATATGTATCATGTATGAACCCGATAGATTCATATCTGAGCCCTGAATTCACCCCCTCTGTGTGGGGGTATGTGTGTGTCTGCCTCCAGCCCCACTGTAGGAGATTGTGCCTTCTTGGTAGTAAAGGCAGCAAGACTAATGATACACTCCATTTTCAAGGCAGAAAAATCCAGAAGAGTTTTCACTCTTGCTCAGTGACTAACTTCTGGGCAGGAGGGCTGTGAACTTTCCTAATGATTCTTGACAGTCATCTGTAAAATGAATCATGTCACCTGTTCAACTTGAAGTTGCTTGAACAGATGTTACTAGAACTCGGGGCAACACTTTCTCCCCCATATTATTTATTACATGGTTTTCTCCTTGATTCACAGAAAATCACGTCAACAATCCCAAATTCCAGATGACTTACCAGCTCTTCCATCCAGTGAAATCGCTCATACGTGTAGGCTTGTCTGTGTGACAAGTCACTTTCTACGCAGTGTTCTTTTGGGGGGATACTGGGGATTGAACTCGGGGCACTCCACCACTGAGCCACATCCTCAGCCCTGTTTAGAGACAAGGTCTCGCTGAGTTGCTTAGGGCCTCGCTAAATTACTGAGGCTGGCCTCCAATTTGTGACCCTCCTGCCTCAGCCTCCCGAACTGCTTCATTTTTATTGACTTGCTGGGAAACTTCTTGTGCTCTGATTCTGTCTCTTCTGCAGATCCAGTTTAAGGAGAAGGTGCTGTGGACAGCCATCACCCTCTTCATCTTCTTAGTATGCTGTCAGGTAAATCTGGTCTCCTGTGCTGGCTTTGGGGCAGGGGGGGAGAGAGGACCAGACACACTCATTTTCTTTCTGCTTCTTTCCAGATCCCTCTATTTGGTATTATGTCCTCCGATTCTGCGGACCCTTTCTACTGGATGCGAGTGATTCTGGCCTCCAACAGAGGTAGGCTCAGACTCACTTGGCCTCTTCTGTGCTGGACAAGCCCCATTTAGCTTAATGACAGCCTTTCTGTGGAGCTCAGAGAACAGGAAGCTACGTAGCCTGCAGTGTCTGCGGGTGCCACGTTGAATAGCCTGATCAATGGTGCATTCCGCCCTGAGAAAGATCATCTTCTTTGGAGTTGGGTTTGAATGCAATACAAAACCTGGAAGAGCAAGATAAGTCTCTGCTAGAGAATTTCTGAAAACTTGCAAAAACTAGAGTGTTTTCAATACCTGAAACGAGATGGCGAGTCCACCATAACATTTTCTAGAACATTCCATTTGTTTCTCAGCTGCATCTCTTTCATATCTACAGGTGAAATATATGCATCAAAACCACGAGCGACAGACAGTGTAGGGTCGACTCTGACCAGTCCCCTGTGGGTCTGGAAAAATAATTTTCTTGTGTATGTTGATGGTGCATTTGATGGTCATGGTTTAAAAATGGGGTTCAAATGAGGTCCCAGCCCCTCAGAATCATAGTTCAGCTTAACATAATGGAAGGAAGGTTGATTCCCAACTAGATAGGATGGGACCAGCCCCGTCTCCAGCCTCAGGAGATGATTTGAATGTTACCCAGTTTTATAAACTGATGGAGGAGGGACCACTCTGATCTCTGTCCAGCTAGAATGGATCTGTTCCTGGGTACGTGAATTTCCAAACAGAAGGAGACAGGGCCTGGCGGGCTCCAAGGAGGGATTTGGTTGGGTTCTGATCTTTGGTTTTGGGGGATTATTCTATAATTGCTGCCAGCAACCTGAAGCGCATCCGACGTGGAGAAGGGGTACACATGAAAATCTGGAGGTTCGTTTTATTAAATGAGGTCTCCCTTTCCTGAGCTCACGAGGGCTGTGTTGCCACCCCTTTCTTTAGGCACACTCATGGAGCTGGGTATCTCTCCAATTGTCACCTCGGGCCTCATCATGCAGCTCTTGGCCGGCGCCAAGATTATCGAAGTTGGTGACACCCCAAAAGACCGAGCCCTCTTCAACGGAGCCCAGAAGTGTAAGAAAGATCATGTGGAAAGTTCTGGTGTCTAGTTGAGAATTTGAATTGGCTCTAAAATCGGGGGCATTAAAACAGCCCAGTTTGGCCTGTGTCCCCTCCTTGGCCTGTGTCCTTGGCCTGCCAACCCTGTAGGTGCTCCACGGCCTGTTAGTGGGAGAGCACTTCTGGGAGGTGCTGGGCACCTGGTAAGACCAGGCAGGGCAGGGGAGGGCAGGAACGCCCCAGAGGGTGGAGTTGAAGGATCAGGGCATGGAGGTCACCCCTTCACCAACCACCATTTCCTTACCTCACGAAGGAGGTGACATCTACTTCAGAGCTGTCATAAGAATTAAATTGAAGCCAGGTGCTGTGGAGCATGCTTGTCATCCCAGCCGCTCAGGAGGCTGAGGCAGGAGGATCGCAAGGTGGAGGCCAGCCTCAGCAACTAGCGAGGCCCTAAGCCACTCAGGGAGACCCTGTCTCTAAATAAAATAGAAAAAGGGCTGGGGAAGGGGCTCAGGGGTCAAGCACCTCTGCTCAGTCCTCAGTACTTAAAAAAAAAAAGGATTAAATTGAATAATCACTCCCCCAGTGCCTAGCGCATGGTAGTTACTTGGCAAGTGCTATTTTTCTGCGTTTAAAAGGATTTAATGAGCGGAAAGGTGATCCTCTCCGTCCAGCTCTGCTGTTGATTCATTTTGTGATGTGGAAGAAATTTAGGTAATAGCTCTGGAGTGTCAGTTCTTAGTGCTGTTAAACTAGGGTGAGAGTATTGGCCTTATCAAACGATGGGCAGCCCCAGTAACAAATGATACAGGCAGCACCCAGTCAAATGGTGACCAACCTCAGAGTGAACCACGCTTAGCCTCTGTCAACTGGAACGTGTGGTTTAGAAAACAATATTTACAATTTTCTACTCTGCCATCTTCCATACAGCATGCCTTAGAAATCTTAAGTTAGGTTAAATCATTGAGCGAGACATCTATCTAACTTAAATTTGTGAGTTTCAGACATAAAGAAAGATTGTAAAATATATTATGTATTAATGCATTAATCATTAATTAAGTTACGCATGATTAAATATTAAGTAATGCATTTATTATTCAATGCCTTAAATTAATGCTTTATTCTTCTAAAACACTAATCAGGGGTTTTCTTTTTCTTTCTTTTTTTTTAAATTTTTATTTGGGACATTTTGAAATATACTTGGCTGGGCACAGTGGCACATGCCTCTAATCCCAGCAGCTCGGGAGGCTGAGGCCGGAGGATGACAAGTTGGAGGCCAGCCTCGGCAACTTAGCAATTCCCCGAGCAACTCAGCGAGACCCTGTCTCTAAATAAAATACAAGATAGGGCTGGGGACGGGGGTCAGTAGTCGAGGGTCCCTGGGTTCAATCCCTAAAGCCACAAAAGAGACCAAACGTGTGCTTTCACTAGAGCCTCTGAGTTCTCGGGCGCTTTTGACGTGTGCCAGTTTGACGGTCCTCACCAAGGTCCCCGGGGCAGTGTCAGTATTTTTCGTCTGGGTTCCTGCCACACTCTGCCCTGCAGGAGTGTCCAGCAGCTGTTCCCACTCCTGGTGTCCCACTGACGTCCCTGTGATGACCAACTCAGGGTTTTCTTGGGGTCCTAGTGTTCGGCATGATCATCACCATCGGCCAGTCTATCGTGTACGTGATGACGGGCATGTACGGGGACCCCTCGGAGATGGGCGCTGGGATCTGCCTGCTCATCACCATTCAGGTGAGCTCCCACTTGCACCCCGCTTCCTGAGGGACCCTGCCCTCCCTCTTCCTCCGCAGCGATGCTCAGCCGGGGCTGGGTCCGGGCTCAGGGCTGAGTGCTGGCCTAACCAGTGCGAAGCCCTGGGTTGGGTTCGAGCCTGGGCACCACATGAAAATAAAAAAATACAAATACTGCATCCATCTACTATGAAAAATATTGAAATAAATAAATGCATGCTGTCCACTTAAAATTACAAAAAACTTTAAGAAATAAAAACAAAGTATTTTGGGGCTGGGGCTCAGCTGTAGAGCGCTCAAGGGATTTAAAAACAAAAAAAAATAAATAAATAAAAGAATGGAAAGACCCTGGCTTTGGCTTCTGAATTCACCGAGGCAGACCGAGAAGAGGCTCTTATTTGGCCTCATAGCAGAGAGCCAGATGGGAAGAACCAGGTCCCTGGGGCTAGCAACATGGAGTCCACTTTTAGTGATTGATTGATTTTCATTTTGCAGCTCTTTGTGGCGGGCTTGATTGTCCTCCTTTTGGATGAGCTTCTTCAGAAAGGCTACGGCCTGGGCTCTGGCATCTCCCTCTTCATTGCCACCAACATCTGCGAGACCATCGTGTGGAAGGCCTTCAGCCCCACCACCGTCAACACCGGCCGAGGTAAGGGCCCTGCCTCCCGGGGGCACCTCTGCAGGAAGTTTTGATGCACGCAAAGCATTCCTCTGGGGGAAATGTGTGTTTCAAGGACATCTCTTCTGAATTTCCAGTGTGCGAAGCTTTAAAAATATAGCTGAGTGCAGAGGTTCAAGCCTGTCATCCCAGCAGCTCAGGAGGCTGAGGCAGGAGGATCACAAAGTGGAGGCCAGCCTCAGCCACTTAGCAAGGCCCTAAGCAACTCAGTGAGATCTTGTCTGTAAATAAAATATAAAAAGGGCTGGGGACAGGGCTCAGGAGTCAAGTGCCCCTGAGTTCAATCCCTGGAACTTAATAATAATAATAATAATAATAAGGCTTACATTCAAAATGATATCTAAACTTCCAAGTCTTATTCAAGGACATTTAGCATGCCACAGAGCAATCCTGCTTCATTTTTCTTAGCATGAACCTGCACTGCAAGGAGAAAGGAGTGTTGATTTTAGCCAGTTGTCTTCTGGTGGACATTTAAGTCCTTTCTCGGTTACAGTTAGCATCGAAGTGAATGTCCTCGGGCGATCATCTGCACATATTTTAGAGTTGTTCCTAGTGAATAAGATTCTAAAAATGAAATTGCTACAGCAAACCACTTGTTCAGGCAAGGAGCAGTTCGTTTGAGGATGACAAGTTCAAGGCCAGCCTTGGCCAATAAGTGAGGCCCTGTCTCCAAAAGGGCTGGGGTAGAATGGCTGTTCCTGGGTAAAATCCCCAGTATTGCCAATTGTGGGCAGGAGGCACTGGGGATTGAACTCAGCGACAGTTAACCCCTGAGCCCCGTCCCCAGCCCTTTTTATATTTTATTTAGGGACAGGGTCTCGCTGAGTTGCTCAGGGCCCCAATTCTGCTGAGGCTGGCCTCCAATTTGCAATCCTCCTGCCTCAGCCTCCAGAGCCACTGGGATCAGAGGCGTGCACTATGACGCATGGAAATTGACTTTTTTCTTTTTTGGCCTCTGAACCTGAAGCTGTTATGTGCCGGGAAGTCCCTCAGGAGAAATACTTGTGTGCATTTTCGTGTTTTCTTGGAATTCACTGTGGAGCTGGTTCTCGGCCTCCAGTGCCTCATCATCAAATTGATGAAACTGCACACAGGTCCCTGCAGGGTGCCTGAGGGATCCCATGGGAAAGACTGGACCTTGGAGAAGGAGGGTTGGGGACACTTACAGAAGTGACACCAGGTTTTTCCATGGACTCTAACTAGAATTCTAGAAAATCTGAGATGAATTGAGGACCTGGGGGTGCAAAGCAGCTGGGCCCCAGTCGTGGATGTGGGGGTGAAGGCCGGGTAGGAGTCGGGGTGTCTGCAAAGACCCCCTGGCTTTGGGGGGGAGCCTGCCTTCGAAAGGATCGGGAGCAGTGGTGGCCACAGGGGCCCATCAGCAAAGGCTTGGGCCGCGGCAGCCAGCCTGAGGGTCACTTTGCTCTGGAGCAGGGTAGTGAGTGAGGGGACAGTTTGGGAAGGAAAGATTTGCTGTCCCTGGGAGACAGGCTGAGAAAATGGCTGGGAGGTGACATAGCCATCCAGCCTGAGCCAGCCAGTGTGACATCAGAGCGAGGGCCTTAGGACCTGGCGAGAGGTGAAGGCCCCAGGGAACCGAGATGTGGAGGTGGCTGCCCTTGGCCACCTCTGGGACCTGGCTGGGGCAGAGGGGCTACCTGGGGGGCCATGAGTAGTGCTGGACGGAGCCAAGATGGCGGAGTCACAGGGACACCCCAGGACGGGCAAGAAGCGGGCAGAGAGGGCACAGGTGGCTTGCAGCTGGTGCCACCACGGCTCAGCTTGTGACCTGGAAAGTGGGGTGTGGAAGGGCCCCTCGGGTGGAGAGCGCAGTTGGTCCTGCTTCCCTGAGGTGGGGGACAGTCCAGGCTGGGAGGGAGGGGGACAGTACAGAGGTCACACGGCTCTCACCCCCGGGCGGCACTAGTGCAAGAAACAACCCAGTTCCCAGAGATCAGCGGGTAGTGACTTTCAAGAAATGACCACGTTAAACATTCGGAAAGCTCCTAAGGCCCTCACCCTGCCACTGCTGTGACCCCCCTTTTATTCCAGACACTTGTCAGGCAGGTGCTGTTAGTGTCAGCACTTCTGTGGGTGCTAAGAATACAAAGGGATATAACGTAAGATGCGTGAGCTTCAGTGTCACCCAGGGCCCTGGGTGACAGATGTCAGAGTGGAGCAGAGAAGGCAGACGGGGCGCCTGGGGAAGAGCGTTACGGGGGTCCGTCTAGAGAACCTGGCAGGTGCAAAGGCCCTGGGGCAGACATGAGCTGGTGTGTTCAAGGGTCGGCGCGGGGCTCAGCGGAGCATGTGAGAGGAGTTCAGAGAGTTCATTGGTGGCAAGAGGAGCCAGGACAAGTCCCTGCTTCCTCCCCCTGGGATTGCTGAACTTCCTCCTTTACAAAATGCTGGAGCTTTAATATCTTCAGGTTCTGGACCCCAGGGAGTGGTAGGACAGCTTTTCTTTCCCGGACGTCCCGGCCACGTGGTCTACAGGACAGATGGCCCATCTGAGTGGCCGGCCAGAAAGCGACACATTTCTCGCTGTCCCAAGTCAGGGGTGGCAGAAAAATGCTGTCCCAAGGAGGGACTGGGATGTCTGAGTCCCCAGCCGGCAGCCACTCTGCCCACAGAGGCCACGTCTAGGGAAGCACTGACCTGGGCAGCAGGGGTCACGGTGACAGGTGACAGTGTTTCCCACTGTGCTTTTGTCCTCAAGTCAGTCTCACACCATTTCTGAAGTGCTTGGACCTTGGTGCCCTGTGCTGTAGCATCCCTGGCCCATCTGTTGCCGTTCCTCAGGCCACGCCCCTTTCTGCCCCTTGCTGAGGCAGAGGCAGGAGGATCGCAAGGTGGAGGCCAGCCTCAGCCACAGCAAGGCCCAAAGCAACTCAGGGAGACCCTGTCTCTAAATACAGAATACGGCTGGGGAGGGGGCTCAGGGGTCAAGGAACCCTGAGTTCAGTCCCCAGTACTAAAAAAGTATCAAGATTGTGACCGTCGTGCTGGCACAGATGTCATAGGGCTGTGTGTGCAACTGCATAGGGCACAGAGGGCCAGCCCCCCAGGCCAGCCTGAGCCTGACTTCAGGAGCTGGGGGCCCTTCTGCCTGGGGCTCTTCATCCCTAGCAGCCGTGGCCTTGAACTCACCCGCCCAAGAAAGGGCACCAGTGAATTCAAAAGGGTGGAGTAGCTGGGCGGGGCGGGGCCACCTGGGACCTCTGATCACTTCTAATCTCAGCGAGGGCTGAGGCCCAGAAGGAAGAAAGTTCAAGGCCAGGCCTGGGGCTGTGGCTCAGGGGCAGAGCGCCTGCCTAGCACGTGCGAGGCCCTGGGTTGGATCCTCAGCACCACATAAAATAAATAAATAAAATAAAGGTATCGAGTCAACCACGACCAAAAAAATACTTTAAAAAAGGAAAAGAAAAAAGTTCAAGGCCACTTATTTAAAAATAAGAACTGGGTTCAATCCCTAGTACCCAAAGAATTTAAACAGTGGACTAGTCCATTGCTGTAGTTCAAATAGAAAGAGAAATAAAAGATTCAAAAAATTCATATTGTATCAGGCGCTTGTCTGAAATCCCAGCGGCTCGGGAGGCTGAGGCAGGAGGATCGCAAGGTGGAGGCCAGCCTCAGCCACTTATTAAGGCCCTGAGCAACTCGGCGAGACCCTGTCTCTAAATAAAATCTAAAAAGGGCTGGGGACGGGGCTCAGGGGTTAAGCGCCCCTGGGTTCCATCCCTGGGACCAAAAAAAAAAAATCCAGATTGTGACCCCGTGACTGTGAGTCTCCTGGCTGATTCTGTTCTCCTGCCTCTTCTTTGGCCGGTAGGAGGCCCAAGACCCAGGTGAGTCCAGCCTCTTGTTCTTCCCTTCACATCTGTGCCCTCCTCTGCCAACAGGCATGGAATTTGAAGGCGCCATCATCGCACTGTTCCATCTCTTGGCCACGCGCACAGACAAAGTCCGAGCCCTTCGAGAGGCCTTCTACCGCCAGAATCTCCCCAACCTCATGAACCTCATCGCCACCATCTTTGTTTTTGCTGTGGTCATCTATTTCCAGGTGTGTCCAGCGTGAGCACAGGAACTGTGGATCTCTTTTATCTTTTGGTACCAGGGATGGAACCCAGGGGCGCTTAACCCCTGAGCCCCGTCCCCAGCCCTTTTTAGATTTTATTTAGAGAGAGGCTCTCGCTGAGTTGCTGAGGCTGGCCTCCAATTTGCAGTCCTCCTGCCTCAGCCTCCAGAGCTGCTGGTGATGACAGGCGTGGGCCACTGTGTGTGCCCTAAGCACAGTGGGGGTGAGGGAAGGGGCAGGTGTTCTCCAGCACTGTCAGAAGTCGGGTCCCCGGAGCTGGTGCCACCTCTCATGTCTCTGGACCGGAGGGGGCAGCGAGGCACTGACGGGCGCCCTGTTCTGTGTCCTCAGGGCTTCCGGGTGGACCTGCCCATCAAGTCTGCACGCTACCGGGGCCAGTACAACACCTACCCCATCAAGCTGTTCTACACCTCCAACATCCCCATCATCCTGCAGTCCGCCCTGGTCTCCAACCTCTACGTCATCTCCCAGATGCTGTCGGCCCGCTTCAGCGGGAACCTGCTCGTCAGCCTGCTGGGCACCTGGTCTGTAAGTCCGCTGTCCCCAGGGAGCTTCTCCCGGCCACCATGACCAAGTGTCTTGCCCACAGCTCTCCTCCCCTGTGTTCTTTCCCAAATTCTGTGCATGAGAGACAGGGTCTCGCTGAGCTGCTCAGAGCCTTGCTAAGTGGCTGAGGCTGGCCTCCACCTTGCGATCCTCCTGCCTCAGCCTCCTGAGCTGTGGGGTGACAGGTGTGGGCCACTGTGCCCACCAAAAATCACAGTCTTTGATCTGCTCTGGGTTCATCTAGAAGCTCAGGTTCGGTAGATACAGCGTCCCAGACCTTCTGTTCCTTCTTCCCAGGACACGTCTTCTGGAGGCCCGGCCCGTGCCTACCCAGTTGGTGGCCTGTGCTACTACCTGTCCCCGCCGGAGTCCTTTGGCTCCGTGTTGGAGGACCCCGTCCACGCGGTGGTCTACATCGTCTTCATGCTGGGCTCCTGCGCCTTCTTCTCCAAGACCTGGATCGAGGTCTCGGGCTCCTCTGCTAAGGATGTAAGTATGAGCGGACTTTATTAAAGTGTCACGTGCCCTGTCGTTTTGTCACAGTGGTGGTCTGTG
This sequence comes from Marmota monax, assembly GCF_021218885.2. Taxonomy (NCBI): domain Eukaryota; kingdom Metazoa; phylum Chordata; class Mammalia; order Rodentia; family Sciuridae; genus Marmota; species Marmota monax. The sequence continues at coordinate 1,075,835 of NW_026694242.1, read as the reverse complement.
ACATGCAGACGGGCCACCCACCTTGGTGAGACAGTTCAGAGCCTTAAGGACAGACGGACAGAGCTCAGCCGTCAGCAGCAGGTCTGAGAACCCGAAGCCAGAGTGGAAGACCACACTTGTGTCGTCGTCTCCTTACGGCACCTTGTTGGTCCCAGGGACACTTAACCCCTGAGTCACCTCCCAGTCCCTGTTAGATTTCATCTGGAGACAGGGTCTCGCTGAGTGGCTCAGGGCCTCCCTAAGTGGTAGAGGCTGGCCTCCACCTTGTGATCCTCCTGCCTCAGCCTCCCGAGCCGCTGGGATGACAGGCGCACCCCCGGCCCTTAAAGTCCGTGTAAAGACCTAGAGCTGCAGAAGGAGCCCTGTAAGTGCCCAGCACCTCGAGACCTTTCCCTCCAAACCCACCTCTGAGCCTGTCCTCTGCTCTGGGCGTCCTGCAGGTGGCCAAGCAGCTGAAGGAGCAGCAGATGGTGATGCGGGGCCACAGGGAGACGTCCATGGTGCACGAGCTCAACCGGTGAGTGCGGTGCCCGCTCCCAGTCGGCGTGTGCGGCTCCTGGGCCTCGAGCACTGGTGGCCTCGGGGTCTCCAGTGGCCATGGGTCTCCTCCTCGGGTTGCAGGACAGGGAAGGTCCCCGCGTCATTGGATGTTCATGAACCTGCTAAGTGCTGGGCTCTGGGGACATGGGAACAGACGCCTGGCGGCCCAGCATGGGGCTCTGTAGGGACGGTGCTGGTGGCAAGGGACCCTCACCTCTGCTCATGCTGGTGGCATCCAGGAGCAGGTGCCCAGGACCTGAGCACAGAGGGGGGCTCCAGATGGATCTGAGCTGAAGCCCCAGGCCCCGTGGGGCACACCTGGAGGCCAAGGCAGGAGGATGGCAAGGTGGAGGCCAGCCTCAGCAACTCAGTGAGACGCTGTCTCTAAATAAGATATAAAAGGGCTGGGGACGGGGCTCAGGGGTTAAGTGCCCCTGGGTTCAATCCCTGGGACCAAAAAAGATGGTGGATGTGGCAGAGAGGCCAGCAGAGCCGCAGAGGGCGGATGGTGTTTGAAGCAGGGAGGTCAGAGAGGAGAGGAGGCCAGAGATAGCCGGACCACGGCCAGGTGGCCAGTTGTGGCCGTCACCTTGGGGTGGAGAGGAGGGAGGGTGGGGAGAGGCTCCAGGTGGCAGGTGCCCGGGGCAGGAGGAGCAGCCCGTGCAGGTGGGCCTCATCCTGGATGGACGGCTGCCTCCGGCCTCCCTGGGCCTCTCTGCCACACTGTCAGCTCTTCTTTGCCACTCGGCAGCAGCCACAGTGAGCAGGGCTGTGTCTACAAAGTCAGGTGGCAGGCCAGGTTGTCCTGGGGGCTGTCACTTGGTGACCGTTCCTGAAAGAAGCAACCACTTTAAAAGCCACAACTGCAAATTCCAGGTTGCTCTCTAATCCTTGGTAGGGACAGTGGCAATTTCGAGGGACATCTTCAGCACTTGGGTCTCATCCCCAGCCCCTGTACTGAGCCCCGTCCCCAGCCCTTTTTAGATTTTATTTAGAGACAGGGTCTCGCTGAGCTGCTGAGGGTTTTGCAAAGTAGCTGAGGCTGGCCTCCACCTTGCGATCCTCCTGCCTCAGCCTCCCGAGTCGCTGGGGTGACAGGCGTGGGCCCCTGCGTCCGGCAGCCTTTCAGTTTGGACTAGTCACAGTCCCCGAGCAGGGACTAGGTCCCGTAGCGTTAGTGGGGCGCACGGGGTGTTAGCAGATGATGCCCCAGGGAGGTGGGGGGCCTCCTGAGGTTCTGGTCTCAGTCATGGGCAAGCCTGGTGGCCACCTGGGGGCTCTGGTGGCCTGCGGCTGACCGCCTGCCCTCCCCCAGGTACATCCCCACGGCGGCCGCCTTTGGGGGCCTGTGTATCGGGGCCCTCTCGGTCCTGGCTGACTTCCTGGGCGCCATCGGCTCGGGGACCGGGATCCTGCTGGCGGTCACCATCATCTACCAGTACTTCGAGATCTTCGTGAAGGAACAGAGTGAGGTGGGCAGCATGGGTGCCCTGCTCTTCTGAGAGCCACGCCTGCCCGAGGACCAGGGAGGACGCCGGGCGGTGCCTCGGAAGGCAGCGGTGGCCCCTGGCAGCGGAGCTGTGGCGCATGGGGACATCGGCTGGGTGGCGTCTGCCCTCCTGTCCACCGCGAGGCTGGCCACCCCCAGCGGGACCCCTCTCCTCCTCCTGGCTTTGGCAGCTGCAGTCGTGACAGGGACGGTGAGCGCTGTCCCCATCGTCTGTCAGACTTTTGTTTTGGCCTCCCCTCCCCCCTCAGTGACGTGTGCAGCCACCGTGGCGTCCCTGGTCCCCACAAAGGTGGCTTTTTGACTCTGGTTGGAAGCACAAAATCTCTGTGTGTGGCCTTAGGGTGGTTGGGCGTCGGGTCGCACCTCCTCTTGGGGACATGGACAGCGTCACCAGCATGTCCCTGTTGTCACCAGCGGTGGCACTGTCTGGCTCAAGACTGTTCCCGTGGGGGGCATTGGGTCCCTGGCCACTGGCGGCCGCTCTCCCACTGAGTGTCCGGTGGGGCAGAGCCAGGGCTGCCGTCCCCGCCATCTCGTGGCCACCTGGTGGCCAGGCAGCTTTGTCCTCGTCCGGGAGAGGCCTGGGGTCGCCACCTCCCCCCTCACCTGGCCGAGCTCGGTGCCCTCAGGGGACCACCCCGCCGCGTCCGCTTGTCCAGACTCCAGTCAGCCATTGTGCGACCTCACCGTGCAGCTGCCCCTGTGCCCCTGGGAAGGGTCGTGTTCCGTCTCCCCCTGTGTTTCTAGAACGTTCTTACTGCACTTAGGGACCAAATGCAAGTAAGGGGACAGCGAGGCGCCACCAGCTCTCCCAGCCTCCACCACACTCAGCCTCCACTGCATTCGGAGGCCGGGAGGGGAGGCTCAGGCTCAGGACGGCCATCAGCTCAGGGTCAGGGACTCGGGGTCCCCAGGAAGGTGCTCTGGTGTCTGAGACAAAAAGACAATGACGTCTGTGGTGACAGGTGACGTAGACCACGGAGCTGGGCACCTTCCCGGAGGTCTCAGGAGGCCCCTCTCAGACACAGCTGCAGATTCCCTCTGGAGGGCCCCGTCACACCTCAGTAGAGGTGGCACACTGTCCCCAGAGACCTGGGACCAGAACCAGGGGTCCCCGGCCCCGCCCAGGGCCCAGCACCTTCTCACACGTGGCCTTGTCTAGACCCAGTCCCCAGCCGGGCAGCCCCGCCACCAGCCGCCCCCCAGCCCACGGGGGCCTCCGCCGTCCCTCTCCTGCGCCTGTTAGAGGTCAGGGCCTCCCCAGGCCACCGCTGGGGACTCCGTGGCCTCTGGCAGGCAGGCCCAGTCCCCGGCTCCCGGGCTGTGGCTGGAGAGCTCCGGACCTGAGAGGAGCTTGCGGTCCTGCTGGCCCCCTGGGGCCTGGGCTTCCAGCCTGTGGGCGGTGGTCACAGTGGGCGGGTGGGCAGGGGCTGACCCAGCTCCCAGGGGACTGTCACTGTGGATGCCAAAACGGCATAACTGAGATACGGTGGATAAATGAGAAATAAAGGCAACTTTTTACAAACTGCGGGGTCACAGTCTCCTTTCCCCTCAGGCTCATCCCCAGAGGCGCGCTGGCCTGCAGCATGACCTTCCTCCTCCTGGGAGCGCCCCCTTGTGCTCACGCCTGTATCCCCGTGACTAGGGAGGCTGAGGCAGGAGGATCATGAGTTTGAGGCCAGCCTCAACAATTTAGTGTAAGGCCCTCAGCAACTTGCGAGACCCTGTCTCTAAATATAAAAAGGGCTGGGGTGGGGCTCCGTGGTCCAGCAGCCCTGGGGTCCAGTCCCTGATACAGGGAAAACCCCAAGTCGGGAACCTCCTGCCCCGGGAAGCGCCAGGAGGCAGATGTGAGGCCAAGCTCTGAGCTCTGCCTACCCCAGGCTCCTGCCTGCTGGGGTCTAGTTGAGGCCAGGAATGAGGGGGTCCTGGCCACGTCAGCTGCCACCCCTGGCTCCCACCCCCTGGGTTTCCTTCCCACCGGTGACCCCCATCTGCGTACTGGCCTGGCCTCATCCTCTGGAGGATAATACCCATGAGCCTCCAGTCCCAGCCTCTGGGTGGGCGGCCCAGGAAAGCGCACAGCTTCCTGATGAGGGCCGGTGCCTGAGCCTGTGGCACCATCCCGAGCTTCAGCACCCACCACACCCACCAGTGCTTCTCCTTGGAGGCTCCCAGGGGTGCCCTAACTACGCCAGCGCACACCTCACCCCTTGCCCCACACCTTCTGGGACCACTCTGTCCATTCTAGAAGCTAAATTAAAGCCTGGATGAGAAGCAAACCACCGGGCATCAGGAAAGGTCTAGCAGTTTCCATGAAGCCAGAACACTGGATGCCCCTCCCGTCAACTCTGAAAGGAGCCGGGCCTACAAGGACTTGGACAAGAGCCTCCATGACCCCAGCCTCGTGGCGCACGCCTTGAATCCCAGCAACTTGGGAGGCTGAGGCAGGAGGATCGCAAGTTCGAGCCCAGCCTCAGCAACTTAGCAAAACTCTGTCTCAAAAAATAGGGCTGGGATGTGGCTCCGTGGTCGGCCACCCGACGGAACCTCCAGTCCCTACAACTTAAAAAGAATCCGCTCAACACCGGGTGACAGGGGCCCAGGGATCGCGTGTCAGTTCCAAAGCGCAGGACACTGGACGTGGCACGGAGAGCGCAGAGGATGATGGGGTGACGGGGAGCGCCTGATGGACGGCTCTGGGGGCTCCTCGGCGAGTCCCCAGCCTTGCACTTGGTAAGTCCCCAAGTCAGTGTCGCACAGACGCCTCGATCTGGTTGGGGGTCTCCGGAGACGAGGCCTGGGGAGCTGGAGGTCGGGGACAGGAGGCCGAGGGCGGGCACCACGGGGCAATTTAGGTTCTGGTCCCAGGGGCTGGACCCCGGGGCGCCTACCCGACGACCCCGTCCCAGCCCCTTAGAGACAGGCCTCGCTGAGTGGCTGAGGCTGGCCTCCACCTGGCGATCCTCCTGCCTCAGCCTCCGGAGCGGCTGGGATGACAGACGCGCCCCACCGCAGCCGGCTCCTTCGGGGTTTTCTTAAACCTTAACCACGTTCCCAGCCGTCCCCGCTACGCATGCGCACACGTACCGCGGGAGTCGTCTTCCCGGAGGGCTCCCCCACAGGCGCCTGGCCACCCTCCGCCTGGGGGCTGGCGGTGCCGCAGCAGCGCGCCCGTGGCCACGCCCCGGGGGCGGGGAGTGGGCGGTGCCGGAGCAGGTCGCGCGAGGCCACGCCCCAGGGGCGGGAAGTGGGCGGTGCAGGAGCGTGGCGCGCGTTGCCACGCCCCCGGGGCGGGGCGTGGGCGGAGCCGGGACCGCGCTGTGCGCGTGCGTCCGCGCGGCGGCGCTGCAGCCTCGCAATTGCCGGCCTCGCTTCGCTGCGGAGCCCCCGGGAACCGCGAGGAGGGGACGGCGCGTCTCCGCGGCGGGTCGCCTGAGGCCCAGAGGACCCAGCCGAGGTCCCCACCTCGTCCCCGCTGGCAGCTCGGCTCCTCTAGGGAGGGCGCGGCTGTCCCTCGCCCGGTGGCCGGCGCTGCCGCTGCGGGACGCCCCCGGCCTCCGTGGCCCCCGGCGGGTCGCGCTGGGCTCGGGGCGGCCGCGGGGCCGCTGGTTTGCAGGGACGGTGCCGGGGGACGGTCACCTCAGGGGTCTCCCCGGTCGCCTGGAGAAACGCGCCGCAGTCGGGCGGGGTGCGCGGGAGCCCGGACCCGGCAGCTTGTCACCGCGTCCTGAATGCGACAAGTTCCCGCTTAGGGTGAAGAGTGCAGGCGGGATTCGCCCCTGGGGTGGGGACCCCGGCGACAGGGACTGACCCAGGGGCGCTGGCCACCGCGCCACGTCCCAGCCTTTTCGGTTTTTAAGGGTCTCTCTAAGTTCGGAGGCTGGCCTCGAATCTGCGATCCTCCGGCCTCAGCCTCCGGCCTGGGATGACAGGCGCCCGGCTCGGATCTGGGTTCTCCGATGGCTGGGACAGGGGGAAAGGGGTCCGCAAGCGACAAGCACGGCGGCCCCAGTGGCTGAGTCTGGCGCGGGCGGGGTGGGGTCGGGAAGCCCGTCTGGCTGTCACTGCGCCCCCGCCCCCGCCCCCGCTGAAGTCCCCGGGTCCTCGGGTGAGCGCGGCGGGAGCCGAGCCCTAGGGGTCCCCCTGCGCGTCCCCAGGCCCACACCCGCCCCGCGCCGTCCCTCCCGACGGCCGCCGGTGTCCCCATTAATCACGCGACGCTGACGGCGCCGATCTGCGCGCGGGCGGCGTGACGGGGACGGCGACGGCAGGTGACGGAGCGGGCAATCGGCGGCGCCCATCGGCCCATCTTATCGCGCCCGCCCAGCCGCCGCCGCCGCCGCCGCCCATTGATCGCGGGGCCCGGGGCCGGGGGTCAGCGCGGCCGGGCGCAGTGACAGCCGCATCCATCGCCGGCCGCGCGGCCGCCCATTAATCACCGCGACGGTGACGAGGGTGACGAGGGCGACAGCGGCCCGCGGAAGGCCCCCTGCACCGTCCTCCAATCGCCCTGGGGAGGGGACCAGGCACGGGCTGACCGATGGGTGAGCAGGAGACGGGTGGCCGCTGCCCTCCCCCTGCAGCCCTGGGACAGGGGCCCAGGGTCTTTCTCCCAGTGGGGACACTGGGTGGAGCCGGGGACTTCGCCTGGTCTGATCCTCTGTGCTCTGGGGACCCCGCAGGCAGCGGGTTCTTATCCCCCAAATGGAGATTTTTCTTCTAAGCCCAGCGGCTGGGAGGGGAGGGTGGAGCTGGCCCTCGGGGGTCTCCTTGCTGCCAGGTCCTCTTCCTGGGGGGACCCGGATTGGGGGCTCCTCTCAATCCTGGCTGCTTGGGTGGCTCATCACACACCACCCCCCAGGTCCATGGGATATGGTCACACACCCCCAGCGATAGGAGACGGAGGCCCATCTTACAGATGGGGAAACCGAGGCTCAGGAACAGAAAGGAGCCGGGCTGGGTGGCAAAGGCTTGTCATCCAGCAATTTGGGAGGCTGAGGCAGGAGGATCGCCAGGTGGAGCCAGCCTCAGCCACTTAGCGAGGCCCTGAGCAACTCAGTGAGACCCTGTCTCTAAATAAAATCTAAATAGGGCTGGGGACGGGGCTCAGCAGGTGAGGGACCCTGGGTTCAGTCCCTGGTGCCAAAACCAAGAGCCCTCCAGGTTCTGGGTTCTCACTCCCACGGTGGTCCCTGAGAGCGGGCAGGGATTGATGGCCACCCAGTCCCCTACTGGGAGGCACCCAAGAGCCTGGGCCCAGCTGTGACCCATTGAGCCACTTCCGGGGACCAGCCCCCACCCCCCACCTAAACATCACAACCATTTTTCAGGCTGGAGCTGAAATAGCACAAAAAATGGGGGTGCTGTAATGGCAGCTAGATTGCGTGTCAGCGCGATAAGATGTGACAAATCCCCTGCTCCCGCCCGGGCTGTGTCCCGCCCGTAATGGATGGAGACACTGCCTGCCGTGGGCGAGGGACGGCTCGTAAAGACTTCCTCTGGGAGATGAATGCGATCATCAGGGCCCACAGAGGGGACTCGGGGACTCGGAGGAAATGCAGGCCACCCAACCTGCCCACCCAGGGCCACCTCCGCCCAGAGCCAGCGGGCCACCTCCCTGACACCTGAGGAGCAGGAAGCAGAAGACCACACCCCCCTCTGGTCACCAGGGCACCTCTGTCCCAACCCCCAGCTGGGGCCTGCTGTCACCATGGCCTCTGGCCTGTTCCTGGGAAAGGTTGGGGCCTGGGTCAGAGGAGGGGCCAGGGCGGAACCTGCCCTTAGAGGTCACCAAGGGAGGGGTGCGGCCCAGGGCGCTCTGGGCTCTCACGGCCACTCGGCTTCCATCTTTTGGGGGACACTAGGGATTGAACCCAGAGGCCCTCAACCCCTGAGCCCCGTCCCCAGCCCTATTTTGCATTTATTTAGAGACAGGGTCTCCCTGAGTTGCTGAGGACCTCGGTAAGTGGCTGAGGCTGGCCTCCACCTTGCGATCCTCCTGCCTCAGCCTCCAGAGCTGCTGGGATGACAGGTGTGGCCACTGCACCTGGCTTCTTGGAACTTTTTACAACCACGTGAGGCCCTGGGTTGGATGTCCACTGCCACAAGGGGAGCAGTTTCAGATTTGCAGAGCAGTGTGACGGTGGAGAGTGTTCCTGTGTGTCACCTGTCGTCCTCTGTAGTTGGCGCCCAGTCACCACCTGCACCACGCCTTCTGTTTGACCTGATGCCCCTTTTTGTGTCCTGAAATCCCAGCCAGGGACCTTGTTGTGCCATCTCTAGAGGCTTATTCTGGGCTGTGACCTTTTCTTCGATGGCCCTTGTTCTTGGTGACCTCAATGGTTCGGGGGAAGGACTGGTCAGGTGCTGTCCCCCGGGTCCCTCAGGTGAGCTCATGGCCTGACCAGGACCCTGGGTGTGGGGAGCCCCTGTGCCCTTGTGTCTGCTGAAGCACTCGCTGTGGACGCGTCCTGTTGGTGCTGACCGCCACCTCCTGGCTGGGTCGAGGGGACGGCTTCAGACCCACAAGGTCCTGTCACCTGTGGAGGGTGGTGTCCTGGGCTCGGTGGCTGCACATTGACCTCAGTGACTTGGCCGATCCCAGCCCCCATGTTGGCCAAGTTCCTCTGATGTCAGCGTGACTCTCGGAGACGTCACTGTGCACTGGGTGACAACCCAGAACGCCTCTGTCTGGTCACTCAGGCTGCTGCAGCTGGGCCGTTGAGAGCCTTCTGTTGGCTCCTGGGTCCCTTCAGTGTGTCCCCATCACTGACCACCTCAGGGTTAGAGGGCCACTGAGTGAGCGGGAGGGGGCAGCCCTGGCAGGTGGCCATTCTAGAAGGTTCCTCTCCAGTAGGCCGAGCACAGCGTGCTTGAGCACACGGAGGCGTCCCCCACACGGGCAGGACCTCACTGCCAGGGTGTGGGGACATGGGACCGAGCAGACGAGGAGACAGTGGGCAGAGGTGGAGGGAAAGCTCAGGATTCACCCTGGCCCCGCTGTCCCCTGCGCCACAGTGAGCTTGTCCCAGGGCCTGAACCTGAGAGAAATCCCAACAGCACGCAGTGGGGGACACGGAGGCACCCTCCTGGGGACAGGGCCCAGGCCATGTTGGAAGAAATATCACAATAACAGATAATTAAGGTACGACCTGTCATCCCAGTGGCTCGGGAGGCTGAGGCAGGAGGATCGCAAGGTGGAGGCCAGCCTCAGGCACTTAGCGAGGCCCTGAGCAACTCAGTGAGACCCTGTCTCTAAATAAAAATGTCCTTGGGTTGAATCCCTGGTACCCCCCACCAAAAAAAGTTCAAAGGAGGGAGGGGGCGGGGAGGTGACACCCAAGTGACATGTAAGGTTTTATTTAAAAACACCTCAGGGAGGGAGGATTCTACCAAAGCAATCGCAAAAGTTATAATTTAAAAAAAAAAAATAAATTGTCTTCAGACACAACTAACCACAGCGCAGACCTCACGTGAGCGGGGCGGGCCGGGCCCAGGCCGTGCACGCTGCCCTCGGGGGGCCGCAGTCTCCCGTGCAGTCATCCGGGTCACTTCATGTACTTGTCCTGCTGGTCAGCCAGGATCTTGGCCGAGGACTTGGCGTCGTAGAAGAGCTCGCTGATCTCCTCCACGTGCTCCTTCTCGATGCTGTCCTTCCCGTTGATCTTGGCCAGCAGGTTGGCTGGGGTCAGCAGCTGCACCGAGTACCTGCCGTGGACCGTCGGGCCAGGGGTCAGCAAAGGACAGAGCTTCCATGACTGGGAACATCACAGTCACAGCCCCAACAGAGAGGCCACCGGCGTGATGTAAGGGCTGGTCCTCACACCTTAATCCTAGACTAGAAACTCCCCAGACTGGGCACAGTGGCTTCCCAGGGGCTCAGGAGGCTGAGGCAGGAGGATCGCAAGGTGGAGGCCAGCCTCAGCCACTTAGCGAAGCCCTATCTCTAAATAGAATACAAAAAGGGCTGGGGACAGGGCTCAGGGGCAGGGCACCTGCCTAGCACTTGCGAGGCCCTGGGTTTGCTCCTCAGCACCACATAAAAATAGATAAAAATAAAGGCCCCGTGCGTCTCCAGCTAAGAAAGGTCTTTAAAGTCACCCCCCACCCAAGGCGGCTTGCAGCTGTGAGCTCAGCCAGACCCCAGGGACACGCGGAAGTTGAGGAAATTGGTCACAGGGCCTTGTGGGCTGTCGGGGACACCGTCCCTGGTCTGTAGAGCCCACTGTCCTCACGCACCTGGGCAGGAGCCAGGGGCCAGGGGAGAGGCTGGGCTGGCGAGGCCCCCACGGAGCCCAGGCTCTGGCTCTGTCCATCTCCTGTCCCAGAGGACAGTGGCAGAGTTAGTGACCTCCTGCAGAGGGAGTGTCAGCGGCAGGACAAGGGGGACCTCTGTCGTCAATCTAGCTTTTACAAGCCACCACAGACGCTCAGCAGCCTAGGCCACAGTGTCCCGGGACTTGTCACACCTAGAAGCCCAGAGACAGCCTGAGCCCTGGGCAGCCTCCACCTGGGCCCAGGAGGCCACAGCCTCACCTCAGAGTGGTCTTGGTGCCGATCTCCCCCAGGTGGTTGAGCGCCTCCTCACTGATGTTGATCCCCTCCGTCTGGGCTCGGATCTTAATGATCTTTCAGAGAAAAAAAAACATGATCAACAGTGTCCGGGCCCCAGGCACAGTGGCCCACACTTGTCATCTCAGCATCGGGAGGCTGAGGCAGGAGGATCGCAAGGTAGAGGCCAGCCTCCGCCACTTAGAGAGGCCCTGAGCCACTCAGCGAGATCCTGTCTCTAAATAAAATGCAAAAAGGGCTGGGGACGGGGCTCAGGGGTGGAGTGCCCCTGAGTTCAATCCCTGGTACCAAATAAATAAGTGACAGGGCTCAAATGTCCCCTTTATCCAGTGCTTTAAAATGACCCTATGCAGCGTCTCATGCTGCAGGACTGGGGACTGGGAGGCTGGCTGCACCCTCTGGGAGACCCGGGCCACCTGCATGGCCGGTGTCCTGCTCACTGACTAAAGAGTGCCTGGTGTCCCCCTCTGTCCCTGCACCCCAACCCCCGAGGCTCCAGCCTCCCTCCGCAGCCTGGGACCGAGAGGAGCCATTTTTATTTGCGAGGGGAACAGGACAGGCCAATAAGTCAGAAAGTGTCCCCAGGATCCGGCAGCCCACACAGCATCGGGGGCCATGTCATCTGTCAGCCGGTGACGCCTGTCGCGGGGTCCTGGGGAGCTGCGGGGCGGCCACGGCGGGAGGCCGGGCTCGGTGCGCGGGGTCCCGGGGGCGCTGGGTGTTAAGGGGCGGTGATGAGGTGGCGTGTGGCTCGGCCGAGATAACCGGGGCCTGGCGCCTGGTCCACACGGGGATTTGTCACTCTGGCAGCTTCGTAAACAAGGTCTCAAGGAGCCCAGGCTTCAATTACAGCCATAAAAACACTCCAGGGGTGGAGGCCCGGGGACTGGGGACACCCAGTCCTCCAGCTGTGTCCGAGCCTGCCCGCCGGCTGTCCAGAGGGACAGAGCCAGGGACCCAGGGAGGCTGAGCATGCTGCGAGGCCAGCAGGGTGGGGTCCAGGTGACCAGGCCAGCGTGCACCCCAGGAAGCAACCCCCATGCAGGCCACCACTGCTGCAAGGTGCCCCAGCAAAGCCCTTCACCCGGGCTCAGAGAATGACAGGCCTGTCATCCCAGCACTGGGGAGGCTGAGGCAGGAGGATCGCAAGGTGGAGGCCAGCCTCAGCAAAAGCAAGGCCCTGAGCTGCTCCGTGAGACCCTGTCTCTCAATAAAATGCAGAACAGGGCTGGGGACGGGCTCAGGGACGAGGGCCCTGGTTTGGTCCCTGGCTGTTGGCAGGTCCCTGTTATTCTCTCCCTCAAACTTGGCCAAAGGGGGTTAAAGGTGAGAACAGGCAAGACCCAGGGGAACAGAGGCTCTGGGACACTGAGCAATGGCCCCGTAACCCACCCACCCTGCAGACGCGGGGACAGAGCCTCTGGGTAACAGGAGCTGCCCAGGGTGGTGGGGGCCGGCAGGGAAGGCGGGAGGGGCCGGCGACAGGGGCGCACCTGCTTCATCTCCTGCGGCGAGTAGAGCATGGTGCGGATGATCATCACGCGGTCCAGCAGGTCCAGGGGGATCCCGTGGGGAGAGGTGACGTCCTCGGTGCCCCTGTGAAGGCCAAGAGGAGTCCCGTCACCTACGCTTGTCTGAGACAAGATGCTGGACACTGGGAACTGGGAAGGGGACACTGACAGCCACAGAGAGCGAGGGGGTGACCCCAAGGAAGGCCCCAGAGAACCTCCTTTTTGCTGATTTTGGGAGGCTCCACCACAGAGCCCCGTCCCCAGCCTTTTTAAATTTTTGTTTACAGACAGGGTCTCGCTGAGTTGCTTGGGGCCGCACTGAGGCTGGCCTCCAACTCGTGATCCTCCTGCCTCAGCCTCCTGAGCCGCTGGAATTACAGGTGTGCGCCACTGCTCCTGGCTGGACAATGATTTCTTAAATATGAGGCCAAAAATACAAAAGAAAAAGCAGACTAACTGCAATTCTTTGTTTTTTTTGTATGTGTATGTGATGCTGGGGCTGGAACCCAGGGCCTTGGGCACACTGGGCAAGCACTCCACCACTGAGCCACCACTGAGCACAATCAACTAGGGCTTTAAGTCAAAATTCAAAACTCGTTTATGTCAAAGTCCCTGTTCTAACACTGAAAAGACTACCCTGAGAATAGAAAATACAAATCACACACAGGATAAACATCTAGTATCCACAATATATAAAGAGCTCTTACAATTCAACAACAAAAAGATAACATGAATAAAAAAGGGACAAGGATACGTACAGATATTTTTACAAAGATATACAAATAGCCAATAAATAAAAATGGCAGTACTGCTGGCCCTCGGGAAATGCAAATCAAGTGAGAGGCCACTGCACACCCACCAGGACATCTACAGTGGGACAGTAACAGACGTCGAGTGGCACGCGGAAAAACCCAGACCCTCAGACATTCCCGGAAGGAGTGTGGCAATGAAGCCGTCCTCTGGCAGGTCCTTGGAAGGTCAGAGGTGCCGTGTGACCCAGCAGCTCCCCCCTCCACACAGATCCAAAAGAAACTGCGGTCCCCACACATCTGCGGCGGCGTCACTCCCACAGCCAAACCACCTGACGTGCTCCGGGTGACAGGTGCACAGATCCATGAGCTGGGGAATGTGCCACGCGGTGGGCGCTCCTCAGCCACCGGAAGTTCAAGTGCCTCCCAGCGACTTGGGAGGCCGAGGCAGGAGGATCGTAGCTGGAGGCCAGCCTCAGCAAAAGCAAGGTGCTAAATAAGCAGCTCAGCGAGACCCTGACTCTAAATGGAGCAGGCGGGGGGTGGGCCTTGAAGCCAGGTGCTCCTGGGGCAGCCGGGCGGGCTGACACCAGGCTGCAGCAGCTGGCGTCAGGGGACTTGGGGGACCCGACCACACAACGCTGCCCATGAGCCTGGGTCACTCGCTTAGATCCCAAGGGCAGGGGAACGGCCACTGGCAGGGACCCGCGGGGGCCTGGTGCTGTGGCCCTCTAGCTCCCGAGACAGGGCTTCTCCACGGAGAGCCACCAACTTCCCAGCAGCCAGTCTGGGCCCATGGGGGGTCACTTCCGGCTCTAGCCGTCCCGAGACACTTGGACCACGGGATCCTTTTCTAACTCCCACCCCAGCGTGCATTCTCAGGCTCGTCCCCACGGCCCTCGGCTGCTGGCGGGGAGGCCTCTAGCGCAGGGGCCCAGGGAGGGCCTGGGAGCCAAGGAACGTCACCCAGCTGTGGCGCAGGTGGCACGGCCGCTGGGCTAAAGATGTGTCCAAGCCATTCTGCAGCAGACCCCCCGTCCCCACGGCCTGGGGCAGCTGTGCAGAGGCACCACTGTGTCCCAGGGAAGGTCTGGGACAAAGGCACTACTGTCCTTACTGGTTTCGTTACTGGAGAGACCTGTGTCCTTGTCAGTGTTTATAGCAGCTCAATACACAGTAGCTGAGCTGTGGAGCCAGCCTAGGTGCCCCTCAGCAGATGGACGGATAAAGAAACTGGGGTCCATATACACAGTGGAATATTACACAGCCATCAAGAAGGATGCGATGATGGCATTTGCAGGTAAATGGGTGGAGCTGGAGACGATCGTGCTGAGTGAGATGATGAAGCAGGCTCAGGTCACCAGAGTGGCCCCGCCTCCTCGGGCCTTTGCTCCCCACAGGGACGTTGAGCCTCAGAGACCCGTGGATAGCCTGCCCATCAGGGCCAGGCTCAGGGTCACCGAGCGATCCCTTCGTCCCATCCTGACTTGAGACGTCGTGGGTGGGCACAGACCCGGGGAGCCGGGAGCCGGCAGCACCTACCTGATGACACAGTTGCCTCGGTTGGAGGCAAAGATCACGATGGGGGCGATGGAAGATTCCAGAGCTCGGTGCAGGTAGGTGAAGCACTCGATGTCCAGCATGTGCACTTCGTCCACGAACAGCACACCGGGGACCAGCTCGGCCACGCCCTGGTCGATGTACTTGTTCACCACCTTGTTGATCTCGCCCCGGAGTTTGTCTAGGAGACGGAGACGGGCAGGGTGACAGCCGGCGGGGGAAATGTCACCTCTCTTCTCCCCACCTCGATTCCCTCCAGAGCAACCCTGCAGCCTGCTTCTCCTCCTGGCTCTGACCCCGGCTGGGCACTGACCCATCCCAGTTTGGGTGTCATCATTTGAAAACAGGAATCAGGCCGGGTGCAGGGGCGCAGGCCTGTCACCCCAGCAGAATGGGAGGCTGAGGCAGGAGGATCGCAGGTTGGAGGCCAGCCTCAGCCACTTAGCAAGGTCCTAAGCAACTCGGCGAGACCCTGTCTCTAAATATGAGGTAAAAAGGGCTGGGGACGGGGCTCCGGGGTTAAGAGCCCCTGGGTTCAATCCCTGTACCCCACCCCAAAAAAACAGGCATCATTGCACCGAAATGCCACAAAAAACCTTCCTTGGAGCCATCCAGTTGGGAGCTCCAGGGAGATGCGTTTTCATATGCAAATTCTCCTCTGCTGCACCAGCCCCTTTTGGGGGCCCTGCGTGACAATGCTCAGGTTAATTAACTTTCAATCAAATGCAGTGACAATCCTGTGCACCGGGTCGGAGCAGGAGCCCAGCCTCCGCCCCAGAACCATCAGCCCTTGCGGAACGGCGGGCCCGCCTCAGGTCGCAGCCCTCATCTTCCAGACCAGCGCCCGCTGTCACTGGGATGGAGCTGCTCACAAAGAACCAGGATCTGAGGCCTGTCCTCGCCCAGAGCCATCACGCGGGCTGTCAAAACCGAGTTAGAGACGGAATCTGCTCTTGGCCACTCGCTGAGGAGCTCAGGCGGCTGCGAGGCCTCAAGGCGACAGTGGATTCATGTTTAACTTATGTTTTCAGGGAGTAAAGAGGTCATGGGCCTGAGAAGGACATAAAATTGGGGAAGAGACGGGCAGGTACTGTAGCCCAGGCCTCTCATCCCAGCAGCTGGGGAGGCTGAGGCAGGAGGATCGCAAGATGGAGGCCAGCCTCAGCCACTTAGCAAGGCCCTGAGCAACTCAGCGAGACCCTGTCTCTAAATAAAATGGAAACAGGGCTGGGGAGGCCTCGCCACGTGTCCTACCTGTGATCTCTGTCTTCTTTGGCTTCATCAACTGGCCCATCATGGACAGGATGTCTTGTCCCCCCTGCAGGAGAGAGGACTATCTAAGGCAGCTACCAAAGCCCATCCTCCTGTGTCCTGTGGGTCCCTGATGTCACTCCACTTGGAATCCTGAGGTGGACAGGCCCAGCACAGCTCCCCTGGGGAGGATGAGGGGCTCCTAAGCACAGAGGGATCCTAGAGGTCTCCCCTGACCTGCAAGAATCAAGCAGAGCCGTGCGCAGTGGCACGTGTCTGTAAAAATCCTGGCAATTCGGGAGGCTGAGGCAGGAGGATCGCAAGGTGGAGGCCAGCCTCAGCCACTTAGTGAGGCCCTGAGCCACTCAGCGAGACCCTGTCTCTAAGTAAAGTATAAAAAGGGGCTGGGGACGGGGCTGTGACAGCGCCTGGGCATCAGGACAAAGGGGCCGAAGCTGCTGTCGTGCTCATTGCTCAACCTCCCACAGGGAACAGCCGCGGCGGCCTCCAGGAGGGAGGCCCTTGTTCCCGGGGCCTGTACCTGGGGCCTGGCGTTGGCCACGTCCAGGTCGTGCAGCGTCACGTCCTGGATGATCTCCTTCTTCTTGTGCACGTCGCCCTTGGGCAGGGGCACGTACTCCTCGGCCTCCAGGTCGAACTCGGTGGCGTAGGTGTCGCAGCGGCCCTGCCTCTGCCAACAGAGCCCCGGGCACCCTCAGCACACGGGGCTCAGGGGCAGAGAGGTCCCCCTGCCCACCAAGGCCCCGAGGTGCCCTCCGCCTGAGCCTTGCTGGGCTCCCAGACCCGCCCAGACGACACCTGAGACTTTCTAGAACATTCTCTGCCCTTTCTTTTTGCTCCTGATAAAGGAGCCTCCAGGGGACTCACTGGGGCGGGGCGGGCTCCTCTCGGTGGTGATTTATGGGTGACATCCATTACCGGGGAGGCGCGGCCACCGCGGGACACAGCATCAGATAGAGGAGGAGCCGCCTGGCGCGGTCCCCAGGCTCAGGACTCAGGGAGGGACACCAGGGAGATAAAGGAAGATGGAAGACACCGCCTGGTGGGTCTTAACACTCTGCCTGCTGAGGTCACGAGGACAGGAAGCACAGAAGCCAAGTTGACTTAGGTCAAGGGACAGCTGCTGCCCCCCCCCATGCACACTGAGGAAAGTGACGCCCTGGTCCCCCAGGTCCCCCTGGCAGACCCTCAGGCGCGGTGCTGTCCCCGGGGAGCAGACGTACCTTCACGGCCCCGCTGTTGGCCTCGATGTAGATGACGTCCCCGGCCTCCACTCGCTCCTTCTGGAGACTTTCAAAAATGCTGGGGTCCAGCTAAAACCAAACCCCACCAGACAAAGGGGGACTCAGAGGACGTGATGCATGTTCCCGTTCCTTCTGACCCCGAGGGAAGGCACCTTGCCCGAAGAGACCTGAGGGGCCAGGCGCAGCAGTGCACACCTGTCATCCCAGGGACTCAGGAGGCTGAGGCAGGAGGATCGCAAGGTGGAGGCCAGCCTCAGCCACTCAGCGAGGGGAGAGTTCTTTCAAAACAATACAAAGCAAAATTAAAAAGGCAGGCACCGGGCTCTCGGCGTAGGCCCTCCTGAGTTCAATTCACAGGACTAAACAGAGAGAGAGACAGACACACAGACACACAGACAGACACACAGACAGACACCCCAGGCAGCCAGCGACCCTGGGAGCGGGTGGGTGTGAGGGCATGTGACAGGGCACAACAGCCTGGACTGGGGGCTTAGCCCACCAGGAGGGGAACCCGAGGGTGACCGTGTCTGCCTGCAGGGGACAAGAGACGGTCACCACTACTCCCCTTGGCCTTGACTTCAGGGGTTGCAAAGTGGGAGAAGCATTCTCACAGGGACCCGGCTGTCCTCAGAGGGGACCTGTCTGTGGCCCCGCCCCACGGCACCCCTCAGGATCGCCACCGCAGCGCCAGTCCTCGGGCTGGGGTCCCCACAGCTTCCTGCCTAGCCACCTGAGGCTGCATTTGACGTGGCCCGTGATCCCGGCTCTCTGGGCCTCGGGCTCCTCCTCTAGGTGACAGCGCCCAGAAGCACCCACAGAGGAGTCCAGCTCTGAAGGGCAACATAAGCTGGAATCCCCCCACACTGTCTGGGTCGGAGGCTGAGGAAGGAGGATCACCAAGGTGGAGGCCAGTCGAGACCACGCAGCTAGGCCCTGGGGCTGCGGGCAGCTCAGTGGCAGGGCGCTGGTTCACCACGGCCAGGGCCCTGGGTTCGAGTCCCAGGACCACAGAAAAGCAGACCCCCGCGGCCTCCAGTTCCCGGGGCTGTGCACACATCCCGGGGTGACGGTGTCTACGGGGCCTTGCTCCTCCCCACGAGGTGTGCACTGGGCAGACAGCAGCCTCTGCAGGGAGCCGGCTGCCGCACAGGTCCCGAGGCTGAGCTTCTGGGGCAGCTGCTACAGAGGGCCACCTGGGGACACACACCTGAGCTCTGTCCCAGAGTCCAGAGTCAACACCCACTGCAGGGCTCCCTCGGCGGGAGGGGACCCCCAAAAGGCCAATCCAGAAACAAAGTCAGCACGTGGTGGCCGAAGGCCAGGGGGAGGTCAGCAGGTGGCCATTCATGGGAATGAGGTCCCTCATGTGCTAGAATTAAGATGGGGGGAGTGAACTGGGCCACACACACAGGACCAGGGCTGGGGAGTCCCCAGGCCAAGATTCGTTAGCCTCCTTCCAACTCAGACACTTGAAAACTTCACAATGTCCCTGAGGTCCTTCTGTCCCAACATGTCACACGTGGGAAAACATGTGGAGGGCACCAGGGATTGAACTCAGGGGCTCTTAAGCCCTGAGCCCCGTCCCCAGCCCTATTTGGTCTTTTATTTAGAGACAGGGTCTCCCTGAGTTGCTCAGGGCCTCGCTGTGGCTGAGGCTGGCCTCCACCTTGTGATCCTCCTGCCTCAGCCTCCGGAGCTGCTGGGATCACAGGTGTGGGCCACCGCCCTCGGCTCAGAGATATTTATTTGGGAAGAAATTGTTCCTCTTCTCCGTTCTGCTCTTTTCTTGGAGGAGCTGTCGGAAGCAGACCGAAGGATGACAAAAATTCCCACTGTGTTCCTGTGTCCTCTGTCCTGTGTGGAGGAGGACAATTTTTCTCTTTCCGTCTCAGGTGCTTCCTACGGCTGATTTTCCAGATGAACTGGCTCGAGATGTCGTTCCTGAGAAGGGGCCACCTCCTCAGAACCTCATTGACACAGGACGGACGTGATGAGGCGACGTATTAAAGAGACAGAGAGAGGTTGGCGGAGCCCAGCTCCCGACATGGAGGCCCCGTTAGGAAAAAGAAGAATGGCCCTTGGAAGAAGTGACATTTTTATGATCTCCATAAAGCAGTGACCAAGAGACAACCTCAGAGAATCAAACAACCAGGAAATCATAAAACAGAGAAAAGAGGAGAAATTCTAGGCTGGATGGAGTGAGGTCTAGAGATGGGCAACTGAGTCCCAGAGAGCTCGGGTGACAACCAGGGGTCACACAGCGCCAGGGGACTCACAGTCACCGTGCCCCTCAGCCAGCGTGTGACGCAGGACGACTGTTGAGCCTCTTTATGAGCCTGAGGCCTTGATCTTGAAAACGGGGAACTAGATCCCCGGCGCATGCGCACCCCAGTGGCACACAGCTGTGAGGAGCCACAGGTGAAGTACCTCCCCAGGCCTGCGGCAGGGGACCTGGCCACACAGCAGGGGACAGGTACAGAGCGAGCGTGACTCACTAATGACAGCGGTGCACGAATGAAACATTACGAAAAGGAAAAAAGCAAAAAAAATCATGCACACTTTGACTTTTGGGAGGAGGTAGGGGGCAGTCCTGGGGATTGAACCCAGGGGTGACTTAGCCCTGAGCCCGTCCCCAGCCCCATTTTGCATTTATTTAGAGACAGCGTCTCGCTAAGTTGCTGAGGGCCTTGCTGAGTGGCTGAGGCTGGCCTCCAACTTGCGATCCTCCTGCCTCAGCCTCCGGAGCCGCTGGGGTGACAGGCGTGGGCCACTGTGCCCGGCTGGCCAATGGTCACCATGTGGGGGACGAGATGGCAGAAGCAATTTCTTGACTTCACCCCACGACTCCCAGGAGCAATGAGAAAAGGAAGAGACCTACGTGCAAGCCCTCTACCGAGTGTCCCTTTATACCACACGGTGTTAAGCCGAGTGTCCCATGTGGCATCAACAGTGCAGAGGCCAAGGAAACGGGGACACAGAGGTCACGTCACCTGCCCGGTGCCACAGTGTGGAGGACAGGGCTCAGGAGGGACCCACCTTGAGCTGCTTGGTGCCCTTGGCTGTCTTGAGCCCTATGATCACGTGGCTGATGGTCTTGCCGTAGCCGCCCATGGGGTTCTCGGTCTCACACGGCGTCAGCTCGGTCACCTCCCCCTCGTAGACCTCCTTGGTCTCCTTTATCCGCAGCCCTGGGAGGCACGGCCGATGGGGACACGGTGAGAAGTGGGACCATCCTTCTCTCCACATCCATCCCCTCCCCACCAACAACCTTGGTGCCTCAAAGGAGACACCATCCTGGGTACAGAGCTACACTACGGGGAGCAGTGGCCCACACCTGTCACCCCAGCAGCCCGGGAGGCCGAGGCAGGAGGATCGCCAGGTGGAGGCCAGCCTCAGCCACTTAGCCAGGCCCTCAGCCACTCAGGGAGACCCTGTCTCTAAATGAATGCAACGTAGGGCTGGGGACGGGGCTCAGGGGTCGAGGGGCCCTGGGTTCAATCCTTGGTACAAAAAAAATAAATAAATAAATTTCTCAACCAACATGAACGTGATCAGAAAACTCTTGTCAAGCTTGGAAAATTCTGGGCTTTTAAGCCTACTTTGATTTTTCTAACAGAACCTCTTCTATTCTGCAGAGAGAGAATTCCTCCAAATGCAATGCCAGCCCCTCCTCACTGTCAGGGGACAGTGACATGGAATTCCTCCGGGAGGGGAAGGGAGCCCTCCGTCTCTCTGCTCCTATTTGTTTAGAAGTTTCTCGGTGGTGACAAGTGGACAGGGGAAGGCCCGGCGGACAATGGGCCGGCTGTTGGCCAGGAGAGGGGCCGCGGGCGCTATCTCTGGCCACGACAGCACAAATGACACGGGTTTCATCTGCTGGCTCGGGTTTCCAAGCCCCTGACAGGGACCTTCATCACGTCAAGGAAGCGGCCCAGACGGGGACAGATGACCGCTCCCCCCCACCCCTGCAGCCTCGCAGGAATTCAAAGGTGCGGGGACAGCAGGCTCCTGTCTGAGGGGCGTCCACAGCCTGCCCTTTCATTCTGTGGCAGGATCTAGAAGTTTCTCGTCACCTGCTGCCATCAAAAGCCCCGGCTGTGTCCCCCACCGCACCCCACCCCAGGGGCCACTCCCAACCAAGGTGCCTGGTGACCTCTACTTTCTTCAAATTTTAAAGCCTTTTAATTCAAACACAAGCAACTGTGTGGAGACCAGTTTTATCAGGTTTTTGTCTCACAGAAATGATCTTGATTATAATTTTTATTTAGTCGTAGATGGACACAGCACTTTTGTTTTATTTATTTACTATTATGTGGTGCTGAGGATCAGACGCAGGACCCTGCACATGCTAGGTGGGTGCTCTACCACTGAGCCCCTGCCCCAGCCCCCCAAAATGTATTTTTTTTAAGTTTTAAAAAATATTAATATTCAGGTATTTGAAAGATTGTGATATCTTATTGGTCACATTTTTTTTGGTTCTTTTTGGTACCAGGGATTGAACCCAGGGGCCCTCAACCCCGTGAGCCCTGTCCCCAGCCCTTTTTCTATTTTATTTAGAGACAGGATCTCACTGAGTTGCTCGGCCTTGCTAAGTGGCTGAGGCTGGCCTCCACTTTGCGATCCTCCTGCCTCAGCCTCCCGGGCTGCTGGGACACCTGGCTGCTCTTGCCAGTCTTGTCAACGGTACCAAAAGAACACAGCAGTACAATCAACTCATCACAGAAGCATTTTCAAGACGAAAGGATTCAAAGCATCAGAGAAGCAACAGCCATGTCTCACTCCGATGTGACACTCACCGATGGCCCTGCGGAAGTTCTCCATCAGCACCTCTGTCTTCTTGATCTCCGTGGAGTAGACTTCGCTCCCCACCATGGGGCAGAAAGGCACCTTACTCCCCAGCTCCTGAGCAATCGCCAGGGCCAGGGCTGTCTACAGAGGCGAGAAAGGAAAGGTTTTCATTTTACAGTCCTGAAAACATAATCCAAACCCATCTATAAAAAAATTTATCCAAGAGGCTGAACATGGTGCCACACACCTGTGATCCCCGAGATTCAGGAGGCTGAGGCAGGAGGATCGCCAGGTGGAGGCCAGCCTCAGCCACTTAGCGAGGCCCTGAGCAACTCAGCGAGACCCTGTCTCTAAATACAAAATATAAAGGGCTGGGGACAGGGCTCAGGGGTTAAGCAGCCCTGGGTTCAATCCCTGGGACCAAAAAAAATAATATTAATCAATCAGGAAGGATTTATTCCATGACCTTCAATTCATGTTAAAAGGCCAGCGAATAGTGGATGATTCGTGAGGCCGAATCTGGAAGCCGTGGGTTGGTCAGCACAAGCCCCCCTGACCGTGCCCTGTGGTCAACTACAAATTGATGCTCGGTGACCTAACTCTGGTTGGCAGATGCTAAAGAGAACCAGATGTCACAGGCGTCTCGTCAAATGCCAAGTTATGGGAAGCAAATGTTCTCAAGTGGGCCCAGGACTGGGAAATGCCAGGCCTCTGAGTGCCATTCCTTCCTCCCTCCCGTCCCCAGCCCCATTTTGCATTTATTTAGAGACAGGGTCTCACTGAGTTACTCAGGGCCTTGCTGAATGGCTGAGGCTGGCCTCCACCTTGCGATCCTCCTGCCTCAGCCTCCTGGGTTGCTGGTTTACAGGTGTGAGCCACGGAGCCTGGTTTTCATGCCCACCTTCTACCCAGGATATCTCTTCCCTCTTCTTTCACAGCCCCCAACTCCCCATTATCAGTTTCCAGTGTCAAAAAACGGTGACCACGTCCCACTGAACAGCATCCCCAACTCCCTCCACCTAATAGAGAAGGGGTGACCATTACATTTCCATCTAAATAGGATAAATACTGGGTTAGGAATGGCTTCATGTCCGTCTAGCTTTCTCCAATTAAAAGCTCATGGAAGGGGCCGGGCTAAAGTAATAAATAAATAAAACAAAGGGTTTGTGTCCAACTACAACTAAGAAATATTATATATATATAAAAATATCAAAAACAGTCACAGAAGAAAGGCACATAGACCTACCCTTTCCTATGGAACTATATAGATCTCACTGATCTTCCCATAGTCTGTCATCTTGGAAGTCTAACTTGTATTTTATGGGTTAAGAAGCTGAGAGCTGGGTGTGGGGTGCACCCCTGTCATCCCAGCAGGTCTGGAGGCTGAGGCTGGAGGATCGTGAGGTAGAGGCCAGCCTCAGCCACTTAGCAAGGCCCTGAGCAACTCAGCGAGACCCTGTGTCTGAATAAAATAGAAAATAGGGCTGGGGACGGGGCTCAGGGGTCGAGAGCCCCTGGGTTCAATTCTTGGGGTTCAATTCTTGGTAACCCCCCCCCAAAAATGAAGACGACTTGGACAAGTTAATATTCCTGTAAGTGCACAGCGTACGGCATTCCAGCCTCAAAAAACTTCCCCCCGACACAGGACTTCCTCATCCACCATCAGACACCACACAACCCACCCTGGCAACTTCATATGCACAACTTCAGAATCAGAATTCAAGCTTTTATTTCACAACCGATTATATTTCTGCTTCTGAAAGGTCAGGAGCCTGCCCCAGGTCTCCCAGCTGATGAGTCAATACCCACCAAGCTGCAGCCCAGACCTTTATATTTTTTATTTTTGAACAGGATCACATTAAGTTGCTTAGAGCCTGGCGAAACTGCTGAGGCTGGCCTCCACCATGGGATCCTCCTGTCTCAGCCTCCAGAGTCACTGAGATGACAGGCGTGGGCCACCGCCCCTGGTAAGAGCCACTTCTTTACATAGAAGAGCACAGGCCTCGACTCTCCTGGGCCAAGAGGCCCTTCCAGAGAACAAGCCATGCCCAGACCAGGAGCTCTGGGAAGCCTGAGGATCTGGCCACCCCCTTGCAGATCCCAGCAAGCTCCACCATGTGTCCTCCCTAGAAGGCTCCTTTGCCCTGCAAATCCCGACTCTGAAGGGGAATCATCAAACCCTCTGCCCAATTCCAGCGTTTAAAATCAGTCAGCAGTTAGAAGCTCAGACCTCAACTGAGTCATTTTGTGCCATCAAGAGACTTCCTGTTTCTCTACCCAGAAAAGACTAGAAGCCTCTTTTAAGATCAAAACCACGTTTCTAATATTTTTCAATCACACGCGTAGCCAAAATAGTGGTGTGCAGAGTTAGCCTTAGGAAAAATGCAGGCTGACTCATTTCCCCCCCTCAAATAAGATGCCACAGAAGATTTTTAAATAGTTTTTTAATTGTAGATGGACACAATATCTTTATTTTAATTTTTTATGTGGTGCTGAGGATCAAACCCAGTGCCTCACACATTTGAGGCAAGCACTGCTACTGAGTCACAGCCACAGCCTGTCACAGATCTTTACAAGGCCCTGGACCAACAGAAATGCATTTCCAGCTGGGGACACTGGTACACGCCTATAATCCCAGCCACTCAGGAGGCTGAGGCAGGAGGATCGCAAGTTGGAGGCCAGCCTCAGCCACTTAGCGAGGCCCTCAGCAACTTTAACGAGACCCTGTCTCTAAATAAAATACACACACAAAAAAAAAGGGATGTGGCTTAGTGGCTGAGTGTCCCCAAGTTCAATCACTGGTACAAAAAGAAAAAGAAAGAAAAGAAAGAGAGATGCATTTCCAAAGCAAAGACACTTGAAAGAGTTAAAGGACAATCCCAGCGACCAGACCCCTCTGAGGGCTTTCCTCTCTCTCTGGCCAGGATGATTTTAATTCTAGAAGCCTGAGTTTGAGATCAGACTCCTTCTTTAAACACACGTATGACCCATGTCGCTAAACAAAGACTAGTTCAGACGTGAATTCCATTTGGGCTTCGACATGAGGATCATCCTCTTGGGCAGTGGAAATAAATGAGAGAACACGGGTACCTTGCCAGTTCCCGGAGGTCCCGCCAACAGCACGGCTCTTCCCGCCATCTTCTTGCTTTTGATTAACTCGACTATGACGCCACATGCCTGCAGCACAGAGGGAAGAAATGCTCACTATTACTGTGTGTCAGTGGGGGGGGGAAATGCAGTCTCTGATCCACACGATTCACAGACTCATCCAACCAACCCTGGGCGCCAGCACCCTCCAGGCACTGGATGCCCCAATAGTGGAGGCAAGAGAGAAAAGTCTGCCGGGCACAGTGGCCCACACCTGTGATCCCAGCGGCTCGGGAGGCTGAGGCAGGAGGATCGCCAGGTGGAGGCCAGCCTCAGCAACTTAGTGAGGCCCTAAGCCACTCAGTGAGACCCTGTCTCTAAATAAAATACAAAATAGGGCTGGGGACGGGCTCAGGGGTTCAGGGCCCCCCGAGTTTAATCCCTGGCACCCCCCACACCCCCAAAAAAGAGACAGAGACCCTTTCTGTTAATAGGAGGCTCCAAGGCTGCAGTCACAACCTCATATAAATTGCAGGTTTCTGTAGCTGCTCAGCCTCCAGGGAGACCGCGGGCCATGACTCTAGGGTCCAGCAGCTTAGAGGCGGTGGAGTGCAAACCCCCCGCCGTCATTACTAAACTGGGTGGCCAATGGATGGGCGGGGTGACCTCTCCCTTCTCAACTTTTTCTTCTGCAAAAAATAATAATAATAATAAATAAATAGCGGGATTCCAGGGACTTGGTGCAGTGGCCACTTAAAGGATGCTTGGTCGGGGAGCGGTGGCGCAGGCCTGTCACCCCAGGGCACCTGGAGGCTGAGGCAGGAGGACTGCAAGTGGAGGCCAGCCTCAACAGCTCAGCCAGACCCTGTCTCGGAATAAAGAAAAAAAAGGGCCGCGATGTGGCTCCGCGGGCAACCCCGGGCACCAAGGTGACACTGACGATCGCGGAGTCGGGGACGAACCCCCGGGACGGTCCCCCCGCGGGTCCCCGCAGCCCGCGCCCCGGGCCCGCACCTCCCGCGCGTTCTCCTGGCCCACGAGCCCCGAGGCCGCCTGCTTGGCCAGGCCGCTCTCGTCGAGCCCCAGCCCCTTCACGTGGCTGTGCGAGGCGATGCGCTGCGTCTTCGTGGTGCTCTTCACCTCCTCGATCTTCATGGTGCCGCCCGGGAGCCCAAGCCGCCGCCGAGCCACGAGCCGCCGCTACCCTGCGCCCCCGGCGGCCCCGGGGGTTACCATGCGGCCGTTACTAGGGCGGCTCGCAAGAGCCCGCCTCCGTGGGCGCCCCATTGGAGGATATCGGAGCGCCGCCGCTCTCCATTGGCTCAGGCATGCGCTCATCGCCAGCTGCCGGTAGAGCTCCGCCCACATACTTCCGGCTGTGTCACTGCGTTGGCTTCCCCGGCAACAGGTGCTTCCGGCTCACTCTGAGGGGGGTGTGAGCGCAGAAGGACGGAGCCCTGGGTTTTGCTCCCTGGCTCAGGAGCTGAGCCCAGGTGGTGGGTGGCCCCAGTAGCATTTTGGGGGGTGTTTGGTACCCGGGATTGAAACCAAGGGCTCTAAAGCACTGAGCCCCATCCGCAGCCCATTTTTGTATTTTATTTACAGACAGGGTCTCACTGAGTTGCTTAGGGCCTTGCCAAGCGGCTGAGGCTGGCCTCCAACTTGCGATCCTCCTGCCTCAGCCTCCAAAGCCGCTGGTATTAGAGGTGTGCGCCAGAGATAAGCGAGCTTACATGAAGGCTAAGACACGCCTGAGATCCAGTCCAGCTGCGGGTGTTTCTGATTCCCTGTGATTTCTTTGTCCTCTCTAGTCTGACTTTTAAATCTAATTATTTTACTCTGATTATTGACATAATTATTGAGTTGATGGTTGCCTCTTTCCCTCGACTGCTTTACATGATGAAGGTGGAGAACACATATTTACCATTTTAATTTTAATTTTGGAACCTGGTACACAGTCTACAAACCAGCTTCTAGATAAGACTTCTTATAAATTCAAAGAAGGTTCTAGAAAACACCCCCCCACACACACACACACTGTTGAATCCATGCTCTTTATTTTTATACTATGGATTGAACCCAGGGGCACTTAACCCCTGAGCCCCGTCCCCAGCCCTATTTTATATTTTATTTAGAGACAGGGTCTCGCTGAGTTGCTCAGGGCCTCACTAAGTTGCTGAGGCTGGCCTCCACCTTGCGATCCTCCTGCCTCAGCCTCCCAAGCCACCGGGATGACAGGCATATGTCACCGTGCAGGGCTTGAATTATGTTTTTATCCACTAATAGGTAATAAAAAGCCAGACCCATTATCATATGGAGAAGTACATTCTGGAACCGTGCGTGCACTGGACAATCCCATTTCTGCCGTGTCTCAGTTTCTCACTCCCGTCATATTTCACCTGAAGTCCTTCAACCTCTCCTCTCTCCAGCCCAAGACGGATGCCCTCAGTCATTTGGTTCCCAACTCTTTTGCTCCCTGCCTGCCTTGACCTCTGTCCCATCTGACCTTTGAACCCCCAAGCCTGGGATCAAGCCAACCTTGCCTTCTGTACTGCTGCTGAGGAGGAGAAAGTCACCCAGGGTTCCCCGGGAGCCCTTGTGTGCTCATGGCCTCCGTCCTCAGCTGAACACTCACAACTGGGCATGGGATGATCTAATGTTGTATTAGTTAGAATATTAGTACCGCTGCATCAACGGAGAGACTCAAGACAATAGTGGATAAAGAAAAACAGAAGTCATCTATTTTTCTCACTTGGGCACAGTGGTGCCCGCCTGTCATCCCAGGGGCTCGGGAGGCTGAGGCAGGAGGATCTCCAGTTGGAGGCCAGCCTCAGCCACTTCCTTAGCGAGGCCCTGAGCAACTCAGCGAGACCCTGTCTCTAAATAAAATATAAAAAGGGCTGGGGACGGGGCTCAGTGGGTAAGCACCCCTGGGTTCAATCCCTAGTGCCAAAAAATAAAAAATAAAACCAAATGCATCTCAAACTCTTACCAAAAAAATAAAAAATAAAAAAATAAAGAGAAAGAAATGTTTTCTAATATGTTCTATGAAGCCAGCATTATCTTGATGACAGCATCAGGTAAAGATTCTACAAGGAATGAAACAAAAAAAAAAAAAAAGAGACAAAACCGAGGTCAATATCCCCCGTGAACATAGATGCAAAATTCTCTCCCAAAAATCTGATATTTGTAAACCAAATTCAGCAGCAGTTTTTCTCATTTATTGCGGTACTAGGGATGGAGCCCAGGGGATGCTCTACCATGGTGCTCTATCCCTCGCTCTCTTTGGTGTTTTTATTTTGAGTCACTGTCTCACTAAGTTGTGGAGGCCGGCCTCACACTCGCCCGCCATCCTCCTGCCTCAGCCTCCGGAGCCAACCTGGATGCCAGGCGACTGGATACCACTGTGCCCGGCTGGAGTGAGCTGCTGCCGCTGCGTCAGACTTCCCCCACCTCGGATTCAGTGTGGCCTGAGCGGATCTGTTCAGTTCTGGGAACGACAGGGACCTCAGGTGGAGGCCTGGGGGACAGTGTCCTCTGAGGCTGGTGGATGTAGGACCCACTGAGGAACACACAGGGTTAATTTGCAATCGCTCGGCAAGGTAGGTCCCCTCCGAGAAAAGAGAAATTTCCATTTCCCTCCTGAAAGCATCTTTAAAGCCCGAATTCAAATCAAAGAGGAAAGTCTAATAACTTCCTCTGGGCCAATTTATAATTAATCCTGGATTAATGGGCCTTGATGAAGTTGCATTCATTATGGGGCTGTTTGTAAAGAACTTTGAACCACCTTTGTTTCAAAAATGGCATTGAAGACACAGAAATAAGCCGGCATCCCATTACCATTAGGGACACATTCCAAATAATCACAGTTCTGCAGGCAGCCATGTCCCCAGGGACTGTGCCCGGCCATGGGGACTGTATGGGACCTGGGGAGTCTGCTGTGGAGGAAGATGTCCATTTAGGCTAGTGCTTTGGGGGTGAGTCCCATTCAAGTTGGGGTCATGGTACATTTACAGGTGTCCAGGCGCAGTGGCCCGCGCCTGTCATCCCAGCAGCTCGGGAGGCTGAGGCAGGAGGATCGCAAGGTGGAGGCCAGCCTCAGCCACTGAGCGAGGCTCTGAGCCACTCAGCGAGACCCTGTCTCTAAATAAAATAGAAAAAAGGGCTGGGGACGGGGCTCAGGGGTGAAGCACCCTGGGTTCCATCCTAGTACTAAAAGAAAACAAAAAATTGATTTCATTCTTAGCCCTTCTCCTGTCCCTTTCTGCTCTGCCATGTTCAGTGACCCTGTCCCAAGTCAAGCCTCCAGCTCTTTGCCAGGCCCTTCTTCCTGCCTAGATCAGGTGGCCCTCTGCTGGGTGCCGGCTCACTGTGGAGTGACTCCAGAGCTTCACAGGCGCCAGGCAAGGGCTCCACCTCTGAGCCTCATCCCCAGCCCTGATGTAGATCAGGTGTCACCGCCCCCAGAAGCCTCTTGATCGCACGTCCCAGGACACCAGTCACCCTCCCTGAGAACCTGCCTTCCCTCGTCTCATAAATACCAGATTGTAGGGGGTGTCTCTGTTTCTCATCCGGCTGTGGCCACCCCAAGGCAGAGACTGCAGGCTGGGGGTGCGGCTCAGCGTGAATTTGGACACATTATACCTACAAGGGGTGTGACTTGTTCTAACTGGGATCCCACTCCTGTGGCTGGACCTGCTGTGGGGTGTCCCTGGTCGTGGGTTCCTATGTGAACATGGGAAAGTGACGTCCATTCACTCCCCTGTCTCTCCCAGTCCCCTCCCCTCCCTTCCCTTCACTCCCCTGCATCTCATCCAGTGAACTGCTTTCCCCCCTTATTGTGGATCAGCATCTGCATATCACAGAGGACATTTAGCCTTTGTTTTTTTGGGGGGAAATTGGCTTATTTCACTTAGCATGATAGTCTCCAGTTCCATCCATTGTTGTTGTTGTTATTATTATTATTATTATTGGTGCTGGGGACCAAACCCAGGACTTTGTGCATGCGAGGCAAACACCTTACCAACTGAACTATATCCCCAGCCCTTAAAGCCATTATTTTTCATGGCTGAGTAATATTCCATTGTGTGTGTGTGTGTATGCCACGTTTTCTTCTTTCACTCATCTGTCGAAGGCACCTTCGTTGGTTCTCTAAGCTTAGGTATTGTCAGTTGAGCTGCTATAAATATTGACGTGGCTGTGTCCCTGTCCTGTGCTGATTTTAAGTTCTCTGGGTGTCGACTGAGGAGTGGGACAGCTGGGTCCCATGGTGGTTCCATTCCAAGTTTTCTGAGGAATCTCCGTCCTGCTTTCCAGAGTGGACGCACCCATTTGCTGTCCCACCAGACATGGATGAGGGTCCCCTTTCCCCCAATCCTTGCCCACATTCTTTGTCACTTTTTTTTTTTTTGGTACCAGGGATTGAACCCAGGGGCACTCAACCCCTGAGCCCCGTCCCCAGCCCTTTCTATATTTTATTGAGAGACAGGGTCTCGCTGAGTTGTTCAGGGCCTCGCTAAGTTGCTGAGGCTGGCCTCCAACTTGGGATCCTCCTGCCTCAGCCTCCCTTGCTGCAGGGATGACAAGAGTGCGCCCCGGGGCCCCGCTATTTCTCTGTGCTGTCATTGTCTCCAGGGGCCCGTCGCTCTCCGACGCGGCAGGGTCCCCTCCTGGGTCCCTCGGTGTAGTTTGTCCCCGCGCCCTACAGGTGGAACCCAGTAGGCGCCAACTAGGAGCACGCGGCGGGGCCCGCGGGATCCCCTTCCGGTCTGGGCAGTAGCTGGGGGCGGCGAGCGGCCCCGCCCCACGAGGTGCGCCGGGCGGAAGCTCCGGGGGGGGGGCGGAACGCGCGCGCACGCGGCTCGGGGCGCGTGGGGGGGCCGTCCGGCGGCGGACCGGCAATGGCGGCGCGGCGGAACGTGAACGTGGGCGTGCTGGGCCACATCGACAGCGGCAAGACGGCGCTGGCGCGCGCGCTCAGCACCACGGCCTCCACCGCCGCCTTCGACCGGCAGCCGCAGAGCCGCGAGCGCGGCATCACGCTCGACCTGGGCTTCTCGTGCTTCGCGGTGCCGCTGCCCGAGGCCGGCGCGCCCGAGCTGCAGGTGACGCTGGTCGACTGCCCGGGCCACGCCTCCCTCATCCGGACCATCATCGGCGGTGAGCGCGGGCGGAAGGGGAGGGGCGCCGGCAGGGGGCGCTGTCGGCCCGACGCTGCGGTGCGCCGCCCCAGACCCGCCCCCCCGGGTGCCGGGACCCAGCGCCTCCGGGTTCCGCTGCGCAGCAACCTGCGGGGAGGGTCTGCGTTGAACAGTAGTAGCCCGATGGCGGGAGGCCAAGGCAGGAGGATGGAGAGTGGAGGCCGGCCTCCACCACTGAGCAAGGCCCTGTCCTCAGAAAACACAGACAGACATAGAAGGGGTTGACATCCCCCAGGTTGAGTCCCCAGAGCCAAGAAAGAGAACTGTTCAAGTCACCCCTCACCTGTCCTTTGGTCGCTTGGCTTCCTGCTCCCTGGAGAGTGTCCCATACCCTCACCTAGAAAGGGCCCCGTTCTCTGTAAAGGTCACCTAGGGTCAGGTCTGAGGCTGAACCCCTGGCCTCCCAGAGACCAGGGAGGCTGAGGCAGGAGGATTGCAAGCTGAGCAATTCGGTGAGATCCTCCCAAGTCAAAATGAATAAATAAAAATAGGGCCGGGGGTGGAGCTCAGTGGTACAGAGGGACACCGGGTCCTGTCCCCAGCCCTGCCCCAAAGTCAAGCAAACCAACCAAAGCAGAGCAGACCCGTCTCCAGTGCCCACTGGGCCAGCAGTCCCCACCAGCCTCTGGATGGTGAGCCTCTGTGTGGGAGCCAGTGTTCACTGACCGAACATTCTAGAACAGAGGTCCTTGGTGTGTGAGCTGTGTTCCCCGGGGGATGAGCTCCAGCCACACCTGGGACGTCTGAGCCCGGTCCCCAGCCCTTTTATCTATTTTATTTAGAGACAGTTTCTCATTGAGTTGCTCAGGGCCTTGCTGAGTTTTTGAGGCTGGCCTCTAACTTGTGTGATCCTCCTGCCTCAGCCTCCGAAGCTGCTGGGATGACAGGCCCGGGCCACCAAGCCCAGCCCACTCTTTTGTGTTGGTAGATTATTTTTCAAGACCATGTAAGGACACTTGAATCGGGGGACAGAAGTCTAAAATGTGTTTTTCTTTTGGAAAAAATGATAATATAAGCATCTGGCCCCAAAGGGTGCGTACGTAAGAGGAGTCTGCGTCTGGCTGCTGACCCTGGTCCCCTGCCTTGATTCTCATGTGTTTTCTTCTAGAAATGCTCTGTGGGCCTGCAGGTGCCGGGGACATGCGTCCTGGGCAGGTGGGGATTGCTGGGTGGTGGCTGTGCCTTGGGCGTCCTGGGTCCCAGGCAGAGTGACAGACTGCAGGGCTTTGATCCCTTCTTGCCCCCTGCGCTGGCTGCTGTGGGCCATCTGCCCCATCCTGGGGGGCTTTGGTGCTGGTGTTAGAAATTGGGACGGGTCCTTGTCCCCTGGGGTTGGAGACTAAACTCCTGAGGACCCAGGCCAGGACAGGAAGCAGGTTTTACTGAGGGGATGGAGCAGAACACGGAATGTGTCCCTGGGAGGGCGTATGTGGCCCTCTGTGGATCCCTGGTTTCTTTTCTCCCAAACCCACTCTTCTTCCCGTGTTGCCTGCTGGACCAGAAGGCAGGGACCCAGCCAGCCAGGGGTGCCTCTGCCCCTCCACACCTGCCCCTGGCAGGAAGAGCCCCTGCTGTGTTGGAGGAGGGACTCCCCAGAGCGGGGGACCTTGGGGACAGCTCTGGAGGGTAAATAGTGTGTTTCCTTTTCTTTGAATCAGCCTCCACCTTCCCTCCCCATGATCTGCCTCTCCTTAGTCACTGTCTCAGCTTGAACCCGTGATGACTTTAGGCTGGTCTGGGTGGAGGTGGGAGACTCAGGTTAAAAACTTGAGGAGGTGCCCGGCACAGTGCGCAGCCCTGTCATCCCAGCAAGTTGGAGGCTGAGGCAGGAGGATCGCAAGGTGGAGGCCAGCCTCACCAACGTAGTGAGGCTCCAAGTGACTCAGCGAGACCCTGTCTCTAAATAAAATAGAAAAAGGGCTGGGGACGGGGCTCAGGGGTGGAGGGCCCCTGGGTTCAACCCTCCGTAGCCTTTTCTAGTACCTACAGAGGGAAGCCAACGTACAGTGATTCTACTTAGGATTTTTGACTAGGATGGTGTGGACCGGATATGACGTCAGTGGAGACCCTACTCGTGATCTTCCCTGGTGAGCCATGTGCAGTAGACACTCCCTCGAGATGCTGCTCAGTGACAGCGAGCTGGGGCTCCCAGTGGACCACAAGATCACCAAGGAACACAGCCCAGGCTCCGTGGTGTGCTGCCTCCCTGAGCTGTGACGGTCCTTAGTGGGAAACGCGTCTCGTCTGACTGTCGTCAACGTTTGGTGACCTTATTGTCAAGTCAAGAAGCGCTGTGCTTTTAGAACCAGGCTGACCTTTGACCTCAACTGTGGGCCTCCATCACAGGCAGGTCATGGTGACCACAATGGCTTCTCTCCTTTTTTTTTGGTACCAGGGATTGAACCCAGTGGTGCCTCACCCCTGAGCCCCGTCCCCAGCCATTTTTATATTTTATTTGGAGACAGGGCCTTGCTCAGTGGCTGAGGCTGGCCTCCACCTTGCGATCCTCCTGCCTCAGCCTCCCCAGCTGCTGGGATGCCAGGCGTGGGCCACGGTGCCCGGCTGAACATTGGGCTTCATCTCCCTTGACCCGTGGCCCTGTGGGGTCAGCAGTGGCAACAGTCCTTACAGTTATCCAGTGATTTCTTGGGGTCACCCCCACGAGCAGCCCGGGGAGGTCGAGGGCCACGTTCCCATCTTGTGACTGTGGCTCAGAGCGCACGGGGCTCCTGGGACACACCAGTGTTAGTTGCCACCCAGCGGATCTGACGTCCCCGCCTCCCTGTGGCCCCCTCAGTGTGGAGGGCGACGTGTCCCCTCCGTCCCCGTCCCCTGTCGCTCTGTGTCGGGGCGGGATGTCGCCTCGAATCCGTTTTCCACCATCCATCTCTCGGGTGGGAGCTCCAGGAAGATGCAGTGACGTGTGTCTGGAGGCCGTGGGGTGAGGCCGACGCGTCCTCATCTCTCTCTGGGGGGACAGGGATCTGAAAAATGCTGCCATCCAGGTCTGGCCATTCATCCTGCTCTGGTGGCCGCCAGGATGAATGGCGCTGCGCCTCCGGGTCTTTTGTCCGGGTGCTTAATGAACAGGGGTCTCCTCTCCCGGCTCGTCACCCCGTCGCTCCCCTCCTGTGCCCAGGCTGCAAGTGCTGCTTCCTCTTGGCTTGGGCCTGCCCTGCTAGAGTGGTCAGCTTGTGGGTGGGACTGGACGGAACCCAGCAGGGGCCTGGGGGGGGTCCGTCTTTGCAGCCTGGAGAGCACGTCTTGGCGATACTTGAGCTGCTTTGCTCTCTCTCTCTCTCTCTCTCTCTCTCTCTCTCTCTCTCTCTCTCTGTCTGTCTCTCTCTTTTTGGTCCCAGGGATTGAGCCCAGAGATGCTTTACCACCAAGCCCCATCCCCAGCCCCTTTTTTAGAGACAGGATCTCACTAAATTGTTGAGGCTGGCCTCCCACTTGTGATCCTCCTGCCTCAGCCTCCCCAGTCTGGGATTCCAGGGTACGCCGCTGCCCCCGGCTGCAGGAGCACAGGTCAAGTTGTGCTGACCACGTGTTCGTCCTGAGATATCGAGGCTCACTGAAAGGTGTGTGTGTCTAGGGGGAAGTGCCTTCTTCATCTGAGTGTGTTTGGCTCCTAATGTGCAGGCTTGAGTTCCCTGTCCCTGTGAGCAGACCCAGTGAGGGACACTTGTTGTCTCTTCTTCATTAAAAGACACACAACGTACTAGGTCTGGTGGTGCACACCTGTCATCCCAGTGACTTGGGAGGCTGAGGCAGGAGGATCGCAAGGTGGAGGCCAGCCTCAGCCACTTAGCAAGGCCCTCAGCAACTCAGCGAGACCCTGTCTCTAAATAAAACCCAAAGTAGGGCTGGGGACAGGGCTCAGGGGTTAAGCACCCCTGGGTTCCATCCCTGGTACAAAAAAAAATCTTAAAAAGTCACCCCCATATCCAGAACCTTCTTTTCTGCAGTATCATTTCTGCGACGTCCTCCACCACCAAGCGTCACAGGGCCTGACCCCGGAGTCACTTCCTCCAGGGCCTCCCTGTCCGGGAGGCAGCCTCCTGCAGTAGCCCCTACAAACAGGAGTGCGTTTCCTGGCACCTGATTACACTCCGCCCACCCCCTGCCGCCCTTCCAAAATGGAGTGGCCTCCACTGTCCCTAGGAGACTGCAGTCGAGTTTCCTGGGCAGCACTTTCTCCAGGCGCTGGACAGCGGGTGACTTTGCTTTGCTTTGCTTTGGGTGACAGTGTGGGAGGAGGCCCACGTCCCCGCCGCAGCCTTGAGTCTCAATTCATGCAGAATATTTGATCAGGAAGCCACAGGAAAGACAGATGGACGCAGGGAGTCATATTTCATCCTGTTGCGGCCTATTTTTCTTCTCCCGGGGCTTCGCCCTTGAGAACGGAACATATCAAATGTTCAATCAAAGAATATTCTCCGAGTCCTGCGAGGAATCGAAAAGAACGCCCAGCCTCCGCGGTGGAGGCCCCCACTGGGGTAGAAGGTCAGGTTCAAAGTCAGAAGCCTTGGGCCCAACTTGGGGCAAAGCGGGGATCATTTAAAATTTATTTTTTTTCAGCTTTTCCCCCAGTAGCTCCTTGGTCTGCCATCCGCGTGTCCCCTGGGTTTCCCAAGATCACTCCACGCAGGTTGCAGGAGGATCTGGGCAGGTGTCCCCGGAAACAGCCCATAGTTGAAGCAGATTTCTCTTGGCCTTGAGGATTTGGGGGGAATTGAACCCACAGGCCCCTAACCCCTGAGTCCCCTTTCCAGCCCTATTTTGTATTTTATTTAGAGACAGTCTCACTAAGTGGCTGAGGCCGGCCTCCACCTTGCGATCCTCCTGCCTCAGCCTCCCAAACGGCTGGAATGACAGACGCGGGCCACCCTGCCCACCTTTGCCTTACTTCTCCTTCTAGAAGCCACGGCCTCGCCCAGCCTGAGCCATACCTGCACTGGAGGAAAACTGTCACTGGCGAGGAACAGTTTATACACATACAGGAAATCGAATTGTCACAAATAGAGATTTCTGTTTCCGTTCTCCCCTGGATTATTTGACTTTTTGTTTTGGTTAATTAGGTCTTTTATTTTCTTGTGCTGTGCGATTAGGCTCCTGCCGCTTTGAAGTGGCCCTGGTTGGGCGGGTAGGGAGGACTCTGGGAATGGGGGATCCTCTCTTGGCAGGAGAAAAAACAGCTGGGCTGTGGGGACAAGTGACTTTCTCTGTCCCCGTATCTGTCGCGTTGTGATCTCGCTTCTCCAGTCTGGGGCCTCCAGGAAGACTCAAATCATTTCCTTTGTCTCTAACCTACTTCCCGAGGATATTTATTTGGTGGCGGGCACAGGTGCTACCTAAAGATAAACCTGACTTTTCTTCTTCTGAAAATTACTTCTTGAAGTTGGTTCGCGTTACCCGGCTCGGCCTGTGGAGCCTGCCTTGCCTGATCTTCAGGACCGCAGAATTGGGTTTTTGTGGTCCCAGGAATTGAACCCAGGGACCCTTAACCCCTGAGCCCCGTCCCCAGCCCTTTTTCTATTTTATTTAGAGACAGGGTCTCGCTGAGTTGCTTGGGGCCTTGCTTTGGCTGAGGCTGGCCTCCACCTTGCGATCCTCCTGCCTCAGCCTCCGGAGCTCCTGGGGTGACAGGCCTGGCTGGATCTGTACATTTTTTCTGGGAGGCCCACTTTTCGGCCCCCCCTGAGGCTGGATGAGGTGCCCTTCATCTGAGGCCCTCACACCTCTGTGAGGTGTCCCCACCGTCTCCTTGAGGCCCGGGTGGTGGATGCCTGTGGTTTAGGGAGGCCATCTCCCTGCACCTCCACAGGTGACAGGGGGGGTGGCCCTTTCACGATCGCTTTTAAAAGCCCTGACACAGACCCTCCTGGCCCACAGTGCCCTTTCCCTGTGTGACTGGCCGTCGCTGGGGGCTGGGCCGGCTCCGGCTTGACCCCGGCTGTTTGGATCTGCTGCAGGAAATTCGAACAAACTTGTCCTTTGGTAATTCTTCTGCCTCCGTGAACCTTTAACCTGAGGGGTCCTTTCAGAGCCAGGGGCTGCCTGGGCCCCGTCACCCCTGCTGGGGCTCTCAAAGGGCACCGTGTGCAGGTCTGTTTTCACTTTGCTACTGCAACTCTTTGGAGGAAGGGGATTAATTCAGACCTGATCCTGAGACAGGACGGGATTTTTTTTTCTTTTTCTTTTGTACTGGGGATTGAACTCAGGGTTCCTCGACCCCTGAGCCCCATCCCCAGCCCTTTTTGCATTTTATTTAGAGACAGGGTCTCACTGAGTGGCTTAGGGCCTCGGTAAGTGGCTGAGGCTGGCCTCCACCGTGCGATCCTCCTGCCTCAGCCTCCTGGACCTCTGGAAATATAGGCATGCACCACTGCACTCGAACTTTGAGGCCCTGTTGAGATCCACATGGGTTGGTGGACACAGAACCCTCCCCACAGGCTGGGGGAGAGAGTGTCAGTCCCCCCAGGCCCCTTTATTCTCTTTCTAGAATCAAATAGAACCTCTTCCTGGCAGAGATTTCTGGGCTTAAAAAATGGTAATATTAACTCATTATCATGGGTTCTTTTAGTCATTCCTCAACTTTTTTTAAAAGTACATGGACAGAAAAGTTTCTTTTTGAGGAATGACTATTTTCAGGGAGGCTAAGAGCCAGTCCTCTGGGCCTCCTTTTTGGAGTGGAGTCTCCCGTGTCATCCTATCTGATCTGCCTCCCAGGGCAATCTGGGGACGTCCTGCAGGCACTCCCTAGCAGATGTGTGTCGTCTCTTTCCTGACACTCTCCTCCAAGCCCAGAGACCCAGGGGCGGTGGGTGGCACTGTCCCCTGCAGAGGCGGGCCTGGGAGCCGTCTGGTGCAGCAGGGGGCAGTGTTTGCTCAGGGACTTCACTTGGGCGATGCACGTGGAGCTCCCAGGTCAGCACAGTTGGAAGGACCCGGGCCTCTCTCAAGACTAAATAAACCGGGAAGCCAGAGGTGCGCGGGCCTCTGCTCTGTGCCTTTAAGACCCTGACCTTGCCAGAGACTGGCTCCCACTGTCTTTTTTTTTATTTTTTTCTTGAAAAAGAAAATATTGTTTCTTCCAACATTTCTTTTTCATTTTTTTTTTCTCTTTAATCAGAGAAAATACACTTTGCAGGCTTGTACCTAAACGGCAGAGGTTAGAAAGGATCACAGAAGCCAAACAGCGGCTTTCTGATCCAAAACCAGATGGAGAGATGTGGGTTTGAAGTCAGAGGCCGGCTGTATTTGGGGGCCCCTCTCACATCAGGGTCAAGATTACCCCCTTAACCCTCACAGCAGTCAAAGCTGAGGCCTCCAGCCAGTGGCCTCCACACCCAGACTTCTTTTTCTAGAAGTTCATCAACCAAACACAAAGAATTGCTCACAGGGGGGAAAAAAAAATTGGCCTCCTGGCCTCCCGGCCTCCCTGCCTCCTGGCCTCCCTGTTTTCAGATATTCTATGTTTTTTCTCCGTGAAGACTTTTTTTCTTTTGGTCCCAGGGATTGAACCCAGGGGGGCTTCACTCCTCAGCCCCGTCCCCAGCCCTTTTTCTATTTTATTTAGAGACAGGGTCTCGCTGAGTGGCTCAGGGCCTCGCTAAGTGGCTGAGGCTGGCCTCCACCTTGCGATCCTCCTGCCTCAGCCTCCTGAGCCACTGGAATGACAGGTGTGCAGTTCTTGCTGAGGACGAACCATGTCTGCAGGTCGCTCATCACTTGGTTCACTGACAGGTTGGGCCTGGTTCCTCTTGAGCACCACGGCACAGCGCAATGACACAGAGACAGGCCGTGCCAGGCTGCTGCCTGGACCCCGTGGTGGCTGTCCCTGCAGGGACAGAGCAGTCCCCAGGCGGAGCCCCTGTGAAATCAGGTGTCGTCCTCTGACCTCCCGGGATCACAGCACAGATCTTCCAAAGGAAGTGTCTCTGAGATGGATGTCACAGAGGCTGCGGGACAGATGAGTGGGTGTGACACCACATGACTTGTAATTGGTCTGTGGCATTTGATACAAAATCTGCATTAGTCAGCGCGTCTAGGAACAGGAACAGGGTCTCTGCAGAATGCAGGGACCCCCCATTTCCCCAGCCACCTGGGTGCTGAGGGGGTGGAGAGTGGCCTATGCAGGCCAGGGTGTCCCTCCTCCCCTACCTGGGGACACATGTTCCCTGGTCGTCATTCGCAGGCAGACTCCCGGCTGCCTTGGGGGCACCAGGTCACCCCGGCTCATCATGGAGCAGAATTGAGTGAGCGTTTTCTCGCAGTGAACGAGGGGAGCGACGCCCAGGAGGGAGATGGCGGCCGTGATAGGCGCGTCCCGCCAGGTGACATCCCGTGCTATCTGGGAAAGTCAGGTGGCAGCCACATTCTGAAGTGGCCCCCTTTTAAAAGAGTCCCCTTCCACCAGCCCGGGGACCCCGGGAAACAGCAGGGGCTCTGATTTCTCCTTATTGGTCCCCCCTTCTAGAATGTTCCAGCAAATTCTCGTCGGTCTTTTCAAGGGAACGTCGTCACATGTGCGCGTCAGCTTCCCAGGTGAAGGATGAGCCTGTCGCCCAGCACTTTTGCATTTGGAGGCGACGATCAGCAGTCATCAGTGCCACCCCCGAGCGGGATGGGGGACATGTGTCAAGAGCAGCCAGGTCCTGGGGGCCGTGGGGGCCTGGCCTGGGGGCCCCTGGCCCGTCTGCCCAGCTCCAGGCTCCGCACAGCTGCTGCCAGGCCACCAAGGAATCCTGGGAAGCCACCACACTGGTCTCCTGGGACGGTTTCTGGGAAGGCCCTTCCTGCCACCCCCTGTCAGGGACACTCTTGGGTCCTGCCTGGCTCTCTGGGGCCACCTGAGCCCTGCCCAGAGCCTGCAGACTGGATGGACAGGAGCAGGAGGGACAGCTGTGCCCCCGACTGTGGCAGGGCTCAGAGCAGGGTCCCCGAGCGCCCCTGGGTGCTCTTCCCCAGCCACGGACTTGAACTTGGAGAGACCTCAGGTCCCAGGTTGGCTTTGGTCTTCCGTCTGCAGAGCCCCCTGCGAGCTCCGGTCGTTGCTTGTGGTGCCTGGTGAATTGCTCTGGGAGATGCACAGCGGGTTTCAGCCTCTGCTTCTGGAACATTCCAGAGAGCTACGGAGCTGCAGTGCACTCGGCCTGGGCTCTGAAGTCAGGCAGGTGCAGAATGAGATCCTGGTTCTTTTTTTATTCTTTGGTCCCAGGGATGGGACCCAGGGACCCCCAACCCCTGAGCCCCGTCCCCAGCCCCTTTTTATATTTTATTTAGAGACAGGGTCTCGCTGAGTTGCTCAGGGCCTCGCTAAGTGGCTGAGGCTGGCCTCCACCTTGCGATCCTCCTGCCTCAGCCTCCCGAGCCTCCTGGTGAACTGTGGTTCTCCTCCTGGCTTTGGTGTGACATTGTCTGAACCTTAGGGTTTCAAAAAGGGAAGGACAGATTCTCGAATGCTTGTGGGTTCATTAGTAGGATTAGCAGAAGCATCTGGGGTACCGTGAGCCTCTTCCTGGGTGCTTGGAAGACACCAGGTCCCTCCAGGCAGACTCCTGAGCCACTGAGTGCCAAAGGGTCAGCCCCTGGGCTCTTTCCACTTCTGAGGTCCTTGGGACAGTCTGATGTCCCCTTCCCTCCGCGGTTCAGACTACGGGGAAGCATGAAAATTATGCAAGAGCTGTGTTTCACAGGAGGAAAGGAAATTCTTGAATTTTTTTTTTTTAAGGCACTGGAGAGGAGGAAAAAAATAGCCTCATTGTTTTGCTTGGCTGAGCAACAGATGCGGACAAAGGCGGCCTCTCTCCTGCCCAATGTCTTCACGGGCCTCCGTCTTTCCCCTTCCTTCCTTCCCCCTCCCCCTCCCCCTCCCCCTCCCCCTCCCCCTCCTCCTCCCTCCTCCCCCTCCTCCTCCCGGGCTCAGTCCCAGGCCTGCAGCCTGCAGGGCCAGCCCAGCCCTGGACATTCTCTGATGCTGGGGACCCTTCTCCTGTCACCCCGGGTGCCTTTCCAGCATTTCCTGTTCTTTCTGTGGGAGACACAGGTGCTGCTCCTGGGGCTGGGCTGGGGACCTTTTTGGGGGTGTGGGGGTGCTGGGGATTGAGTCCAGGGTTGCTTCACCCCTGAGCCCCATCCCCAGCCCTATTTCGTATTTTATTTAGAGACAGGGTCTTGCTAAATTGCATAGGACCTTGCTAAGTGGCTAAGGCCGGCCTCCAACTTTCGATCCTCCTGCCTCAGCCTCCCGAGCTGCTGGGATGACAGGCTTGGGGGCCGTTCTTGGAGGGTGCCCTGGCAGTCCAGCCAGGGCAGTGGGTGGGGACAGGGTGACTTCAGATTGAGCAAGGGCATGGGGAAGCCGGGCATGGATGGAACGGGCATGGGCCTTACCTCTGGGTAGTGCTGGCCTGGATCTGCCTGCTTCCCAACTCCTGCAGCTGCGCCTGTTAGAAGGTTCTAGAAGGAGTGAGGGCTCCGACCCCATCCCCGGGGCAGCTTGGGACGTGCTCTGCTCTGAGGCTCAGTTTGTTCTTCTTTTAAATGGGTACAACAACCTTGCAGTTTTTTTGGTGAGAATCAGATGAGATAAGGTGTAAGTATTGCTCATCTCACTGTGTGGGACCTCTGACGTGCTCAGGAAACAGTGTTACCTGTCGTGCTCACCATT
Organism: Marmota monax; assembly: GCF_021218885.2. Taxonomy (NCBI): domain Eukaryota; kingdom Metazoa; phylum Chordata; class Mammalia; order Rodentia; family Sciuridae; genus Marmota; species Marmota monax. The sequence goes on along the minus strand of NW_026694242.1, from coordinate 1,034,125 downwards.
AAATATGGTTTAACTTTTTTAAAGTATTTTCTTAGTTGTCAGTGGACTTTATTTATTCATATGTGGTGCTGAGACTCGAACCCAGTTCTATTGGTAGGCAAGTCTCTACCACTGAGCCACCACCCCAGTCCCTAAATATAGTTTGTTTTTTTTTTCTAAGTTTTTTTTAAAGATGGACACAATATATTTATTTGTTTTATGTATTTACTTTTATGTGGTGCAGAGGATCCAACCCTGTGCCTCCCAAGTGCGAGGCAAGTGCTCTGCTGCTGAATTATAACCTCAGCCCCAAATGTAGCTGAATTTTTAAATTTTTTCTTCTTTCTTTTTGTACTGGGAAATAAACCCAGGGGTGCTTAGCCACTGAGCCCCGTCCCCAGCCCTTTTTAGATTTTATTTAGAGATAGGGTCTCGCTGAGTGGTTGAGGCTGGCCTCCAACTTGCGATCCTCCTGCCTCAGCCTCCCGAGTCACTGGGATGACAAGCGTGCACCAGTGCGCCCAGTTAATTTTTTAAATTCTCACCAGACTGTTCAAATAAATATAAGTCAGTTGTTAGGAACGTCGCTTTCCTGGTGTTCGGGGGTAGTGTGTGCTGGATGGATAGCTCTGATACCGGGTTCATACACGACTTTGTCTCTGCTCCTCAGTCGGTGAAGCTGCATCTGGGTAGAAACCACATGAGCCACTTGAGGCCGTCAGCCTGCGAGAGCTCAGTCGTGCTGATGTGGCCCTGGGGTCCTGAGGGCAGCTGGGTCAGAAGGGGGAGGCTGCCGTGGATGGGCCTCCAATGTGGACGGAGTGTTTTGGTTTGAAAGCTCATAGGCCTCCGTCACCACTCAGTGCCCCAAATCCGTGGTCAAGGAACTGCACTGTTCTTGAACTAATTTATGCATCAATGTCCAAGAAAAAATAAACCCCACCAAACAGCATAGAAGAGCATGAAAGGGGACACGGGTGATCGTAGGGGCTGGAGGCCGGGGCTGGAGGCCGAGTCTGGGCTCTGGCTGCCAGGAGCCAGGAGCCGGCTGATGACTGCACTTCCCTGGGCCTCAACTTCTTTGGGCAAAACACAGAAAAAACTGTTGTGAAAATGAAAAGAAAACTATATCAGGTCCGTGATCAGCTCTTAGTAAACACTGTCACATTGTCACCCACACCGGCCACTTATCACAGCGGATCCCAGGCTCTCTGGACTTCCCTGAAATATTAATTTTTCAAAAAAATTTTTCCCCTTGTACTAGAAACGAGTGGCCTGGGGCATTGATTCAGCTCGTCTGCACTTTACCAATGTCAGAGGCTTATAAACGAACGCACAGGAGCAGAATTTTGGAAATCTGCCTTTTGTTGATATTTGTTTTAAAAAACAGATCCCAACAAGCCCTTAACAGCTTAATATTTTTTTAAAAACAGCTGAGTTAGGCCTGTGCATAAGTCCTGGCTAGGAAAGAGGAATATTTAAAATTAAAAAAAAAAAGAAAAAACAGAAACAAACTTGAGTTTCTCCTAGACGTTGCAGGGTGCATGCCTTTGCATGAGGGAAAAAAAATCTCCCCGTGAGTTGACTTTTGATTTCTGGGGCTTGTGCATTTCTAGGCGAATCAAATCTAAATTTTACATATAATATATTTTTACAGAACGATTTTTTAGTTGCAGATGGACACATCTTTATTTCCTTTCCTTATTCTGAGCCGCGGGGAGGGAACCCAGGACCTCGCTGAGCCAGGCAGAGGACATGAGTGACACATTCTGCAGTCTCAGGCTGTCCCCAGGCGTGGGACATTTGTAGGGGTTTTGGAAAGATCTCGATCCCTTTCCGCTTCCCCCGTCGTCGCAAATCTCTGAGATTTCTAGAACTTTCGATTTCTGGAAGCTTCGATTTCTAGAAGCTTCTGGAAATCGGTGCAGATTTTTCAAAACACAGACCCACTCGTTTTTTGTGCAGCCGGACCCAGAGGAGCAGGCTTAAAATATATATGTTTTTGTTTTTGTTTTTCTTAAACAAGAAAATTGATTTGCAGAGACGAACGCAGAGCAGGCAGCAGATAAGGGGGCGCACATTCAGGATCGGATCGGGGAGGTCCCCGTCCTTGATGTCAATGGGAGGACCATCTGGTTCCTCCAGAAAGTGCTGGTTTGACCCAGACCTTGAACTTGAAGGTGGGTGAGCCCAGGTCCCCAAGGCGTGGAAATTCAAAATAAGAGACCGTCACAAATGCTCACAGCAGCTCAGGGTCCACTTAATGCAAAATGCACGGCCTGAGCGATCCTCAGGGAAGACCCTGTTGGATTCTGCAATCACTCTTTGGAACGGCCCCAAAGCCCCATTTCTTTGGGGGACAATTTGAACTAGGAAAAAATCATCTTCTTTTCCTCTAAAACAAACCACTGAAAATACCTTTGTTCCCTGGAAAATTCCTGGTCTATAAAGTGAAACCGGAAGTCACTCTGAGTCCCCTGGATCCTGGGACAGGGGAGTCGCACTGCAAGATCAGCTCCCAGGGAGGGGTCCCTGGGCTCTGGGAGGTCAGCTGCCACCAGGCAGATCCCCACGGACGGGGACGTGGTCTAGGTCATGATCAGATGTTGTAGTTGGTGTGTTTAGACCCCAGCTTGGCTCCCAGGTGAGGTTTGGAGGGGAGACTCACTGCAGGCAGGTTTGGGGGGCAGGCTCATCGGGAGGAGGACCAGCCACACACAGCGACACTTTTCTCTTTTTGTTCCTGTTTAAACTCATTTTCTTTTAAACACTTTAAAAAATCCCCACTGGATCGTGCCAAGGGGACATTTCTGATCCTTGAAGCCCAGAATCCAAAAACGCATCTGGATGGTCAGCTCTTTTCCTGGACTGTCGGTCCCTCTCTGTTCGCTGTCCCTGGACAAAAAGCTGCCGATCCTGTGTGCTGTCCCTGACCCTGTCGCCTCCCAGTGACTGGGATCCGAATTGTCCTTGGCTGCACTAGGGATCGCGGTTCCCAGCGTCGCACAAGCTGCAGGACATTTGGTTGCAAAAGAGTCTGGCGCTGGCCATTCATTCGCGCGGGCGAGTGGCTAGGGCGGCTGGGGACTGGGGACTTCATCTCCTGTCCTTGCCTTGACTCTGATCGCAGGAGGAAGGGGCTTGTGTTTTCTGCTCGGTCACAGCTCCACTTCCCCGTGTCCCTGTCCAAGAAAAAACTTCGCCCTGGGACCGATCGGGCCCTATTTCCGATTGCACCTTTTACCCAAGGAGTCAGTCTCCCTCCGTGGTCCCCAGTGCCACTTCCCAGGGTGGACAAAACCCTCTCTGTGAGCCAGAAACGTGAGCTTCCAGCTCCGTGCAGGAGGAAACTGTTTGCAAAAGTACTTAAAATAAATCTCAGGGGTCAAACACGGAACACGGTTGCAAGAGAGACAGAGAGAAAGAAATGCCCCAGGTCACTGGAGGCTGGCGGAGGCTGCTGTGTTTCTTACTAATCAGATTCAATCCGAGTCGATGCTGCTGGAGAATCCCAGGCTGGATCTCCGGGCCTCTGCCTCAGGGGCAGGTTGGAAAAGTTGGATTTCGGGGAACAGCGATCATTTGGCTGAGAGACAGCAGCTGAGTTCTCCCTGGGCGGAGGCTGCTGAGCCTCTAACTTCCAGCCTGTCCATCAAGACTCCTCCAGGCTGGGGCTGAGGCCGAGGGCCCTGCGTTAGCGTTTCATTTCAAAGCGATCAGTACTTTTAAATTAAACATGCAAAGTTATCTCGGTGCCGCAATGAATGGGACTGGCTAGATTATTGAACTTGGCCCACAATTCAGCCGCTTCAGCAGGGATTTGGGGGGGGTCTGCAGCAATCACTCTGCAGGTACGTTTGAGTCAGCAGCTGGAGATTACTGTCTTATCACAGAGAAGCCTTTCCCCAAGATCCATACTTTTTTGGAAGTACATAAAATCCCATTGTTGGAGATTTTCATGTTGCAGAGGAATCACTCTGCCCTGTTTTAACCACCCCAAAACACACAAGGGAGAATAATTGCATTTAAAAAATTAATAGTTTGGGGGGTACCAGGGATGGAACTCAGGGGCCCTTGACCTGTGAGCCCCATCCCCAGCCCTTTTTATTTTTTATTTAGAGACAGGGTCTCGCTGAGTGGCTCAGGGCCTCACTAAGTGGCTGAGGCTGGCCTCCACCTTGCGATCCTCCTGCCTCAGCCTCCCCAGCTGCTGGGATTAGACACGTGCGCCACCACATCCAGCTAAAAAAATCATTTTGATCTGTTCTTTGCATTATGCACAGTATGGAAGAGACTCTGGGTTCTCAGGTTCCTGTTGGTCTTTTTTAAAAATCTAAAAGATTTTTCACATTTTTTCACTCTCTTTTACTGAACCGATCAGCACATGGGAAGGTGTTTTTGTCCCATCAGCCCGAGGACTTTAAAAGACAAAACAGACAAGGACTGGGCTCTGGGGCTCGCGCTCCCGGGTTTTATGAATCCAGATGTGCTCCGTCTCAGCTGCCGGCCGACTTCCTGATCATGGTGACCTGGGGGTGGGGGCCTCAGTTCCTTTCAGCAAACCCCTCCCCTTCGCAGCTCGGGGGACCTTACACCTGTTTTTCCACCTGGCGGGATCCCTGTGTGTTTTCATTGTGCGACATTGTGGCTTTGCAGGGGAGACCCTGCAGCTTCGTGCTGTTGCCTGGGCTCTGAAGCCGGCCCAGGAGGAGCTTAGTGAGACCAGCCTCCTCTGCCCTTGATGGATGCCAGAGCCCAGCCCTTTCTCCTGGGAGCCAGAGGGCCCAGGGCCTGGCAGGGTCACTGCAGAAGGCGGGGACTCTCCTGTGGCAGGAGAGCTCAGTGTTGGAGAATCAGATGCGCCTTAAAAATGAAAAAGGACCAGGTGCAGGGATGCACGCCTGTCATCCAGGGGCTTGGGAGGCTGAGGCAGGAGGATCGCAAGGTGGAGGCCAGCCTCCGCAACTTAGCAAATTCCTAAGCAGCTTAGCGAGACCCTGTGTCTAAATAAAATACAAAAAAGGGCTGGGGACGGGGCTCAGGGGTTAGCGCCTCTGGGTTCAGTCCCTGGGACCAATGAAGGAAGGAATGAATGAATTTGAATAAATTTGAATGAATGAATACATAAATAGGTAAATGAGGCCCCACAGGCTCCTGGGAGTGGAGCCTTTTCTGCATTTCTATGGAGACTCTGTCCTTCTGGAGGCTTCCATCTGACCCCCTGCCTCGTTCCAGGAATCTGGGGACCTCAGCCCCCCAGAGATCTGTTTCTTGGAGCCTCTGCCCTTTGGCTGGGGCCATGGTCACCCTTTAAAAGCAGCAAGGCCCAGTCTGCTTCAGGGCCACTTCAGGACATGGCCTGGGGACGCATGGCCAAGTGACAAGGGGACTGAGCCTGGGGGGGAGTGGGCGTGTGGCTGGCTCCCTGGTCCAGGGCCTCCAAGGCGTCCTGTGGGCCACGCCCCTGCCGGCCATGTGACAGTCTGTGTTTCAGATGGAGGATAAGCACTCTCATTGTTCCTGTCCCCAAGTCCCCTCTGTGTGTGGAGTGGCTCTGAGGTCCCCTGTTTGTTTCCTGTCCACCCATCAAGACCCCTGGTCGGACCGCGTTCTTGGGGACAGGTCACAGGCCCTGAGCACGTGGGCGGGCGACCTGGGTCCTCAGATCTCCAGGGACCCTGCCCGCTGTCACCCTCATGCCAGGTTCAGGGGGGAAGACGCCAAACCAAAACACACAGGAATGCCGCTGAGCGACCTCCCCAGCCCTTTTGGATTTTGTGATTTTGAGACAGCATCTTGCTAAGTGGCTGAGGCTGGCCTCCCTCTTGCGATCCTCCTGCCTCAGCCTCCCGAGGCACTGGGATGACAGGCGTGCGCCTTCTTTCAGTTTCCCTTCTTCTGCACCCTGTGATCTTGTTCCTCGTTGGAATCCTGCTAACTCTGGGCTTGAACTTTACGAACTGAGTGATCTTAAGCCACTTAGAAAACCCTTCTGAGCTGTAGACGTATGTCAGGTCAATCAGGGTGGGTGTCAGTGACACCGACCTGAGGGAGAAGGTGGGGGAGTGTGCCTGCTCGCTTCTGTAGCTCGCCTTGCTGAGCTGTGGTGGGGTCAGCTCTGTTCCCACCCTCGATTGTACACTTTTTTTTTTTTTTTTTTTTGGTATTGGGGACAAGGTAAGAGGTTGCTCTTGAGCCAGGGGAGGACGCTGTTTCTCCAGATGCCCGCCAGATCCCCTGGCTCCATCCATATTTGATTTGTCCAGGGATGGACTCCCGAGCCAACATGAATTAAAGGATGTCTTAGCCGGACGTGGTGGCGCACACCTGTCATCCCAGCAACACGGGAGGCTGAGGCAGGAGGATCGCGAGTTGGAGGCCGGCCTCAGCCACTTAGTAAGGTTCTGAGCAACTCAGGGAGACCCTGTCTCTGAATAAAATACAAAATAGGGCTGGGGATAGGGCTCAGGGGTCAAGTGCCCTGAGTTCAATCCCCAGTCCAAAAAAAAAAAAAAAAGTTCTTCCCTGCGGAATTTGAAATCTGGGAGAAGGAGGCAGGGAAATGGAGGTTCTGGAGGCCAGCACATTGATGGAAATCATTTACTGCATGGAGAGAAGGTGCTGGGTCTCCAGAACCTTCTGCTGCTGTGTTTCACGGAGCTTCTGCGAGGTGCCTGGCCTCTGTTCCTCTCGCTGCTGAGTCGGGGGCAGGAGTCAGACTGGAGAAGCCCCCGTGCTGAATGTCAGGTGCTGGGCCTCAGCCGGGGACCCGAGAACACCTCAGTGAGCTGTGGGGTCCTGATGGGAGAGTGGGAGCCGTTCAGGTGCTGGGGCCTCGGGGGGCGCAGCCGGGGTGTGCTGCTGGACCTGGCAGAAGCCGACGATGACGGACCTTGGATCTTGGGTGAAAATATTGAAAGTTTTTCTGGAGGCTGTAGACTTTTTTTGTTTGTTTGTTTGTTTGTTTTTTGGTATTGAGAAATGAACTGAGTTGCTCACCCCTGAGCCCCATCCCCAGCCCTTTTTATGTTTTATTTAGAGACAGGGTCCTTTTAAGTGGCTCAGGGCCTCTCTGAGTGGCTGAGGCTGGCCTCCACCTTGAGATCCTCCTGCCTCAGCCTCCCTAGTTACTGGGACTACCGGTGGGCCCCAGTGCACCTGGCAGCGGGCATCTTTGAAGGGTTTTATGCACAGAATCGAAGATCTATGGCTTCCACAGCTCACCCTGACCTTGGCCAGTTGAAAGGGAGAGATGAGAAGACTTGGAGGGTGTCACCTACGGGGCGGAAGGAAACAGAGGGGTGGCAAGGGGAGATGGGTGGGGAGAGGGGGACAGGTTGAGGCCCCCTGTGGCCATCCTGAGGCCTGGCAGGCATGGGGCCAGGGCGGGCAGGCGGGCAGCAGCCCCAGGGTCCCTCTTTTGTGGGGCAGATGAAGGCAACTGTGTTTGACTTGTTTTATGCCAATCAGGTGTGGCTCGGGAACTCCTGGCCCGTGTTGCTGACCCTCTGCTGCATGGCGAGGACGGGGCCTTGCAGACGGGCCTGCAGTCAGGGGTGTGGAATGCGTGGCCAACACGTCCCACTCGGGACCTCGGGGATCGCTGCTGCACCCCCTCCCATGAGCGGGGCTGTTCCCCAACGTCCTGGTCCACGGTGGCTGCATATATACATAGATCTTTTTTTGAGTGCCTTCTAATTTTGGAATGTCACTGTCCCATTAATTACACCCATGTCCCCTTTTTGGTGGCTTCTTTTTGGGGGTACTGGGGATTGAATCCAGCGGTGCTTAACCCCTGAGCCCCGTCCCCAGCCCTTTTTATATCTTATTTAGAGACAGGGTCTCGCTGAGTGGAAATTGCTGAGGCTGGCCTCCAATTTGTGATCCTCCTGCCTCAGCCTCCTGAGCTGCTAGGATGACAGGTGTGCGCCACTGCGCCTGGCAGAATCTCCCTTTTTTTTTTTTTTTAAAGAAATCGTTTTTAGTTATAGATGAGTCAGTGCCTTTATTTCATTTCTGTAATTTTATATGGTGCTGAGGATCCAACCCAGTGCCTCGCACTTGCTAGGCGAGCGCTCTACCGCTGAGCCCCAGCCCCATGGATCTCTCTCCCTTTTCACGCTGATCGCCCTTCCAGAGTGAGTGTCTGCTTATTCACGTCTCGATGGGCACTCAGGTGGCTTCCAGGACACTGCCTGTGGGCCTCGGGGTCCTGTGTGGGTATCTCAGGGTGAAATTGGTGGACGATGTGATGTCAGTTTTTCTCTAAAGGGAACAAAAGTGGGTTTCAAAGAACAAGCAAAGTGAGTTCTTTAAAGACAAATATGCAGTAGTGGCGTGTGTGGGTTGGTGACAGTGGAGATGCCCTGGGGTGGCCTCTGGCAGATGTCTGGCTGCTCGGTTATCGTCACCTCTGAGACTCAGCCTGTGTCTCTGTGGCCACCGGGGTTGCCTCATTTCTCTATATGAGAACCAGACGTGGCCGTGCGTGGGAAGCCTGGTGGCTCTTGCCTTGGTGACTTAGTGTCCCCTTGCCTGGTTCCCGCCACCTGCCCCAAGGCTGCGGTCAGTGGCTGTCTGCTGGGCTGCGGCCTCAGTAGGGGTGTGCCTGCAGAGGCCTCAGCCAGACTCTGGATCTTCCCCCTGTGTCTCCCTGCTCCCTCTCACCCCTGCGCCAACACCTGGAGATAGGGCCTCACTAAGTGGCTGAGGCTGGCCTCCACCTTGCGAGCCTCCTGCCTCAGCCTCCCCAATCTCTGGAATTGCGAGTGAGCTCCCCTTTACCTGGCCTCCACGGTAGCTGAGCCTCGTGGTTTCCTAGCAAACTCAGACGCCAAGCCCTGTCCCCCTGGGAGGCTGCTCAGCTCCCCCTGGGCTCAGTATCCGCCTTGTCGCAAGGCTATTCCTTTTCCTGGCACAGGATAGAAAAACCCCTTCCAGGAGACCTTAGCCATCAGCTGCCTCTGGGTGGCTGGGTGGGCGTGGCCTGCTGCTGTAACCAGAAGTTACTAGAAAGCTTCGGCTTGGCCCAGATTTTCAGGGGATTTGTGGAAAATCTCTCTGAATCCTTAAATAAGTTCTACTTTGTGAATCTGTGATTCATCTTCTAGGAAGTCATGTGAAATGAGCCAGGGCTGTGTCTGCACAAAGATGTTCTTTACAGCATTTCTTATAAGAGCAAAAGATCGGGAGCCACCCAGGAAGCAGATGAAGGCACTCTGTGCCACTCTTCCTTCGGGTGATCTCTCCCCAACCATTTAAATACGAAAAATCACATTAAATTAGTGCTAGGTGCACCGTCAGGGCCAGGAATTGCTATTTCAGCTTGATTCCATAATAGAAGAAATACACAGGCACAGGAAAGAGTAGGAAGACACCAGTGTTAAGAGTGGGTGACCAAGCTGGGCACGGTGGCTCAGGCCCATCATCCCAGAGGCTCAGGAGGCTGAGGCAGGAGGATCGCAAGTTGGAGGCCAGCCTCAGCCAAAGTGAGGCCCTGAGCAACTCAGGGAGACCCTGTCTCTGAATAAAGTTCAGAATAGGGCTGGGGACGGGGCTCGGGGGCGAGGACTCCTGAGTGCAATCCACAGCGCCCCCCCCCAAAAAAAAAGGGTGAGCTCCACTTAAGGAGTAGGAATGCGGGGTTTTTAAAAATAGTTTTTCAGTTGTTACTAGATGTTCATATTTTTTTGTGTTTCTGTGCGGTGCTGAGAGCCGAACCCAGGGCCTCCGCAGGCCAGGCAGGAGCGCTGCCCTGGGCCCCAGCCCCGCCCGGCTCTGCTGAACCCCAGGGCTCCTTCCCCATCTCCACAGGGTCGTGGTTTCAGGGCCACCATGTCCCCTCCTCGAACCCCCAGCTCGCGGCCCGGCTGGGCGCAGCGGCAGAGCTCGCCTAGTGCGTGCGGGGCCTGGGTTCCTTGTCTGCCCCGCATCGAGACCAACAAAGCAAATACAGGTGTGTGTCCGTCGGCGACGTAGACCCATGTCCACAGAAACTCCCAGCTCCCCAGGTTAGGACCCCGCCCACCTCGGCCCGCCCCGCCCACTCCAGCCCCGCCCTCCCCAAGCCTGGCCCCGCCCTCGCCCAAGCCCGGCCCCACCTACCCTGCACCTTTCCCGGACCCCCCTCCCACTCTAGCCCCGCCCATCCCGCCCCTGAGCCCTACCCCTTGCTTGAGCCCTGCCCCTCCTCAGCCCCTCCCTTACCCAGGCCCCGCCCCTCCTCAGCCCCGCCCTCCTCAGCCCCGCCCTGTGCCTGAGCCCCGCCCCTATTCAGTATCTCCCCTTGCCTGAGCCCTGCCCCTCCTCAGCCCCTCCGTTACCCAGCCCCGCCCCTACCCAGCCCCGCCCTCCTCAGCCCCTCCCTTACCCAAGCCCCGCCCCTCCTCAGCCCCGCCCTCCTCGGCACCTCCCCTTACCTGAGCCCCGCCCCTATTCAGTATCTCCCCTTGCCTGACCCCCGCCCCTCTCTGGCACCTCCCCTTGCCTGAGCCCTGCCCCTCCTCAGCCCCTCCCTTACCCAAGCCCCGCCCCTCCCCAGCCCCGCCCTCCTCAGCCCCTCCCTTACCCAAGCCCCGCCCCTCCTCAGTCCCGCCTCTCCTCGGAACCTCCCCTTGCCTGAGCCCCGCCCCTCTCTGGCACCTCCCCTTGCCTGAGCCCTGCCCCTCCTCAGCCCCTCCCTTACCCAAGCCCCGCCCCTCCCCAGCCCCGCCCTCCTCAGCCCCTCCCTTACCCAAGCCCCTCCCCTCCTCAGTCCCGCCTCTCCTCGGAACCTCCCCTTTCCTCAGTCCCGCCCCTCTCTGGCACCTCCCCTTGCCTGACCCCTGCCCCTCAGCCCCACCCTGTGCCCGAGTCCCACCCCTCCTTTGCCTTAGCCCCCCTCAGCCCCTCCCCTTACCTGTGCCCGAGCCCCGCCCCTCCCCCTGCCTGAGTCCCGCCCCTCAGCCCGCCCTGTGCTTAAGCCCCGCCCCCTGCCCAAACTCCGCCCCCTGCCCAGGCGCCTGCGTCCTGCGGACAGGCATCCTCCGCTGCCACCGCTTGTGGGCGTCCCAGCGTCCAGTGAGCGGTTGGGACCCTGGTCGTCCCGGGTCTGTTGGCATCAGCGACGCTTCCTTGAATCTAAGGTCATTTCCAAGTTTGGGGGCCAGACTGTCCGGTGGCGTTTGGAGTTAGGGGACATGAAGCAGCAGCGGCCTTCTCTTTGCTTAGTGTCGCAGCACCTGGAACTGAGACGCCCTCCCGTCAGCTCGCCGAGCCCAGCCGTGGGGGCAGCAGCCCGCGTGACGCAGGGGCAGGGGCGGGTTCGCAGAAGCCTCAGCGGCCCTCGGGACACTGTCATTCTTCGGTCTCCTGATGGAGGACCCAGCCTGTGCCTTGGAGCTGAGCGCCGTGTTTGGTGACCAGCCAGAAGTGGACACTCCAAAGTCCACCTCGGAGCCAAGGCCCTGACAAGGTCTGATTTAGTGGGGGCGAGGGGCCTGGCTGGGCTGGGCCTCCCCTGGCCTCCGTCCCTCCGTCTCTGATGGGTATAGGCACGTCTCCTGGAACGACCCTGGCTCCCCACGAGTCCTTGTACCAGTTTCCAGGGCTACTCTCCCCCAGCCTCCTTGGGAGATAGGCTGGGGCTTGGGCACAGGGTCAGGATGGCCAAGCCAAGGGTTGGTCCCACAGTTCCCTGCACGACTGGGACCCGCGTGTCTAGGTCAGGGACTGCAGGGCCCCTTGACAAATGTGAGAAAGTCCTCGCCCTTTCCCCAGGAGAATGCACATGACTGTTTCACATGGTCGGGCCCCAGACAAAGACCCCCCCTTCCAGAAGCACTGGTGACCTGGGCAGACCTGGGGAGGGGTGACCTCGGGGGGTGGCCTTCCTGGCCATTCTGCAGGGGAGGCTGGAACATGGGGCCCTTGTCCTTGTGGGAGGGTAGCCAGGAGGAATGTCTGGGGAAGCGTGTCTGCTGATGTGTTTGTGAGAGTCTCTCTCTGAAGAGAAAAGAGAAAGGAAATAAATTGATTTTAATACTCCTCTTCTGACATATGCACTCCCAAATAACTGTGCAAAGACAGAGTTCCAGCCAGATGAGATTATTCCGTTGCAGTGATCAGCAGGGCGACAGGCAAGCACAGGACTTTGTTTTGCATGACTCTGGGTGTATATTTTCTGGTTTACTACGTCTAGAGAGATTTATTTTAAACAAAAGTGAGTTGGTGTGCATATGGGTGGCACGCGATCACAGTGACCTTTTAGTCTTTCAGTACGACTTTTTTTTTTTTTTTTTTTTTGGTTATAAAACAAATGCAGAAACCGGGTGCAGTACACACGCCTGTCATCCCAGCGGCTTGGAGGCTGAGGCAGGAGGATCGTGAGTTCGAGGCCAGCCTCAGCAACTTAGTGAGACCTTGTATCTCAATAAAATATTAAAAAGGGGCTGAGAATGTGGCTTAGTGGTTAAGTGCCCCTGAGTTCAATTCCTGTTATTAAAAAAAAAAAAACCCACAAAACTAATGCAGAACTATTTTGCAAAATTTGGATAATAAGCAAAACTATAGGAAACTCATCCTCCTGTGGTTGACGTGGTCGCAGTTATTACATTTCATGCCATTTTATGCTATTATTTAAATCCAATGTTACATCTCTAGAATTCCCCCCCACACCATTGATTACTTTCTGTCACTGTCATTTCTGTGCTACTGCACGGGAGGCCGGAGGAGAAGTAGAGGCCAGACCTCCCTGCCTCCAGGTATTCTGTTGTACGAACAGACAGTTCATCTAAGTACCAAGGAGTTTGGAAAATATGAACCTAAGAGAAACCTGTGTTCAAAATCTATACCTGTATTCCCTGGCTTTGGGTGGCCCTGGGAGCTGAGATCTCCTTATCTATAAGATGGGGACAAAGTGACAGATACCTTGTCCAGATTCCTTACAAGAACCTCTTACTGGTGAGAGGCACATACAGATATTTAACAAGTAGTAGCTGCCATTATTAATGGTGGTAGAGGTGGTAGGGTTTGTGGCACTGGGGATGGAACCCAGGGCCCCCCGACCCCTGAGCCCCATCCCCAGCCCTTTTTGTACTTTATTTAGAGACAGGGTCTCCCTGAGCTGCTTTGGGCCTCAATAAGTTGCTGAGGCTGGCCTCCACCTTGCGATCCTCCTGCCTCAGCCTCCTGTTGGGATAACAGGCCCAGAGAAGGTGGAGGAAGCATTTGAATGATCCTAGTAGGTTAAAAATTGGCACTCAACCCTGGATTGTTTATTTTTTTTTTTTAAAGAATAATTTTCTCCCGTGTCGTGATTCCTCCTCTGACATTTTCTCCGTTGCTCTGTGTATTTTGCTAAGCCTCCCTACATCCTCTCTGCAGTAAGACAGTTTATGAATAAATAAACATGCACGCGCTAGTGTTGCACACTCAGCTGGTTTCCGAATCCTTGCTCTTGCAAACGATGCTGCTCAGAATATCTTGGTGCATCCAGGTCTGCCCTGGGCTGCGAGATGTCCCCGGACTCGAGTCTTAGAAGTGGCATCTCGGGATCCAAGGGCGGGTGCATTGTCTCTCCTCTGAGTCAGGTGGCCTGTGGAAGGTGGCACCAATCTGCAGCCGATGCCCACCTGACCGCCTGGCCCTGAGTCCTTAGAGTAAAGGCAGCTAGGGGTGGAGGCCGCCGGGCCTCTCCCCCTTTTATGGTAAATCTTATTTCTGATGGGAAGGCAGCCCTGTCGCCAGCCAGTCCTGCCCGCGTCCACTGCCCCCCTCTGCTAAACAATGGCCACATTCAGACCCAACTCGTGTTTTCAGTTATTAAAAAACGGAGCCGTCTGTCCCTGCCTGGGACTTTAATCTTGAAGCTTTTCTTCTCTCGCCCCCCTCCCCTCCTCCCAACCTTTTGTTCCTGCGGTTCTGAGCTCCCGGGTGGGTGGGCACAAGAGTGTCTAGAGCTATTGTCACCCCCCCACACACGACAGCTACTGCATGTGGGAGCCCTGAGCCCTGCTATTGCAGGGGAGGCCAGGGGAGAAGTAGAGGCCAGGCCTCCCTGCCTCCAGCCACCTTTTGGATTTTGCAACAACTATCTCGTTTGATGGTGGCCCTGGAGCTCAGGGACCATTCTCTGTCCATTTCCAGATTGGGGTCTAGTTCTGTCGCCGAGTCACTTGGTCCACTTAATAAGGCTGATGTCTCCCAGGGACCTCATAGCATTTCCTTTGGGGAGATAGTTCTTGGTTTGGATGATGAATATATGGATTATTATTATTATTATTATTATTATTATTATTATTTGGTACCTGGGATTGAACCAGGGGCTCTCAGCCACTGAGCCCCGTCCCCAGCCATTTTTCTATTTTATTTAGAGACAGGGTCTCCCTGAGTTGCTTAGGGCCTCGCTGAGTGGCTGAGGCTGGCCTCCACCTTGCGATCCTCCTGCCTCAGCCTCCCCAGCTGTGGGGATGACGGGTTTGGGCCACCACACAGGACTCTATCCTGAGTGTTCTGATTCAATGCAATTTTATAATCCACTTTAAAATTTTCCATAATAAAGAAATCTGGAATCACTAGGCAGTTGGAATCCAGCGTCCTTTCTACAAGTGGAATAGATGCACAGTGGGGTGCGCAGGCGCAGACACCGAAAACCAAACCCGGGCCAAATTGCAGCCTGCCACCGGCTGTGAACCTGTGCCATGCCTTGCCTTTGTCACAAAGGGAGATTAGAGTGGTTTACAAAGGCGTTCATTCCAATTGTGCCCCAAATGGGGACTTGTGCATTGTTCAGTCTGAGGCTTTGAAAGAGAACCAGAAAGTTAATTATTTCCGTACCCGGCAGTGCCACAGCGTGCCACCAGACACCTGCCACTTGGGACCGTCACTCCTGGCAGCGGGAACTGAAGGTTTGGAACAGGAGCACCCAGAGGAGGAGCCCCAAAGTCTAAACCCCGAGCGCAGCCCGGCTTATTGTTTTCCCCATGAGTTGCTTAGGGCACTGAGTGGCTGAGGCTGGCCTCCAACTTGCGATCCTCCTGCCTCAGCCTCCAGAGCTGCTGGGCATGAGGTCCATGGAGGCTGGGAGACGGAGGAGGCCATGTCCTGGGGGTGCCTTCTGCGTTCCTCATGTGGGGACAAGCTTGTCAACAGCCTGGGGACTCTGGGCTCTTATGGCTTAGGGACGTTCACTGCTCTGACCCACAGGGGTTGTTCTGGCCCCGCTGCTTTGTCCCCTCCTTCTGCTCCTGAGCTGATCTGTCAGCCGCTGCCGGCCTCTAGGGTGAAGTGTCCCTGAGGAGACCTGCCGTGTGTCACACACAGCCACAGCCCGGCTGCTCTTACAGGGCTTGAGTTCCCTTTCTGTCCCTCCACAGTGCAGCAGAGAGTGGCAGGACTTGGGGACGTTCAGGCAGAGGGGACCCAGGGGGGTCGTGGGGTCTCCTGGCTGGGGGCTTCCACCCAAGTCTGCACGGAGGCGTCCAGGGCCACGCCTGTCTGTGTCCCCAGATCCCCTCCAAAGGGGAGAGCAGCGGTTCAGAGCCACCGAGATCCAGGGGGGACTCCGGCTTCACCCCTTGTCCCCAGGGAGCTCACTGCTTGTTGGCAAAGTGAGGGTCACTCTCCAGGCTGCTGGGGGGGGGGCTGCACAGCAGAGCCCAGGAACCAGGGGTGTCTGTGCAAGGTCCCTGCTGGTGCCCCAGGAGAGCGAGAGTCCTGTGTGTTCCCCTGCAGTGGAAGGAACTTGGGCTCAGGTGTGTCTCAGGTGACTGGTGACCTGGGTGCTCAGGCGTCAGGTCAGTGGGGTGTCTCTGGACTCCTTTCTCGCCCACTTCTGTCTGCATTTTTTTTTTTTTTTAGTACCCAGTGGCTCAGGAGGCCGAGGCAGGAGGATCGCAAGTTGGAGGCCAGCCTCAGCCACTCAAATAAGATAAAATACAAAATAGGGCTGCAGCTGGGGCTCAGTGATTGAATGCCCCTGAGTTCAATCCCCCCAAAAAAGTGGGGTGAAAGGTGGTCCTGAGAGAAGGGACACTTGGGGCCTGGTGGCAGGAGGTAGAGCTGGCCGGCCTCTCAGACCCAGGAGGGGCGCTTCCCACCCAGCGGCCCTGCACACACAGCCTGTTGCTATTTTTCTTGCTCCAAAACTTGTTGACGAAGCCGCGCTGTTTGGTTGGAACATTGCAAAGCTCCCCAGGAAAAATAAACACGCCCGAGACAGGCCCGGGGATGGAGGAGCAGCAAAGCTTGGCCTGTCCCCAAGCTCCGCTGGCTCTGGGGTGGCTTCGTGGCTGCTAGCAGTTGTGCAGCCCTCAAGTTCAAGTTCAGGCTCCCTCCGTGATGGGAAGCAGGTGGAGCTCAGGGTGGCTGTGTTCCGAGGACCTGGAGAGAGGCCAGAGGTGTGCGGGGACCGGTGGAGCAGGTGGCTGTCCACACCAGGCCACCGTGGCCTTGAACCTCCCACCTGCCTCGGCCTGAGCCAAGGATTGAACCCACCCCAGCCCTATTTTGTGTTTTATTTAGAGACAGGGTCTCGCTGAGTTGCTCAGGGCCTCGCTCAGTGGCTGAGGCTGGCCTCCAACTTGCGATCCTCCTGCCTCAGCCTCCCAAACCTCTGGATTACAAGCGTGGACCACTGCTCCTGGCTTTGGCCTACACATTTGACCCCCTCCAAGTGTCCTCTTGGATCAGCCCACTCGCACCTGTAGCTGGCCCCCAGGGCTCCCCAGATGTTGGGGTCACACCCTTCACCCCAGTGCCCAGCCCTCTGGTCCAGTTTCCCATGAAATCACTCCCAAACCCTCAGGGAGCCTGGTCACCAGCTCACAAGGTCACCCGCCTGTGGCTAGTTTCTCAGCAGGTCACCCTTGGAGACAGCCCAATGTTGTCACATCAGCTGTGACTGGTGGCAGGCAGTGGGGACCACAGGCAGGTCGAGAGTCCTTTCCTCTCAGGGGCCGATGGGGACACTCTTTGGTCACCAGGCGAGGCTCATCTTCGAGGTGGTTTGAGACGCTGAACTGGGGGGCGGAGACTTGTGCAGGTCTCTTACCTGAGTGTTTTAGGACACGAGGATTCTGATGACGGAGTTTTTAAAATTTATCATCAAATAACCTCTCAGTCCAGTTGGGAAGATAACAGACAGAGGAGAGCTGCCCGGGGAGGCTGAGGCAGGAGGGTTGTGAGTTCTTTTATTTTTAAAAATTTAATCTCTTTTCTTCGTTTTGTATTTGTTCTTTTTTAATTATCCGTGACAGCAGTGTGCATCCTGCCATGTCCCACCTACACGGGGTGTGACATCCCACTCCTGTGGCTGGACCTGCTGTGGGGTGTCCCTGGTCGTGGGTTCCTATGTGAACATGGGAAAGTGAGGTCCATTCACTCCCCTATTTCTCCCAGTCCCCTCCCCTCCCTTCCCTTCACTCCCCTGCGTCTCATCCAATGCACTGCTATCTCCCCCTTATTGTGGGTCAGCGTCCCCATATCAGAGAGGACACTCAGCCTTTGGTTTTTGGGGACTGGTTGATTTCACTCAGCACGATCGTCTCCAGCTCCATCCATTCACCAGCAAATGCCATCATTACATCCTTCTTGATGGCTGCGTAATATTCCACTGTGTATACGGACCCCAGTTTCTTTATCCATTTATTAGTTGAAGGGCACCTCAGCTGGTTCCATCACTTAGCTGTTGTGAATTGGGCTGTTGTGAACATTGATGTGGCTGAGGAGCGCGAGTTCAAAGCCAGCCCCAGCAACTTAACGAGACCCTCAGCAACTCAGGGAGACCCCGTCTCTAAATAAAATAGAAAAAGGGCTCAGTGCCCAGCGCCCTCAGGTCTGATCCCCTGGGCCAGAGAAACCAAGAGGACAGAAGTGAGAAAGCAGAACATAGAAATGACCACAGCGTCATCTCCGTAGATCTCAGTGACAAGAGCTGGCATTCCGGTGGCCTCTGCTTCACGTCACCTGCTCTCTGAGGGCTTTCCACACACCGGCTGGACTCCTGCAGCCGTTCTGTGACACAGTCCCCATCTCCTTGGGACAGAAGGCAGGTGGCAGTGGCCAGGGAGGGCATGAAAGGGCACCTGGCCCGTGAGGCGGGTGCCGTAAAGCCTCGATGTACGTGTCACCCAGGGTCACCTGTGCGGGATCCTCTTGGGGTTCAAGTGGCATCCTGGCCACCACCCTGTGTCACTGTCACAGCAGAAGTAAACAAGGGTGTCGTGTCCTTCCTGCTCTCCACAGAAGGGGACTCGTGGCTGTACCGGGGCAGCCTGGAGGAGTTTGTCTGGATGAGGTGACTCCCTGACAGAGTGACAGGTGACAGGTCCCCACCCCCAAGGTGCACCAGGCGTCACTCTGGCTGAGTGGTCCCCGTCCTGGAGGCAGGTTGCAGGAGGAAGCGCAGCACCCCAGGGAGGGGACCCTGTCCCTGTGGAGAACCAGCCAAATCCGGAGCCTCTTCTGTTTAGTGAGCACCTACTATGTCCTGGGCGGGCCGTGTGCAGGTGTGATGTCCACTGTGTCCCACAGGCGCGTTCCACCACCCAGTTCCCTGGACGGGGACACCGGCTCCAGGCCACCCTGCAGGGCCACAAGGACCTGGCCTTGGGTCCACTCCCAAACCCCAGTGGAGCCAGAGAGGCCGGTGGACGGGTCCTGTCTGAGGGCTTCAGGGCCCGTGTGCAGGGGCGAGGGGACGGGCCTGTCCCCCGGGCTGTGCCCTCCTGACCCAGGTGAGCAGGTCTCCGGGAGGAAAGGAAGACGAAGCCCTGAGGCCCCCCGGCAGCCCCCTCCCAGCTTGGCTCCGGCTCCCGCCAGACCTTTCCAGAAGGTTCCGGAAACAGCTGGAAACAGGACACCCCCTCTCCCGCCTGCCTTTGTCATTGCCAGAAAAATAATCAGCTCTAGATCTTAAGTGCTCCACGGAGCGGCCAGACACCAGCTGGGACTTGAAACAGATTGGCTTTGAGTTGCTTTAAACCCGCAGATGAGGCCGCCTTCCTGGGCCAGCCTCCGGCTGCAGGGGCCTCCCCGGGCGGTGGCTCTGGGTGGGAGCTGTTCTCGGGCACATGGCCAGAGGCTGGGGGCTGGGGACTGAAGGAATGGCTCTGGCCTGGGTCTGTCTGTCTGTTCTGTGTTGTATCAGCGCTTCCCAAACGGGCACCTGGCGCCAGGCACCGAGATAGTGGAGGGGACAGCCTCCCCCAGCTGAGGCTGCGGTCACTGGTGATTATTTTTTGGTCCCAGGGACTGAACCCAGGGCCCTCAACCCCTGAGCCCCGTCCCCAGCCCTTTTTATGTTTTATTTAGAGACAGGGTCTCCCTGAGTTGCTTAGGGCCTCACCGAGTGGCTGAGGCTGGCCTCCACCTTGCGATCCTCCTGCCTCAGCCTCCCCAGCCGCTGGGATCTCCTGCCTCAGCCTCCCCACCACCCTGGCTTAGTTAGTCATTTTTATATAATTTTGGAAACATGTTTGTTGTGCGGCTTTTTGAGTGAAGCTGGGTTTAGACACCCTCCGTAGAGTTCCTAATAAGGAGGG
Organism: Marmota monax; assembly: GCF_021218885.2. Classification (NCBI taxonomy): domain Eukaryota; kingdom Metazoa; phylum Chordata; class Mammalia; order Rodentia; family Sciuridae; genus Marmota; species Marmota monax. The sequence continues at coordinate 1,014,626 of NW_026694242.1, read as the reverse complement.
TAAGACTTCTCCCCTCCGTCTCCTCCTCCGCTGTGGGTAGGCCTGGCTGCAGCTCTTCAGGACACTCAAGAGCAGCCTCCCCTGTTCTGTGCAGATGAAATCCAGAGCCTGCTGTCACAGGCGCCCAGCCCCGGGGACGAGGGAGCTGACACAGAAAAGAGGAGGCTGAGCCGAGGCCTGGTGGAGGACCACACTGTCCGAGGACCCGGGGAGCCCAGGGCGCAGTCCTCCTGTGGCCGGTGCCGCCCTCCGTGGCCCAGCTGGTTCCTGTGCTCTGGAGCAAAGCAGGACCGTGCCCCCAGCCACCGTCCTCTCCCACTGCCACGGTGACAGCCACTTCCCAAAGAGCCTCCCAGTTGCCCTCAGTGATTCACTGTCCGCAGACAGCCCAGACACGGTGTCAAAAGATGCATCAGGCCACCCCACTCCCCAACTGAAACTGCCGCTGACTTTTTCTTGTGTGTAAAGGACACAATCCAGCCGGGTACACACCCCTGTCATCCCAGCAGCTCGGGAGGCTGAGGCAGGAGGATCACAAGGTGGAGGCCAGCCTCAACCACTTAGCGAGGCCCTAAGCAGCTCAGTGAGACCCTGTCTCTAAATAAAATGTAAAAAGGGCTGGGGACGGGGCTCAGTAGTAAGGACCTCTGGTGCCCCCCCAAAAGAATATACAGTACAAACTCATCCCCCTGTGTGCAAGGATCCTCGTGACCCGCCTACCCGCCCTGTGTGCTGTGACCTACTTGGGCCTCCTGTCTCAGGCCTCCTATCTTCTCTGCTTAAAACACTCCCCCTCCTGTTTTTTGGGTACCAGGGATGGAACCCAGGGGTGCTAACCACTGAGCCCCGTCCCCAGCCCTTTAGTATTTTATTTAGAGATAGGGTCTTGCTGAGTTGCTGAGGCTGACCTCCAACTTGGGATCCTCCTGCCTCGGCCTCCAGAGCCCCTGAGAGTACAGGCATGGGCCATCACGCTCTGCAGGTCTCCAGCCTCTAAAGGGAAGAAGGGCTTTGGAGCCGAGGGGACACCAGATCTGTTCACCGGCAGGCTTGGGACAGGAGAAAGTCCCCTAGGATCTAGCCTGGGTCCTGTCACCTGGCCCACAGGTGGTGTTGATGCCTCTTTACGCACAGGGTGTGCGAAGCCCCATTTTTTCCTGCGTCTGTGTCCGACTGTGACTGCTTTTAATTGAGATGCGTTGCCTCCTGGAGGCTGGAGACCGCAGACCGTCCCCGGGATCAGCGGGAGGCCAGGCCTTGCTTTGAACCGGGGCAGGACCTTGCAGCTGAGCGTCCCCGTCACCAGGGGAGATGAGTGGCCCTGGGGGCGACACGGGGTGAACATCTCCTCCACTTTGGAGGAAATGAAGGTTGGGGGGTGTCAAGGCCCAGAGCCCGATGTCACTAGACGGCCCCCTAAAGCATGGGACATCAGGGCCTATTGGTGTGGAGAGGCCTAATAAATCGTGGTCCCTCGTGGGGACCCGGCATGGGCCGTTCCTGGGTGGGCCACATGTGCTCCGCTCCCGAGAAGATTGGGAACAGCTGTCGTGAGCTGGGCCCTGAGTCAGAGCTGGTCCCCGGGCCAGCGCTGGGCGCCTCTGGTCCTTCCGTCCCTTCTGAACAGGACTCGAGGTGATCTGGCCTCTCCCCGAGACCCGGGATCTGCCTGCTCAGCATCCTCCGGGCTTCGGCAGCCTGGCTTCCGTCGCCCCCTGCTGCGTCCTCCACCCGGAATGGCCTCCTCCCCTGGCCATCCGGCCTCCTCATTCTCCAGGTGTCGGATCCCCGCCTCCTGTCCTGTCTTGCTGGGCAGAGCTTCTCGGTCCACCTTTTTGTGCCCAGGGGTGCTTCACCACGGAGCCCCGTCCCCAGCCCTTTTTCTGTATTTTATTTAGAGACAGCCTCCCTCAGTTGCCCAGGCTGGCCTCGACCTTGCGATCCTCCTGCCTTGGCCTCCCGTGCTTCTGGGATAACAGGCCTGCGGCACCACGCCCAGCTCGCTTCACTTTTATGTCCTTGTGTTGATGTTGTGGGGGGGGGTGTGTCCCAGACGTCACACTGCGAGCTCCTTCTGGGCAGAGACTGATTACCTTCATCCCTAAAGCCTGGGACCCAGCCCAGGGGACGACGATACGGGTGCTCAGAGTGGAACACAAGCCAGCTTCCCTTCCCTCCACGTCCCAGGGTCTCAGTGACAGCCTCAGTGTCTGGGGCCTGGGTGGCTGGTGTGTGGGAGCCACGTGGAGCACCTTGGGCACTTCTGCAGGGCACAGGAAGCGTTTCCAAGGGGGTCAGCCCCGCCCGGGGACACGGGCCTAGCCTGCCTGGCACCGCCTCCAGGGGGCCTTGCCGGCTCACCCCTGGCTGGTCTCGACTGCGTCCTGTCCCTCGGGTGGCCCACACGGGACATGGCAGGCTCTGGATGTGTCGGCGACAGCTTCCATGGTGGGGGCCAGGAGGTGTGAAGTCCCACCCCTAGTTCTGCCTTGGCCAGTGTCACCTGGGTGACTTTTTTTTGCTCCAGGGACTGAACCCAGAGCTGCTTCACCCCTGAGCCCCATCCCCAGCCCTTTTTAGATTTTATTAGAGACAGGGCCTCACTGAGTTGCTGAGGCTGGCCTCCACCTGGCGGTCCTCCTGCCTCAGTCTCCAGAGCCTCTGGAATGACAGGCGCGTGCCCCGCGCCCGGCCACCTAGCTGTTTCTGTTATCTCCATAAAGTTCACCTGCTCTGTCCTCCTGGGGGGAAGGGGCTCTGTGGGAAGGTGGCAGCTTGGGCCCCTGTCCCCGTGGGGTGAGGCTGCAGGAGAGGCAGGGGATCGACACAGGGCACCCCCCGTGCTGTGGGACCCTGAGGGAAGGCCACCTCCAGATCAGAACTGCCTGAGAAATGGGGGGTGACATCTAAGCTGAAGGGTGAAGGGTTGGGGTGCGGGGAGGGCATGCAGGCCTTGGGGAGGCCGTGGGGGGCCCTCAGCCTGGGAAGGTCGGGGTGCAACTGGGGACCCGGCCCCCATTTCCCTCTCTCTCACCAGGGACTGAACTGCGGGTGCTCTGCCACCGAGCCGCACACCCTGCCCTTAATTTTTGATTTTGAGACCGATCTTGCCAAGTGGCCTCCAACTCACGATCCTCCTGCCTCAGCCTCCCCAGGAGCTGGGATTCCATGCATGCGCCCCCACAGCCGACTTGCCCCTCTTTTTGTTCCTTAGGCGGGGAGGGGACTGTGACCTCCTCTCTGTTTCCACAGAGGGCCTGGGGTCCAGCTCTGTCCCTGCTAGTCACAAGCTCTGTGACCTTGGGCAAGGAGAGCAGCCTCTAATGTCACCTTCCTGGGCCTTTCTGTGTCTGCCTGGGGGTGCGACGACCCCGTGGGCTGGGCAGGGTCAGACCCACTAATGCAGGAAAACACAGAGGGCCGGCCTGGCTCAGAGCGTCCCCTGTGCCCGGACCCTCGGATCCTGTGGACAGGGTGCATTCCCAGGACCTGGTGAGGGCCACTTCTGTCCCCAAGGAAATGCCGTGAGGAGGACAACCTGTGTGGATCAGCCCTGTTTTGAGGGGAACTTGGTCCTGACCCTGGGGGCCGTGGGTCTGGTGCAGCCTGCTGCTACCTCTTCACCATCCTCGGGTGACACTCAGGCCAGGGAGGGACAGTGCTTACCTCTGGTGGCCTAGCTGAAGGGTCGGGGTCTGAGCTGTGGTTTGTCTGATCCCCACCAGAGAACCCAGCACCCAGTACCTGCAGGACAAACCTCCTGGCACCCAGCTTCCCCACTGTCTTCAAAGACAAAATATGGCCGGGCTGGGGAGGCCGAGGCAGGAGGATCGCAAGTTGGAGGCCAGCCTCAGCCATATAGCAAGACCCTGTTTCTAAAATACAAAAAGGGGCTGGGGCTGGGGCTCAGGGGTTGAGGGCCCCAGAGTTCCATCCTTGGTACCCCCCCCCCAAAAAAAAAATGTAGGTCCCTGGAGTCAGAGGGCTGTGCTGTGCCATCTGTCACCCGTGGGGCGAGGGCCAAGGAAGGGGGCTATTCATCCTGCGCCTTCCAACTTCCTAGAGAAAACTCACTCCAGAACTTCTCCACGAGGGAGCAGCAGGCCAGCCCTGGCCCTCGGACATGTTTTCTTTGGGCCTCGCAGTTTAAACATTTTTCGAATCGGTTGTCAACATTTAAAATTTGGCAAATCACATCTAATAGTCTGCATTTTTGGCTTCTCTTGAAAAACCGGAAGATCTTGCAGCTCCAGGCCTGCATTCCTGCCAACCCACTGCAGCGGGGCGATCCTGCCCCTCCAGATGGGGCTCAGGGGCTCCGGGTTCCTGCACTCTCACCCTGCACCCAGGGCCTCGCTACCCCTCGAGGGGCCTGCTGGCCCCGGACGACCCTTCTGTCTTTGTTCTTCCTTTTTGGTCCCAGGGATGGAGCCCAGGGGTGCTTCACCCCTGAGCCCCATCCCCAGCCCTTTTTAGATTTTATTTAGAGACAGGGTCTTGCTGAGTGGCTGAGGCCGGCCTCCAATTCCTGGTCCTCCTGCCTCAGCCTCCCGAGTTGCTGGGATTATAGCAACATTTATCCTTTTCTTTCTAGAATTGAGCAGGGAGGATGGGACTGGAGTGTTCTGTGCCCTGGGTAAGGTTTGCAGCCCTCTTCTGCAAATCCCATGGGCCCTGTCAATAATAGACGGTCCTCCTCTGCAGATGGGAGAGGCTGAGGCCCAGGCAGGTGAGGCCCCTGCACAGGCCTGTGCATAGCGAAAGCTGAGGAGGAATCTGTGTTTCCTGTAAGCCTGCCGTCCTCCCCACACCTCCTCTTACGTGGTGACCTGAAACCTAGACAGGCACAGCCTCCTGGTGACAATTCCATCAGTTTCCCTTTGGGATCCCACGCTGCTGTCTTGAAGCGAAATCCTCTTTGGTGGCTCTTTAGGAAGGCAGCCTGGTGGAACAAGAATGGCCTCACCAGTGGCTCGGGAGGCTGAGGCAGGAGGATCGAAGGTGGAGGCCAGCCTCAGCCAAAGCGAGGCCCTGAGCCACTCAGGGAGACCCTGTCTCTAAATAAAATAGAAAAAGGGCTGGGGACGGGGCTCAGGGGTTGAGGGCCCCTGGGTTCAATCCCTGTCACTAAGCAAAAAAAAAAAAAGAGTGGGCCCCAGGTCATCTCCTCCGCTCACCTCCACTGAGCAGGTGCCTTCTATGTGTTCAGGTATTTCTAACTTTTTATTTATTTATTTCATGATACCAAATGTTGAACCCAGGGGCCCTCAACCCCTGAGCCCCGTCCCCAGCCCTTTTTCTATTTTATTTAGAGACAGGGTCTCCCTGAGTGGCTCAGGGCCTCGCTTTGGCTGAGGCTGGCCTCCACCTTTGATCCTCCTGCCTCAGCCTCCCGAGCCGCTGGAGTTACAGGTGTGCGCCAACCTGGTTTTCTCCTGAGATGCTGAACCCTCTTCTTGGGCCACCCCTGGCTGAGAGCCACAGAGCTGCCTGGGCAGGGCCCCCTTCCCTGGGGGCTGGGTCTCAGCGCTGGCCGTGAACTTCACCCAGGCCAGCTTAACCCGGGTCCTCCTCCCAGTCCCCATTCCCGCGGCCACCCCTTTACCGTTGTGTCCAGAAGAAGTTCTTACATCCATATTTGGCCATGTGTCTCGCTCCCCTCCCTCCCCCAGCCCTCAAGGTGTCTGCCAAAATCCGGGCTAATTCATTTCATCTCCCAGGCTGTCGCAGTGGAGGGGGGCAGAGAAGAATTCAGTTATTTATTTATTTATTTATTTATTTTGGGGGGGAGGTGGGCTCCAGATTCTTAGCAGAAGTTTCCAGAAGGAAATAGAATAGTCAGGGCAGCAGGGGGACTGCGCTGCATCCATTGCATGAAATAGACAATATTTCCTGAAACAGGAGATACGAACCTCAAAGAATTTCAAATAAAACATTCATTTTATTATTTTTTTTTTTTTTTGCAAGAAGCAAAATGAGAGAGAGAGAGAGCAAGAGAGAGAGAGAGAGAGAAAAGCAGAATAGTGAGTCTTTTTATCCTAAGTACAGATGCAGTTGATTAGGACCTGAAGCCTGGCCGTGTGTACCCCCGGTTTATTAATTGAAGAATTTCCTCTTCCCCAAAATGGGAAGTTCACATTAGGACCCAGCCTGCCCCTCAGTCCAGGTGACACTTGAGAACGGAGCCTTTGCCACAATCCTATTTTCTGTTCGGTGCTGGAGGAAATCCTCAGAAAGGTCCAGGGCGGTGGGGGAGCCCCCAATGGGGGGCTGGGGGGGCCCAGCGAGCAGACCTTTGAAAGCAGCCTCCATTCATTTCCTCCCAAAGCATGAAATCAAATTAGAGTCCGCGGCCCACCATTATTTTATTCCTACATTTCAGCTCCCTCTCGCCCCAGCAGGACGTGGACCCCTGTGCACAGTCAGCAGAAAACCCAGAGGACCCCGGAGAGACCCTGGCACGGCAGCCCTGGGGGACTCAGAGTCCAGGCACCCCGGGCTGCTGGGGACCCTGGGCCTGCTCCCAGTAGCTCCCTCTGGGAACACCAGCCTGGCTCTGTCCCTACCACCCCTGAGCCCCTTCCCCAGCCCCTTTTTCTATTTTATTCAGAGACAGGGTCTCCCTGAGTGGCTCAGGGCCTTGCTAAGTGGCTGAGGCTGGCCTCCACCTGGCGATCCTCCTACCTCAGCCTCCCGAGCTGCTGGGATCACAGGCGTGCGCCACCGCGTCGGGCTAAACATTTACTCTTAGGTTTGCAAAAAAGATTTATCTTTGCAGTTAGTTTGTGCTCATGGCAACAAGATTGATATGTTTCATTCGTGCTCTTTTTGTTCTGCAGTACCAGGGACCAAACATAGGGGGCTCCACCACTGAGCCACATCCTCAGACGGTTTTTAATTTTTTTATTTTGAGACAGGGTTTTGCTAAGTTTCCAGATGTGACCGTGAACTTGCCATTCTCCTGCCTCAGCCTTCTGAGTCCCTGGGATGACGGGTGTGCCCCATGGTGCCCAGCAAGTTTTTTTTATATAAAAGCATGAGTTATAAAAATGACTCGTGAGCTGGGGTGTAGCTCGGTGCGCCTGTCCAGCATCTGCAGGGCCCTGGGTCTGAGCTCTAGCACGGAAACAAACCAACAGAAACCAACAAACAAACTCACTTTGTAACCAGGGGCAGTGGTACACGTGGGTGTCTCTCTCCTTGAGAGGCTGAGGCAGGAGGATCGCGAGTTCAAGGCCAGCCTCAGCAAAAGTGAGGCCCTAAGCACTTCAGTGAGACCCTGTCTCTAAATAAAATATGAAAAGGGCTGGGGACGGGGCTCAGGGGTGAAGCACCCCTGGGGTCAATCTCAGGTACCAAAAAATTCCCACAGTTATTTCCACCTCTGGGCAGACATTCTGAAATGAACCTGCTCTGGCCTCCAACTTGTGATCCTCCTGCCTCGGCCTCCCACAAACCGCTGGGATGACAGGCGTGTGCCACCGCGCCCCGGCTTCTCTCTAGATTTTCTGTTTTTACACTTGAACCTTTGATCTAGTTGTCACTGATGTTGGTGACCCCTGTAAGGCAGAGATCCAGTTCTATTTTTGTCTCGATGGCTTCACCCTGTGCCTGGGTCACAGTTGGGTGATTGTCCTGGTACGGATGTGGCTCCAAGGAGGACAGCTCCTGACCCAAGACTGCGCAGCCCGCAGGTGTCCTGTCCTCGGCCCGGGCTTTGCCCCCTGTCCCTGTGGTGCTCTGAGGCGTCCCCAGCCTTTCTGGCTGGTCCCCCGGGCAGCACCTCTGTGTGGCATCTGGCTGCTCATTTCCCCTGATCTCTCAGAGCCACTCTTTGTCATCGCTCCTGTTCCTGAGCTGCTGACACGGTCCGATTGTTCTCCCTTGGCTGCCGAGGTGCTGATGAATGTCCCCCTCCCACCTCCTATGGCACGGGCCTCAGGTGGCACGTGTGTCCTGAAGGATGCTGGCAGGCTGCCCTGGCACGCGGTCTACTCTCCTTCCTCTGCCACCTGCGGGCCTGGCCCACCTGCTGCTGGGAGGCCTCAGGGTCCCCAGAGGGCTCAGGAATGCGGGCAGGGGGAGGGCAGACGCTGAACCAGCTCTTGCTTCCATCTTGGCCTCCAGTATTTATTTCTGTGCAAGAAAGTCTCTCTGGAGACTCCCCTCTTGGGCTGTGTGGGGATTGGGCTCATGGAGAAGGTTCAAGTTCAAGGGCTGAGCTGGGGGCAGAAGGAGAGGGAAATGCAGTCAGGGGGTGGCCCACGCCTGCCATCCCAGCAGCTGGGGAGGCTGAGGCAGGAGGATCGCCAGGTGGAGGCCAGCCTCTGCAATTTAGTGAGGCGCTCAGCAGCCCAGTGAGTCCCTGTCTCTAAATGAAATACAAATAGGGCTGGGGACGGGGCTCAGGGGTGGAGTCCCCTCAGTTCCATCCTTGGCACCCCCCCCCCCAAAAAAGATGTGCCTTTGCCTGAGCTGCGCAGTGGGTGGGGGCGGGGCCTGCCGGGCCTCCAATCCTCTGCCTCCATCCTTAGGACTCTGCCTTGGGAGTCAGGTCCCCTCCCCCGCCTGGGACGCCATGGGTGGTGACGGTGATTGTCTGCTGAGGACAAAGGACAGGGTCCCCAGGGCCTCCTCCAGGGACAGGACGTCTATTGGCCTCCTGGTCCCCTCTGAAGGTGGCAGAGGCCCCCAGCTGACCCCCAGCGCTCCCTGGTGATGGAGTGGCCTGGTGGTGGGCGAGTGGGGGACGGGGCCAAGGAGACGGGCCAGAGCTGCGTGTGCGGTGCCCGCGGGTGCCCAGCCTGCCCACTCCATGCCTGGCCCCACTTCTATGTTAATGCTCGCTGCTTTATAAATTTATTTCTTCTCCTTAGCTCCCCGTGACAGCAGCGAGCATCCTGCCATGTCCCACCTACACGGGGTGTGACGTCCCACTCCTGTGGCTGGACCTGCTGTGGGGTGTCCCTGGTCCTGGGTTCCTCTGTGAACATGGGAAAGTGACGTCCATTCATTCCCCTGTCTCTCCCAGTCCCCTCCCCTCCCTTCCCTCCACTCCCCTGCGTCTCATCCAATGAACGATTATCCCCTGTCCCCATTATTGTGGGTCAGCGTCCCCATATCAGAGAGGACCCTCAGCCTTTGGTTGTTTTGGGGACTGGCTTATTCCACTCAGCACGATCGTCTCCAGCTCCATCCATTGACCAGCAAATGCCGTCATTGCATCCTTGTTGATGGCTGAGTAATATTCCACTGTGTATATGGACCACAGTTTCTTTGTCCATCCCCTGTTGAAGGGCAGGACACCTAGGCTGGTTCCACAGTTGAGCTATTGTGAACTCAGCTGCCATAAACACTGATGTGGCTGTGTCCCTGTCGTGTGATGATTTTAAGTCCTTTGTGTATAGACCGAGGAGTGGGACGGCTGGGTCCCAGGGTGGCTCCATTCTCAGTGTCCTGAGCCCCTCCCCCCTGCTCTCCTCAGTGGTGGCACCGAGTTCCAGTCCCCCAGCCGTGGCTGAGTGGGCCACCCCCTCGCCCACACTCCCTGAGTCACCCGAGTCCTTTGTCCACATCCGTGAGCCCAGGGGCCACCTGGACTAGGGGGACAGCGTTCAGCCCTTCAGGGTGGGGCCTCGGCTCAGCGCTGACTGTGGGTCCCAGCGCCTGGCTCCCGGGGCCCTTGGCGCTCTCCCTGAGACCCCCCCCCACCCTCCTGCAGTCGGGATCTTTTGGCCCCCGGAGGAGGCAGTGGGGGCCGTGATGGGGACACAGCTGGGGACCCCTGCCCTGCTACTGCCTCCCGCCTTTGTGGCCTCCGTCCCCAGCCTGCAGACTGACCCTCCTGGCCCAGCCCCTTCCATTCCCAGCTTCCAACCGCGTGCCAGGAGGGGACAGCACAGACACCAGGGGACACACTCCTGCCCTCCTGGGACCCCGGGCTGTGACAGGGAAGCCCCAGGAGGAGTCTGCAGAGGACAGAGAGCGGCCGGCTCCCTGGGCGGGGGCTCCCCATCGCAGCCCCAGGGAGGTCAGGCCGGGGACAGCTGCCACCTGTCCTCACCCGAGCAGACCTGCACGGGCCTTGAAGTGGGGAGGGACACGTTGGACAGTGAATCAAGACACCGCCCTGATGCTGGCGCCTGAGCTGCAGAGTGGTCCTCCCCACGCAGGGACTTCTGGAACCTCCAGGAAGGAACCTTCTAGAACCTTCCTGGAAGGAACCTTCCAGAACCACCCTAGAAAGAACCTTCTAGAACTTTCTTGGTAGTAACCTTTGTAGAAAGAACCTTCTAGAACCTTCCTGGAAGGAACCTTGTTGGAAAGAATCTTCCTGGAAGGATCATTCTGAACCTTCTTGGAAAGAGCCTTCTGGAACCATCTAGAACCTTCCTGGAAGGAACCTTCTGGAACCTTTCTAGAAAGAACCTTCTGCAGCTAAAAATGGAACCTTTTAGAATCTTCTAGAACCCTCCTGGAGGGAACCTTCTAGAACCTTCTGGAATCTTCCTGGAAGGAACCTTCTGGACCCTCCCAGGACCTGTCCTGGAGCACTCATGGGCTCCTGCGTGCACCCCCCCGCTCAGGGACAGAGCGACGGTCTTGTTCTGGACGCGGATCCTGCCCTCGGGGACGTGGGGTGCTGTGGTGGACAGAGGTCAGTGCTCTGAGCTCGAATCTGTCTGGATCCCGGCTCCTTGACCTTGACGCCTCTCCAACCTTGTTCTCGTCTGTAGCACCCACGTCGCTGTCGCCAGAGGGTGATGGCACAGGTGCCCAGGTGGACCAGGGCAGCAGCCGTCTGTGGAGAGCCGCTGGCCACACTCGGGACCCCACCTGGGCTGACTCGCGCCGTCCTGCTGTGACCAGGGTGGGCACAGGGTGGGTGTGTGTGGCAAGTGGTCGTGGCAGTAACAGGCTGCAGATCCCTGCTGTGGCTTTGTGTTGTCAGGGGCACAATTTAAAGAATCACCAGTTGAACACAGTTTTTTCCCTGATTTTATTTTACCTTTTTAATTTAATTTTGATTTTAATTTAATTTTACTTTTAATTTTCTTTGGTCCTGGGAACTGAAGTGGCTTCACCACTGAGCCACACCCCACCCCTTCATCCCCGTAAAAAAAAAACACTTTTAGCTGCAGATGGACACGATCTCTTTATTTTATTTGCTATTTTATGTGGTGCTGAGAGTTGAACCCAGTGCTCTGCCCCTGAGCCCCGTCCCCAGCCCTTTTTCTATTTTATTTAGAGACAGGGTCTCGCTGAGCTGCTCAGGGCCTTGCTCAGTGGCTGAGGCTGGCCTCCACCTGGCGATCCTCCTGCCTCAGCCTCCCGAGCTGCTGGGGTGACAGGTGTGCGCCCCTGTGCCCGGCTCCTGATTTCAAATCCAGTATCCTTTCTGCTTCTTAGAATACCTTTTGATTTTTCCAAAAATCTGATTTTCGAGGTTTCTCGACTATATTCAAAGTCTGATGTTCTTTTCCTCTGAACACATTTCCCCTCCTCTGTCCCACAAGGAAAGTGACATGTCCCAGATCCCCGAGGCTGTGCTCAACACTGACCTTTGTGAGTTTCTCATTAGTTTTATTTTGGAAACGATTAAGATGTAGAATCAGTAGAATTGGAAATTGTCGTTTTGAACAGTCCCGAGAGCCTTGAATGGCTCTGCGCACCCTCCAAGGACCCCGTGGTCCCCAGCAGATGACAGCCCTGATAGGCGGGAGGCACAGAGGGCCGTTTGTGAGCTGCGTGTCTCTGTCTGGCTCCCACCCACTCGTCCCAGAGCCATTTCCCGACCCTGGCTCGTGGGAACCGGGAGGGACACTGCCCGATTCATTCCATGCAGAGATGAAGGACCCCGAGCGCCCGGGCGGCCCAGCCCTGTCACTTCCTGGGGCCTGATCAAAAGTCGGATGAGGAAACCGCTGCCCGGCAGCAGGCCCGGAGCTGACCCCGGCTTCCCGCGGTGCCCTGCTTCTCAGTGTGGCCCGACAAGTCCCCGTGACCTCTGACCCCCTTAGAAGTGTCCCTGGGCCGGCTGCAGAGGGGACACTGGGGCAGAGCTGTGTGCTGGCGGGAACAAAGGCAGGTCTGCACTTAAAGCTCCGAGTGTGTCCGTCCACTCGTTTCCCATCGCAGGGTCCCAACAAGTGGGCAAGACGAGGCGCCTGGTGGCACTCAGCCCGGGAGGAGGAAAGGGACACGTTCCTGGTGAATAAAGTGGAAGAGGCTCAGGCGCTGACCTCGGCTCCGGTCAGCTCAACAAAGATCTATGTCGTGGAGCCCTGGCCGGGTCTCGTGCTGTGACAACGGATCCGGGGCAGGTGTGCAGGCACAGGGAGCGGGGGTTAGGAGGGACACGGGGGACACGGATGGGGCATGTGCCTTGATTCCTAAACGGAAAGTGGACGGGGGGTAAAGCTTGGAGGACAGGAAGGTGGCATGCAGCCCGGGTCCCTCCTGGTCAGGGCAGGCCGTGGGGCCTGTTGGTCAGGAGCCTCTGCATGGGGTAAGATCTCTGCTCTGGCTGGGCCTGGTGGCACCCAACTGTCATCCCAGCAGCTCAGGAGGCTGAGGCAGGAGGATCGCAAGTTGGAGGCCAGCCTCAGCCACTTAGCGAGACCCTGTCTCTAAATAAGATATAAAAAGGGCTGGGGACGGGGCTCAGGGGTCGAGGGCCCCTGGGTTCAACCCCTGGTACCAAGAGAACAAATCTCTGCTGACCCCTGACGGCTGTGTAACTGGGTCTTCATGGGACCCCTCCTGGGCCTCATTTCCTCACCAGGAAGGTCGCAGGTGGTGTCTGGGCTCCGGAGGGGACCTGGAGGGTTGGAATTAGTCTTTTTAACCCAGAGAAACTCAACCCCTGAGCCCCGTCCCCAGCCCTTTTTCTATTTTATTTAGAGCCAGGGTCTCCCTGAGTTGCTCAGGGCCTCCCTAAGTGAGGCTGGCCTCCACCTTGCCATCCTCCTGCCTCAGCCTCCGGCACCGCTGAGCTGACAGGTGGAATTGCTCTTGACAGTCCCTTAAAGAACCCACCAGGCAGTGCAGCCTTGGCTCTGTGGGTCCCCTCACCCACCAGAGCAGGCGTGGGCCGTCACACAGGCTGGGACCCCACGGCCTTTGTCCTCACCTCCCACCTGCCTCCACTCTGCCGTGTGGGAGGCTGCAGGGGTCAGGCTGGGCCAGGTGGGCTCAGCTTCACCTTGAATAGGGCAGGGCCATGGGGCCAGGAAGGAGCCCAGGACGGGGTCTGCCAAGTGTGAAGTCACCTGCGTGGCCCACTTGAGTGGGAAGCAGCTGTTGGTCACAAGAGGAGGGACTGTGAGGCCACACCTGCTTATCCAGAGGACAGTGGGGGCTGGCACCAGGAAGTCAACCCGCCAGGTCTGTGGGGGATGGATCCATGGATGGATTGATTGATGCACCTAGAACATGACTCTGTGAGGCCGGGGTGGAGGCTCAGCGGTTTCCACATTGGTCCTCCTGCCTCAGCCTCCGGCATTGGTAGGTGTTGATAGGGCCACGGTCCCTCTTTATTCACAGTTTCTTGGAGTTGCTTGAGGTGCTTGGTCTCTCCTGGTTTGTAGCTGTGTCCTTTACTACCTGCCCCGACACCAGGGCATCTGTGGGGCCCTGGGTTCCCCCATGTAAAAATAAATAAAAATAAAACAAAGGTGTTGTGTCCGTCCACAATTCAATGTGAATTTGTTTGGAATGGTTTCTAGATGTCCCTGCTTGAAAATGACAGAGGCAGCAAAATGTCCAGTGACTCTTCTTTCCTTTTTTATTTTTTATTTTGAGACCTTGCTGATGGTCTTGCTGAGTGGCTGAGGCTGGCCTCCACCTTGCAATCCTCCTGCCTCAGCCTCCCGAGCTGCTGGGACGTCAGGCGTGCGCCACCCCGCCAGCCCTCTTTTCCCTTTCTAACCTGCTGTTCTCTGTCCCAGGGGCCCAGATCATCGATCTGATGATGCTGGTCATCGATGTGACCAAGGGGATGCAGACCCAGTCGGCGGAGTGCCTCGTGATTGGTCAGATCGCCTGCGAGAAGCTGGTCGTGGTGCTGAACAAAATAGACCTGTTACCCGAAGGGAAGAGACAGGCGGCCATCGACAAGATGACGAAGAAGATGCAGAAGACCCTGGAGAGCACCAAGTAGGTCTGCCCTCGAGACACGGTGCCATGGGAGAGGGCGTCTGGGGCGCTGCTTGTCATCAACAGGGATCGGGCAGGCGCTGGCCACATCAAGGGCCGCATGGAGTCGGGTGAATGTGAAGGTGCTGCTAAAAAGAAGCTCCAAATTATGGGTGCCGTGGCGCCCGCCTGGAATCCTAGAGACTCAGGAGGCTGAGGCAGGAGGATCGCAAGGTGGAGGCCAGCCTCAGCAACTCAGCAAGACCCTCAGCCAATCAGAAAAAGCCTGTCTCAAAATAAAATATAAAAAGGGCTGGGGATGGGCTCAGGGGTGAAGCACCCCTGGGTTCCCCCGCGTGGAGGGCCTGGGCCTGGGTGGGGACAGAGTCCCGCCCGTGTTTCCTGGCAGACCTCAGCGCCAGGGAGACCGAGAATCCTGCTCTGTCCCCGTCTGCGTCTCTACAACTGCACCATCAACCGGACAGGGAATTTGGGTGGGTGACGGTTTTTGTCACAGAGGTTTGTGAAGTTGGGTAGGAGGACAGACGGACGGACACTGCTGCTGGAGACCACATTTGGAAATGCTAACCTGTGTGACAAAGGACCTCGGTGGCTTTTCCTGCCTAGGAGTCGACAATTTTATTTTATAGACAGTAGGAAGTCGTGCGGGTGCGGTGGCACATACCTGTGTCCCAGGGGCTTGGGAGGCTGAGGCAGGAGGATCGCAAGGTGGAGGCCAGCCTCAGCAACTCAGTGAGACCCTGTCTCTAAATAAAATAGAAGAAAGGGGCTGGGGACGGGGCTCAGTCAGTGATCAGCACCTTGGGGTTTAATCTTTAGTTTTTTTAAAAAAAAGTAGGAAGTCATTGGAGACTTTTGTGCAGGGAGGGGGTGACTGAACGAGGTCACATCAGATCACCGTCCGCAGGTGGGAGGCTGGACTGGTGGGGAGGACCTGGGGTGACTGGGGGGGGGGGCGGAGGCGTCTGGGCTGAGCGTGTTCCCACGGAGAACAGGCACCTTCCCGGGTTGAGGCCGTGTAGGGCGGAGGAGGCCACCTGGGGGGACCCCTAGCAGGACCCTTCACAGCACTTGCTCCTGAGGACAGTCAGGGGGCCCAGGAAGGTGGCCGCGTCCCTGTGCTGGACCAGGGAGCGAGAGGCAGGTGGGCCTCCAGGGACCCGGAGCCACCTGGTCGCTCAGGCTGGTCACTCAGTCCCAATAACTGATTCTGATGAGGCCAAGCAACTCAGCCAGTGTCACTGTCCCCACAGCCTCATTGTTCCAGCCTCCTCCTCCGTGTCCCTGGTGATCCATACTAAACAGCGGTCACCGGGCGACAGGGGAGCCTCCCCTTGGCTATGCAGCAGGAACAATATCCTGCCCCGTCCACCTCCTGCCTCTGCCCGTGGAGGCCGCCAGAAGAGGCTCTTTGTGTCCTTGTCGCGAAGATGGATCTGCTTCCCCATTTATGATGGTGTTTTTTTTTTTTTATTTCCAGAATCTCACACCTGCAGCACTTCCGCAGAATTCTCCAGTTGGTTAAATTAAAGCCCCAGCCCCGTGAATGCACCAAATATGTCATAAAAGATTTTCCAGCGCTGCCTTTTGTGACCAAAATTCATCAATCCGATAAAATCGACACATTTAGATAAGTGTTGCATGAGAATGCAGGGCTGCGGCTCCCCGCGGAAGTGGGCATGAGGCTGTAAAAAGGGAGATAAAAAATTATATCTCCTTTGGAGTGAGTTATTTGATCTCCCTGCCGCTTTATTTACTTGTCACAGAGCGAAGAACAGGTCTTGGGGACCCTGCAGAAAACGTGCCGTCCAGTGTCGCTGTCATTGACTCCAGGAATGGGACCTTCTGGGAAGGGCGGAGGGACTCGGGAGGGTCCACTCATACTTGGCCACGTCGATGAGTGACAGTGAAGGAAAATCCGCATTGGCAGGTTGAAATGGCTCTTCCTGTTGGAATGTCGTAGTTGAAGGTCAAATGACGGACTCCATGACAGAGCCAAACGGGATGGTCCATTGGTGGGGACTTTAAATTGTTTTTAACATAATTTTAGGTCCTAAGGATGGAACCCAGGGTGCTGGACCCCTGAGCCCCGTCCCCAGCCCTTTTTATATTTTATTTAGAGACAGGGTCTTGCTGAGTTGCTGAGGCTGGCCTCTACCTTGCGATCCTCCTGCCTCAGCCTCCCAAGCTGCTGGGATGACAGGTGTGAGCCACTGCACCCTGTCACATTTTTTTTTATTGTGGTAAAATATACACGATATTTCTCATTTTCAACACTTGTAACTGTGCAATTCAGTGACCTCAAATACACTCACAATACTTTATACTCATCTCCCAAAACCTTTTCACGATCTCCCAAGTCAGTTCAATACCCATGAAGCAATTCTTCCTGTTCCTCTAGGAACCTTTGTTCTGCTTTCTGTCTGTGAATTTCACCTGTTCTAGGTCCCTGAGCTGAGGGGAATCCTGCATGTCACAGACCATAAAGTCTTCCAGAAATTCTATTTATATTGTACCAGGTTTCAGAACTTGGCTTCTTTTTGTGGCTGTATAGTATTCTGTGGTGTACCTGGGCCCTGTGTTGTTGACCCATCCTTCTCTTAATGGACACTTGTGTTGTTCCCTGCCTGTTATGAACGATCGTGCTGGGAATTTGGGTGTAGAGATAGCTATCTGTTTAAGTCCCTGATTTCAAGTCCTTTGAATATATACTCTTAGTGGGGCTAGGTGGTGGCTCAGGGCTCGAGCGTTTGCCCACCATGTTCTGTCCCCAGTACACCCCAATAGATACACAGATATATGCAATGGCATTTACACATATACTAATATATTTATATAAAATATCTAGCTGGGTGCTATGGCACGCGCCTGTCATCCCAGCAGCTGGGGAGGCTGAGACAGGAGGATTGCAAGTTGGAGGCCAGCCTCGGCAACTTAGTGAGGCCGTGAGCAACTTGACAAGATCCTATCTAAAAAATAAATAAATACATAATTCGATAGCTAAATAAAGAAAAGGCTGGGGTGTAGCTCAGTGGTGAGGTGCCCCTGGGTTCAGTCCCTGCCACCCCCACCCTCCAAAACCAGCCCCAGGAGGTTCGAAATGAGGCTGTTGTTTTTAATGAGTAGTGAGGTCGAGATCCTGGGGGGCTTATTGGCCATTTGTATAACTTCATGGAAAAATATTTCTATCCTTTGCCCATTTTAATTGGATTGTTGTTGTTGAATTGCAGATTTATACACTGACCCCTGCCATCGTAGGATTTGCGATTCTTCTCTACCAGTCCGTAGATTGTCATTTTGATTTCTTGGCAGGGTCCTCTCATATACAAAAGTTTTTTTTTTTTTCTTTTGTACCAGGGATTGAACCCAGGGGGCACTTACCCACTGAGCCCCATCCCCGGCCTTTTTAACATTTATTTAATTAGAGACAGGGTCTCACTGAGTTGCTTAGGGCCTTGCTAAGTTACTGAGGCTGGCCTCCACCTTGCGATCCTCCTGCCTCAGCCTCCTGAGCTGCTGGGGATGACAGGTGTGCACCACGGTGCCCGGCCTGCCATGTTATTTTCTAAACGGGTTCTCCTGTTTTACAGATGACTGAACAACTGACTTGGGTTCATATGTTGAAAATATATCTGCCTTCAAAATATATTTGAAACTTTAAGATGGAAATGTCATTTTATTCTCATTTTTAACACAGGACTCTTGAATCGGTGGGGAAGTGGCACATCTCTCCTAAGTGCATCAGACACGTGTGCTTGTGTGTCTGTGACCTGGGCACATATATCTGGTCTGTTGGCCTCTGGCCTTTTTAATATTTATGTGTCTAATATCCACAAAGGTGGTGCCAGCCTCCTGCCCACCTGGCCGTCCCTGCAGGTCCCTCCATCCGGGTTCCATTTTTTTTTGGACACATAGAAGTTCCTAATTTGCACGTCGTCTCACTCTTTGATTGTTTTTCTTTGTGATTTCTTTATCTCTGAAAGCATTTAAAATGACTCGCGCATAAGCATTTATCAATGTTCGCGGAAATCAAAATGGGAGATCAACACGCGCCCCAATCTTCCCAATGCATCAAATTAAAATGTTTCCTCCCGTCCCCCGGGCCGGCTTGCCCACAGGTACACAATTCGAGGTGGTTGTTATCACCACGTTGACACGATTCCGCGTTCTGGGCTTTTCTGTTTATTTTTTCTGCTAAATGTCATCATCTGACAGCACCTTAGGCCCATCTTCCCCCCCAGACGCGTGTTTCTTGCTTCGAAGACACTTTTTTGGGGGGTGGTAGGGGGACCCGGGATGGAACCCAGGGGCCCTCGACCCCTGAGCCCCGTCCCCAGCCCTATTTTGGATTTTATTTAGAGACAGGGTCTCCCTGAGTTGCTTAGGGCCTTGCTGTTGTTGAGGCTGGCCTCCACCTTGCGATCCTCCTGCCTCAGCCTCCCCAGCTGCTGGGGTGACAGGCGTGGGTCACTGCACCTGGCTGAATTCTTTTTCCTTCTCTGTCCTCTTTAAATTCTCTTTTCTGACTCTGCTGTCCCCCTTTTGCAAGGCTGCCCAGTGGCACAGCTGGCCTGGGCCGTGGTGGCCTGATTGGGTCAAAGAGGTGGCAGTAGCAGCGTGAGCCCAGATGGGCCCTGGGCGAGGCTGGGGCTCCTCCAAACACCCGCGGGGCCTGGGGAGGCCGAGCAGGAGAGGCTGGGACAGACCGCCAGGGGCCTTGGCACCGGCCCGGGTGTCGGCTGCTTCCTGGGCGTCACGGTCCCCTGAGGTCCTTACAGTCAGGGCCTGAGACAGGGCTGTGTCCAGTTTTTGGAGAGCATTTGGGCAGCCTGGTGACAAGGGCCATCCAGGGCGGAACTCCAGTGACGCTCGGGGGAATGGGTTGGAGTCACAATAAGAAGTTGCGGGGACCGAGGAGGGACAGGGACACCCGCACAGCACACAGGTGGCTCAGGCTCCATCACAGACTGTGAGCCGGGGAGCAGCGCAGGTGGGACATGGCCTGGTGGCCGGTGGGGCTGGAGGGCTGGGGACAGCGGGGCTCTCAGGGCCACCTTGGGGACAGGCCTTCCGCAAGGCCCTGGGTAGAAGGTGACCTCTTGAGGGGACGTCAGGCGAGCCGCAGGGGCTGTGGGGCTTGGGGCCGTGATGGTCCTGTGGGTCGGTGGCCGTCTCCTCTTCTGTCACACAGCGTCCTCCGTTTGGCAGGGGACGTGGGCTGTCAGCTTTAGTGGCAGGTGGGAGATGTCCCGTCACGGCCTGCGTCTGTGTTCCCTTAGAGACGCGGGGGATGACAGGGACAGTGACCTGGGTCCCCGGGGGAGACTGGCAGGGCGGGGTCTGGGGACGGGCTTCTAGAAGGTTCTTTCTGGCCCGGGGTTGAGACCTGGGGGCAGCGGGTTCTTGGAGGGACTCCTGTTCAGTTGTCCCTTCTGGGTGGCCCCTGTGTCCTGCTGAAGTCTGGGCACGTGGCCCGTGTGGAGGGACACGGGGCCAGGAGGGTCCGAGGGGCACAGAGCGAGGGGCAGCAGCCCGCGTGGCCAGGTGGCCTGGGCGTGGCTCTGAGCCGTGGGTCACAGGAGGGACCGTCCTGCCTGGGCGTCCGTTAGCGCCTTAGGTCCAGCCAGTGTCCCCAATTGGGCCACTCCTGTCTTCAGAGTGTCCCCAGCGTCTGAACAGGCCTTGCCCGCGCGAGTCGGGCCTGCTGAGCGTGGAGCAGCCCCGGGGTCCCTCATGTCCCTCTCGGTGGCTGCAGCGTTGGGCTTCTTGTCCCCTGGGGGGAGGGGCCGCTGCAGGGTGATCAAACACGTCCCTGGGAGCGAAGAATGTCAACAAGTGACACGTGCGGACCTCAGACAAAATGTCTTAACTTGAAACACACACGTGCGTTTCTGCTTGGTGACGGCGACAGGCGACTTGTGACAGAGGAGCTGGGGGCCGGGCGGCGTCGCCCCTTCCTGTCTGGACAGTGTGGCTGGTCATGGTCCCCACTGGGGTGGGCCTCCTGCTTGAATTTGGGCCTGTTCCCTCTTTTCTTAGGGGTTTGGGACTGAACCAGGGTCCTCGACCCCTGAGCTGCTCAGGGCCTCGCTGAGTGGCTGAGGCTGGCCTCCACCTGGCGATCCTCCTGCCTCAGCCTCCCCAGCTGCTGGGACAACAGGCTGCGTCTCTTTTTAACGCCCCTTTTTCGTGATGCTACATTAAATCATGTTGTTAAAGTGACACTGGGGACTGGCATTTCCAACTCAGCGGCAGCACCCGTGGCCCTCAGCGCACAGGTCGGCTGGTGGGACAGAAGCCCAGGAGGCACCTGCTGCCCCGGCCTGTGACCTGCAGGTGGCCGCACTGGGCTCCGCCTTCTGGTCTGGTTTCCAGGGACCAGCGGCCACAGTTGTCAGGGGACAGAGGATGACGCTGAAGGGACATGAGGCTGTGAGGCAGGTCCTCGGTGCTATCCCCAACCCCCGTGACTCCCAAGAGGCCACTTACCTGAGCCCTGCCTGGCCTCAGTGACAGGGGGTGTCACTGTCCTCAGCAAACGGCCTGCTCACTGTGGGAGCAATGCAGACCCAAGTGACCTGGGCAAGAGGGACCGGGTCACCCTGAAGGGGACACTCCTGTGACCAGGTCCTGCAACTCTGGGAGAGAAGGTGGCTCCTCCTGACCATAAAGTGTGTGAGAAGGTCAGGTGAAGCATCCAGTTGGAACTGTCACCGTGGCCCAGGGGACCCAGAGCTGTCACAGCAGTGGGGACCTGACCGTCTGGTGTCACCTGCTGTCCGTCAAAGTCAAGAGGGGGACCTGGGCGGGACTCTCTGGACACTTCTCTGGGACCCCCCAATAACACTGGGGAGCAGGAGAGGCCCCTGGTCCCTGTCTTCTGAGAGGTCCCACTCTGTCCCCTGAGAGTGTCCCCTTTCCTGTCCCCTCAACAGGCTCCTGCCTGCTCCTCCGAGTGACAGGCCTGACATCTTTCTGACTCGGTGGCAGGTCGGGGTCTGCCCAGGGGTCTTCATGCTGCTGTGGTTTCCCGAGGCCCCGGGCTCTGTGTCACGGGGAAGGCGTGTGGGGACATTCTGGGGACCCAGCACCCGGGGGCCAGGGCTCAGGGCCCAAGCTCACAGGCCTCCTGGTCCAGCCGCTGGTGTCTGACATGTGACAGTGGCGGGGTCCCTCAGGATGCGGGGTGGGATTCCAGCCACCCCAGGGTCCCCCGCTGGCCGAGAGCAAGGTGACAGAGGTGCGGGTGGCCCCTCGTGGCCTCCAGCCTCCTGTTTTACTGACTGTTTGGTGCAGGGACTGGACCAGGGTGTGAGCCACCGAGCCCTGTCCCCAGCCCTGTTCAGGGTCCCACGGGGCCACCCAGGGTCCCGTCTCTGGGGAATCTGGGACGACGGTCTCTCTTGTCCTTGGGGGGCCACAGGCGGGGGCCAGGGATCCCTGTGGATTCCTGGGTGGCCTCTGAGGAGGACCTCAGGGCCCAGGGGAGCCCCTTCCTTCTGGTGCCCCAACGCGGGGTGTCTCCTGGTGTCCCCCCGACAGTGGGTGGCACGGGTCCCCTGTCGTGCCTGCTACTCCGCCTGGTGCTCCGCGGCCTGCTGACTGCCCTGTCCCCTAACGCTGCTGTTCTTCCGTTGCAGGTTCCGGGGTGCACCCATCATTCCCGTGGCGGCCAAGCCTGGGGGCCCGGAGGCCCCCGAAACGGAGGCTCCTCAGGGGATCCCAGAGCTCATCGAGGTACCCAGACCCCGGCTGCCCCAGCCCCTGTGGCCGACCTCTGCCCTGGGGAGTGGGTCCTCTGGCCCTGTCACGCCCTGCGGCTCCTTCCCAGGGAGAGACCTCAGCCACCAGCCTCAGGCCTGCCCGGCCTCAGGCCTCTACCCCCAGCCCGAGGCTCCGTGGGCCTCCTCACCCTGGCCTCCGTCTGGCCGCCCCTCCTCTGATCATCCCCACAAAGTGGCACCCACAGCCTGGGACCCGGGCCATGTTGGCTATTCTAGAAGCTTCACCTCTGTCCCTCCAGGGACAGGCAGGAGGGGGCAGTCCTGCATGAGTGATGGTGTCCAGGAAGGTGGCAGGGTCCTGCTGCTGGGCACTGTGGGCCACTCAGGGCCACTCTGGGCAGAGGGATCCTGCGCCTGGCCCTGGGGCAGGACTGCGGTTCCGTACACGGTGGCCAACGTTCTCAGCAACCCTGGGAGACTCCCATGTTCCCCAGGAGGGGGCTGGGGTTCAGAGAGGTTAAGTGACTTGCCCAGGGTGGCTCAGCAAGTGCATAGGAAAGCTGAGGTTCAGACCCAGGCTGGTTGCTGGGGCTCAGCTCTGAGGTCCCCTTCCTCCAGGGGCCCTTGACCCCGGAGCCCCATCCCCAGCCCTATTTGGTATTTTATTTAGAGACAGGGTCTCCCTGGGTTGCTCAGGGCCTCGCTTTGGCTGAGGCTGGCCTTGAACGCGTGATCCTCCTGTCTCGGCCTCCCAGGGCCCTGGGGTGACAGGCCGGGACAGTTGTTTTCATTCAAGGAAAACCCACCACAGTGTGGCTCGGAGAGGCCTGTACATTCCTTTAAGAGCCTCTCCTCAAATCTCAGGCCAAGGCTGTTTTGAATTTCCCTGCTTTTCCAAAGGAATTGTTATCACAAAACTCGAACTTTGGAACGCTCCCCGCTGAATACTTGTGTGACAACTGCCCCCTCGGGAAGCCGGAGGGAGCAAACCGGAGGGAGGGACGTGGTGCTGATGCTCGTGTGTTGATGGGTCATCGGCCCCGACAGCATCTCGGAGCACGTAGGTGGCACACGGAAAGCAGGCCACCGGGGCCAGACAGAGGGACAGAGCACCACGTGGGGGCTGTGCTGGCCACGAGCCAGGCCCTCTGTCTCTGTGGGGCCCTGGAGAAGTGGCCACGGGGCTGCCCACTGACCGCTCTTGTCCTGCGACCTCCACACACAGGCCTTCTGTCCTCCTGCTCTCTCTGATCTTCATGTGACTGTCCCTCAGATATGGCACCCGTCTCTAGACCCTCTTGAGGGTCCTCAGAGCCCATGAGATAGATGACCAAAACAGTGTATGGCCAGGGCGGTGGCCTACGCCTGCAATCCCAGGGGCTCAGGAGGCTGAGGCAGGAGGATCGCAAGGTGGAGGCCAGCCTCAGCCACTCAGCGAGACCCTGTCTCTAGATAAGATATAAAAAGAGCTGGGGACGGGGCTCAGGGGTTAAGTGTCCCTGGGTTCAATCCCCAGGATCCAAAAAAAAATAAAAAAATAAAAATCCCCAGAACAGTGTCTGGTGTCTGCAGGGTGGCCCTCCAGGGTGTGGTCAGGGGCAGCTGAGACTGGGCCAGCTGGGGCTCTGGGCACACAGTGGTGGGCACCTGAGATGTGGGGAGGGGAGACGCGGCCTGCCTGGTACCCGGGGCTGAGAGGTGGGGGATCCCAGGTCCTGTAGGCCTCAGGAGGCAGGGGCCACAAGCAGGGATCCTAGCCGAGCGTCCCCCAGGAGAACCAAGTCCCTCTTCCTCCTCACCCAGCAGAAGCTGCTGGACACACAGCAGCACCCTGGCCTGCTTCTAGGGGTCCCTCTGACCTGGGTAGCTTGCAGGGCCTGGTGCCTGGACAGCCCTTGCCTTGCCTTGGACATGCCCTGACCTTGGTTGCACTAAGTGGCTGAGGCTGGCCTCCAACTTGCGATCCTCCTGCCTCAGCCTCCAGGCTCCTGGGATGACCACCGCGGCCTCTGGATTCTTGAGTTTCTGTAGGCCCCCTCCCTCCCCCACTGCGCCCCTGGCCCTTGCCGACAGGCTGTGGCAGCAGGGTCTCTCTCTTCTCCAGCTCCTGAAGTCCCAGATCTCCATCCCGACGAGAGACCCCTCGGGCCCGTTCCTCATGTCCGTGGACCACTGCTTCTCCATCAAGGGCCAGGGCACCGTCATGACGGGGACCGTCCTCTCAGGCTCCATCAGCCTCGGCGACAGCGTGGAGATCCCCGCCCTCAAGGTCAGTCAGGACTCTGGTCTGTCTGGTGTCCGCCTCCAGCAGCAGGGGAGGGGACCGTCCTTGGCCGGGGGTGCCCCCGAGTGCCTCCTGGGCCTGGCCCCTCCCTGGCTCCCACCCGTCCTGCCTTGGATTCTAGATCCACCGCTCACCCTGTCCCCCCAACAGCACGCGGCCTGTGAGGTCCCCAGTGGGCGTCCCCAGGAGGTGGTCTAGTTCTCAGTCCTGGGGGTGAGCCCAGGGCCTCGCACATGCCAGGGACACTCGGTCACGGAGCCACATCCCGGCCCTGTTTATTTGAGAAAGGGTCGCACTGAGTGGCTGAGGCTGGCCTCCAACTGGCGATCCTCCTGCCTCAGCCTCCGGGCTGCTGGGATGAGAGGCAGGGCCACCGCTGTCTCTGGATTCTTGAGTTCCTGGAGACCCTGGACTGACCGACCTGTGTCTCACGAGAGAGAGGCGTGTTTCAGGGAACTGGCTCACGTGATCATGGGGCCTGGTGAGTCCAGAGTCTGCTGGACAGGCTGGTGGTGGACGCCCAGGGCACACTGCAGCTCAGAGGCCACCTGTGGGTGGATGTCACCCTCCCTTGAGGGATGTGTGTAGGGTGCCCTGCTCTGCCCCACGGCTGCCAACGTCAGTGAAGTTGTTTTAATGAAAAATCGCCCTCCTGCTGGGGTTTCAGCATGCTGGGGGAGATTCAGAAAGTTCTAGAAAGTTCTAGAACGTTGGCCAGCTCTAGAAAGCAGGTGGACCTAAGAGGAGTCTGGGGTGAAACAGGCTCGTGAGCTCTCGGTGGTCGAGAATAGTGTCTGAGCACCTCCCCGGGCACCGTGGTCCCCCACGTGGACACAGAATGACACTGAGTGAGCCGTCCCTGGTCTGGGGCAGCGCGGTCGGGACAGGGACGGGGACAGGAGTGAGCCGGCTGCACCAGGTGAAGGGACCTCGGGGGTCACCCCAGTCCCCTTTGATGGTGTTGAGGCCGACGCCTCCTTCAGGGGTGAGGGCCCCCGACTCGGCTCTGGTCAGGCCCCAGGGCTCTGGGGACACGGCAGCAGGAGCCAGAGGACGTGGCCGAGGCTGTCCCCAATGCTGGGTCAGGGCCCCTCCTCCTGAGACCCAGGACAGCCCTGTCCACCAGCCGTTCTCAGCCCTGAGCTAAGTGCAAATCCTAGAAAATACGACGTGAAATCATGAAAACAAACCGCTGGTGTTTGACCAAAGGAAGGTCCTGGCCGCGACCTGCGCCGTCCCCGCGTCCTGGAGGAGGGCCCCGGGGGCCACCTGGCCCTGCATCCCTGCTGCTCCCCAAGATGTCAGGAGAGGGTGACTCTGGGGGGGACTGGGAGGAGGACGAGGGTCGTGAGCACCATGAATCTGCAAAGCCATCACCAGTTGTCCTGGTGTGAGTGTCCCCAGAGCCCCCGTGGGAGGTGACACAGGAGGGTCCAGAGGAGGAGTGAGGGGTGTGAGGCCTGAACCCCAGCAATGAATGGCTCCCTGGTGGCCCCTGGTGGCAGGTGGTGTGTGGGGAGGAGGTGGCCCTGGGGCCGTGGCTTGGGGTCTCTCTTTGTCCCTGGAGAGTGGAGTCCCTGCTCCCTGGTCCCCATGGGAGCTGCTCCCTCCCCACACTCTTCCTCCATGATGTCCTGCCTCTCCTCGGCCAGGAGTGGGGCCGCCGTCTGTGGACACCCTGAGCCCCACGTCCACTGTCCCCCTCTGCAGTGGTGCTGGAGGGTCCTTGAGTCACTGTGGCGAGAAAGCTGACCACAACAAGGGTGGACATTGATTCTGGTGACAGGTGACGTTGTAGGAGACAGAAAAGGTGACACAGAGGTTCGCAGCAGGAAGTCCCTGTGGAGAAGGGGCGAGGTGGTGGGGTGCAGGGCCAGTGTCCCCTCACAGCCTCGGGGACCAACCCAACAGGCACATGGGGACTTCCAGCCTCCAGAACCGTGGGAACCGTATCTGTGGTCCGCAGCGACACTCCTAGGAAATGACCCCAATTGTGGGTGGAGGGGACTCAAGCCAGAGAAGCCCTCGAGTCCCCCATGGTCCTGGGCAGGGTCTCAGGCCCTGGGCAGCTGCGAGCCTGGGGACAGCCTGGCCCTTCCCAGGCTCCAGGGTGAGGCTCACTTTAGAGGCCCGCTCCAGGGACTCCTGACCCCTCACCCTGCCCGTCCTCGCCTGGCGGGACTGGTGGCCAGCGCCTGTGAGCAAGAGGCCATCGCAGGCCACGGCTCTCTCCCCGGGCCCAGGAACGTCCCTGTCAGATTTCCCTAATCGACTCGGACACTTCTGACCGCGTGAACTCCCGTGGGGGCGGGGCGCGGCCAGTCCAAATAAACAGTGGCCTTCCTCCCCCGGCCACAGTCCTGTGGCTGCCCCCGTCATCCCCAGCTGGGGCTCATTACAGGAGCAAGAAGTGGGGGAGCAGGCGAGCGAGGCAGGGAGGACGCCCCGCAGCCCAGGGAGGCCACCAGCCTCTGCCCGGCCTCTGGTCTCCCAGCCTCCGCCCAGGGAAGACGTGGCCTCGAGATCTGGGGCTGGCGATATGGTGTGCCTCTAGGGGTTGTGACATCAGAAAGTGTCCAAAGCACTGAGCAAAAGTGCAGCAAGTCACCAAATGTCCCAGCCCAGACTGACTGTGGGGGGTGTGCACAGCAGGGCTGGCTGTCCCTGTCCCCTCATGGGGGCAGGGTGCTGAGTAAAGTGGCTTCCAGAGCCCAGAGGACTTCCAGCCTGCTTCTCAGACAAGGGGTCCTGGCGCTGGGCCTTGCGGGTGACAGGGACACTTCAAAGGTGCCCTACAGCTGAGGGGTCTGGGGCTTGGGGTGCTCCGCAGGTCTCCCTGGGCTGTGTGGCCTGGCACCCAGGTCTGCAGTCCGTGCAGTGGCCCTGCTGGCTCAGAAATCAGGGGTCCCCTGGGGTGTCCTGAGCACCGCAGCCTCCCCCTGACCCACTCTGGCCTATGGCCCTGCCCCGTCCTCCAGTTCTCCCTGTCCCTCCTGCCTCGGACCCCAGGTCAACCCCCTGATGCTTGCCCCATGTGGAATTAATCCCACAAGCAGCCTCTGCTCTTGGGTTTGGGGGTAATGGGGTCTGACCCGTTGCTCTTTAACTCTCAGGTGTCGGGCAGAAGGTGGGCCTGGAACAACTAGTGCTTATTGAATAGTCTTGGTCCCAGTGGAATATTACTCAGCCACGAAAAAGAATGGCTTTATGATTTTTGCTGGTAAATGGGTGGAGCTGGAGACGATCATGCTGAGTGAAATCAGCCAGTCCCCAAATTCCAAAGGCTGAATGTCCTCTCTGACATGCAGATACTGACCCACAATAAGAGGGGAGAGCAGAAGTTCACTGGATGAGACGCAGGGAGTGGAGGGAAGGGAGGGGAGGGGACTGGGAGGGACAGGGGAATGAATGGACGTCACTTTCCCATGTTCACATAGGAACCCACGACCAGGGACACCCCACAGCAGGTCCAGCCACAGGAGTGGGACGTCACGCCCCGTGTAGGTGGGACATGGCAGGATGCTCGCTGCTGTCACAGAGGGCTAAAAAGAACAAATGAAAAATTAAACAGAACTTTCCGTCCATCACCAGTCCCCAAGTTGCGGTCAGCTGAAGCCAGGGAATGAGTTTTCATAACAGTCAGGTCACCTGGGCTCCCAATAAGCTGATCACCTGAAGCCAGTCTTTTTCTCGGACAGTTTGGGGGACGCGTTGGGCTCTGATGTCTGACTTGCTGTGCAGCCTTGGTGACTCGACCTTTCTGAGCTCCCAAGTCTGCAAAATGAGGAAACCCTAGAACATATCTGTCCTGCGGGGTGTTGGGGGATAAAAGGAGGTGACAGCGTCACGTGACGCGTCCAGCTCACTCAGTCAGCAGTCACCACAGAGCCCTGCCACATGCAGGCCTGGCCAGGCCACAGGGGACAGGGCAGGTGAGGCAGGTCACCATTTGGTCCTGGCTGAACGGATCTTTAGCATCAGGGCTGTTTCTATGGTGAGGGACGGAGAGCCAGAGGGTTTCTGAAGGTCTCGAGCGCTTCCTGGGGAGACTGGGTGACAATCGGACCCGGCCACTCAGACATCCAGGGGAGGAGCCTGGGGGGAGCTGGGCTGAGGAGAGGAGAGGGTGGGGAGCAGCTGGGGACGGAGGCCAGGGCCAGGGCAGCAGCCAGGGTGGGGGGCACAGGAAGTGCTTGGGGAAATCCTCCAGGAAGAGCTCCAAGAGGCATCCAGGAAGTACCCAGGAAATCCACAGCAAGTTCTAGAAAGTTCCAGAATGTCGGCTAGCTCCAGGAAGTATCCAGGAAATCCTCAGAAAGTTCTAGAAAGTTCCAGAGCATTGGCTAGCTCCAGGAAGTATCCAGGTAGTATCCAGGAAATCCTTAACAAGTTCTAGAAAGTTCTAGACAGTTCCAGAACGTTGGCTAGCTCCAAGAGGTATCCAGGAAGTACCCAGGAAAGCCACAGCAAGTTTTAGAAAGTTCCTGAATGTCGGCTAGCTCCAACAAGTATCCAGGAAGTACCCAGGAAATCCTCAGAAAGTTCTAGAAAGTTCCAGAACGTTCCAGAACGTTGGCTAGCTCCAAGAAGTATCCAGGAAGCACTCCAGGAAGTGCTCTAAGAAGTACCCAGGATATGCTTCAGGAATATCCGGGAAGTGCCCCCGAGGTGCCCCAGGAAGTGCCCACCTGCACTGCCTGTTGCTCCCCTTAGGGAAGAGGCTCGCCTGTCCCTGTCCTTCCCCACGTGGCCCCTGCAGCCCTCTGGCCTGGCCCCTCCTGCCTTGGCTGCAGTTGGGATCTCTGCTGTGACCTCTCTTTTTCTCCTTAAAGGAAAGCCGGGTGTCCCCTGGGTGTGCACAAAGCCAAGGAGCCACTTAAGCAGAATATTTATAATTCCTTCTTTTAAGAAATAAAGCAATAATCACAACACCATAAACACTGCTCTAATCGTTCCCAGGCCGCGACCTGTAAGCGGGGCGGGGAGGGCAGGAGGAGCCTTCCTGATCGGGGGCTCGCTGCTGCTCTTGTTTGAAGTCGCCCTAAAATGCTGCCTTAGAACTTGTTCTTGTTGAAAAACAAATTCCTGCCACTCAGAGTTCTCAGATTTTTTTTCCTTTTCCCAAGTATTTAAATGAGCTGATTCGGGGCCAGGGCTGGACAGGCCTGGGCCAGCTTTTGTGGGTCCCTGGGCTGCTGCTAAGGACATCACTGCAGTCCCCCGCCCCCAGGCAATAAGCCACCTCCCTGGCTGGCTGTGGAGGACACTGTCATCAGAAGTGGGGGCAGCTGCCCCTTCCCTGTGTGAGCCCGAGGGAGGGCCTTCCAGGGACAGGAAGACTGGTCTGAGCAGAGAGCAGGGGACCTGACCTAGGCCACGGTCAGAGCAGGCTCGCCCAGTCTGTAGGAGGAGGGAGTGTGGGTCAGAGGACATTCTAGCTGGGTGTGGAGGCACACATCAGTGATCCAGCAGCTTGGGAGGCTGAGGCAGGAGGATCATAAGGTGGAGGCCAGCCTCAGCAATGGCAAGACCCTGAGCAACTCAGCGAGACCCTGTGTCTAAATAAAATATAAAAGGGCTGGGGACGGGGCTCAGGGGTTAAGCACGCCTGGGTTCAATCCCTGGTCCAGATAGAAAATTCTAGCAAGTGCCAAGGCCCTGTGGTGGGAGATAGCTCAGTGAGTGTGAAGGCTGGGTAAGGGGTTTGGCTGAGCTCGGAGAGGTGGGCTAGAGGCACCAGACAGGAAGGTGGGCCCAGACTCCCCGGGCCTTGTGGGCCACCTGCAGGTCAAGGAGGGTGGCGTGGTGTGGGTGACGTAGAGGGTGCTGCTGTGTGAGGGGAGACAGGCAGTTTGGAGGATGAGTTTGTGGGGAGCCGTCGCTTCCTGGGGACTGGAGGCAGGAGGCCATAGCACGGGGAGACTGAGGTGGTGGCCCAGGCCTTGCCACTGAGGAGGTGGGTTGGCAGGCCTCGGGGGGGGGGGGGACATGGCAGGAGGCCCCCCATCTCTGGCTCGAGGAGCAGCCAGGCAATTACTCCATGTCCAAGCAGTCTGGGGCTGAGCGTGGACACAGCTGGGATCCTGGCTGGGGTTTCAGTACGTTGGGGGAGATTTAGCAAGTTCTAGAACATTCTAGAAAGTTCCAGAACGTTGGCCAGCTCTAGAGTAAGTCGACCTAAGACAAGTCTGGGGTGAAACAGGCTTGGGAGCTCTCGGTGGCCCCACCTGCCCCACGGGTTCCTGAGGGACTGGGTGGCACTGGCTGTGGCATTCTGGGGGGAGGGCAGGGTGCTTCCGGGGACACCCTGGGAGGGCAGCTGGTCACAGAGGGCAGGGCCCAGCTCCCCCAGGCTGCCCACTGCGCTGCTGCTGCTGCCACGGAGAAAAAACCCCACGGGGTGACCGGGCGGAAGGTCAGGAGTTGAGCTGAGCCGGGGAGCGGGTTTGAACGTGGACCTGGTATTTTCTTTTGCGCTGGGGCGGAGTGAGGGGCAGGAGGGAGGCAGGCCGCCAGAGGGACAGGGGCCAGCACAGCGCCGCTAATGCAAACCAGACGGTGCGCGGGCAGGGCCAGGGCCGTCTCCTGGCCAGGCTTAATGCAGTCCTTGAAGCAGGCAGGCGGGCAGGAAGGAGGCCCGGACAGTGAGCCGCTTAACCCTGTGGGTGCTGAACCCAAAGTCGGGCTTCTCTGCTTTGGCATTTGCCTTCTGTGCCCAAGAAGTCTCTGTCCCAACAATTCCCAGAATTATCATGACAATAATGTCCCAGGGGCTGGGCGCAGTAGCACACGCCTGTCATCCTAGGGACTTGGGAGGCTGAGGCAGGAGGATCGCAAGGTGGAGGCCAGCCTCAGCCACTTAGCAAGGCCCTGATCAACTTGCGAGTCCCTGTCTGTAAATAAAATAGAAAAACGGCTGGGGACGGGGCTCAGGGGTGGAGGGACCCTGGGTTCAGTCCCTGGGACCAAGAAAAACAAAAACATGCCCAGGCATTCTCAGTGTCCCCTGAGGGACCCGCCAGGCAGCTTCCTGGATGGAAGCATGACCTGGGGCTGAGCATGAAGTAGAGCAGCCACAAGAGTCAGGGGAGACCAGATGGCCCCAGGGTGCAGGGCCAGCTGAAGCCTGAACTGCGATCCACTGCTGGTCAGCGCCGGCATGGGCTCCTCTGGCCACCAACAGGGCTGCATTCCGAAGTCTCTTCTCTGCCTATTCAAAGGAACACAGGAGTGTCATCACCGAGGTGTTCACAGCGACCAGCACAGCACACAGCGACAGGGGACTGCTTATATAGACCCCGAGGTCCCACGTGGAAGAGATTCAGCAAGTTCTGGAAAGTTCTAGAAAGTTCTAGAACATTGGCAATTTTGCAGTGATGCAAATCCCTGCAGGAAGACAACCCCAAGGACCGCCTCATGGGAGGGCCAGGGAGCTGTCGCCCTTCCCGGGTCTCAGGAGTGCCCTGCGAATCAGTATGACAAATGCAACACTGAGTGCCAAGCCACTCTTGGGACACCACGTGGGACTCGGTCCCACTCGACAGGAGAGCCGGCGCGTGTGCGCACTTCTGTGGGCTGATGCATCCAGAAAGATCTGGAAGGAGGCCCAGCCCACTGGGAACCCGGCCGCGTCCTGGGGGAGCCCGAGTCACTGGAATCCAGGGGACTGAAGGAGGCTTTCATGTGCGCCCACGTCACTGGTGCGCGGCTGACAACAAGCTGGTATTCATCTGTGTCTTGTGTGGCTTTGCTGAAAGGGAAAAAAACACAAAGGACCAGAGAAGAACAACTTTTGTTCTGCTCGCCCGCCTCCCTCTCACCGGCCTTGGCCTGCAGAGCCGAGCTCTGCTGGGGAGGCCGCTGGGTGGGGATCCCCAGGGCCGCTCCTCCGGAGGCTGGATGAGGCCGAGGCCTGCCTCCCTGCCTCTGGGTGGGCTCAGGGTCACCCAGGGCCCATTTTTGGTTTTATTTTTTTGATACCAGGGATTGAACCCAGGGGTACTTCACCCCTGAGCCCCGTCCCCAGCCCTATTTCTATTTTATTTAGAGACAGGGTCTCCCGGAGTTGCTCAGGGCCTCGCTAAGCTGCTGAGGCTGGCCTCCACCTTGCGATCCTCCTGCCTCAGCCTCCCCAGCTGCTGGGATCACAGGCCTGTGCCGTCCTGTGCCTATGGGTGGCTGTGCTCGCCCTGTGCTCACCTTGACACGCAGCCCTCTAGCCTCCTGGGTCCTCTCTTTGGGGCCTGCTCAGTGGGGACAGCTGCAGTCCCTCCCCTGCCCCTCCCCCAGCTGTCTCCAGGCGTCTCTCTCAGGCTCCCAGCCCCTCCCCCTCCCTTTTCTTCTCTCCCCTCCTCCGAGAGGCACAGAAGACCTGTTGTTTGTGCTTGTCCCCTGCTGTCCCCTGCCTCCTGCACATTAGCATATACAAATGCTTTTGTCCCTTCTGCAGGGACTGCTCTCTTTATGGAAATCAAGACCCTTCCATTCCAGCTCTCCACAGGCCAGGCCAAGGAGTCTCTGCCTGTTGGTGGTGACAGTGACAAACTTCTGTTTATCAGAAGCCTGCTCTCACCTGGCAGTCCCCTCAGGCCCTTGGCCCCAGGCCTGCCAGGCAGGATAACCTGGCCCCTTCCTTCAAGAATGGCGCTGCATGAGCATGTGGCCCACGCCTGTCATCCCAGTGACTCGGGAGGCTGAGGCAGGAGGATCGCAAGGTGGAGGCCAGCCTCAGCAGCTTAGTGAGGTCCTCAGCAACTCAGGGAGACCCTGTCTCTAAATAAAATAGAAAAAGGGGCTGGGGACGGCGCTCAGGGGTTAAGAGCCCCTGGGAACAAAAAATAAAACAAATGAACAAAATCCTGCTCGTCCCCTGTCCCATACCAGGTTCCACAGCTCTTTGGTGACCGTACTTAACAGAGAAGGAGGAATCCAGACCTCGAGGTTGGGTCCTGTTTGACGTGTGGATCTGGTCCCTCCCCCTGCCCCTGTGTCCTGTGAGCTGGTGATGGTTACTAATATCCTTGGCACGGTCCCCGGGTTTGGCCTCTCTGTGTCCCGCCTGTCTCCAGTCTCTGTTGGGTCCTGGGAGTGACCCTGGCTTGCCAGTGCTGCTTGACCTCGGGCTCTGCGGCTCCTTCAGGTCCCTCTCGCTTGTAGCTGACACTTGGGGTTGAGAGAGGAGGGGTCTTGTGTGCTGTGGCCTCCTCCAGCCCACTTCTAGCAACGGTGTTCCAGAAACTTCTGTGCACAGGGGGAAGCTGTGTGTTGGGGGTGGGGCAGGCAAGGAGGCCAGGAGCTGGCCTCCACCGGGGAGGCTCAAGAGCCCCAGGAAGCTGGGCAGGAAGGGGACGAGGGCTCGGTGCCAGGAGTCCTAGAGGGTCCCCACCGTGGAGGGTGCTGGAGGGCCGCGTGGGGCAGTGCAGCTGCGTCCCAAGGGACTGCGGGCAGGGCCAGGGGGCCCTCTGGGACCCTCTGGTCAGCACTAGGGACCCCCCAGCTCCAGAGCTTTCCAGAGCCGGTTGTTAAAGCTGTAGTTGCGAGGCCAGCGGCCTCTAAGGTGGCCCTGGGTCCTGGGCCAGCAGCCCCTAGGCTCTGGTCCCCTGCGTTCTGTCGCAGAGGATGGGTGGGCAGCAGACGGAGCGGTGGTGGCCGTGAGATCCCAGGCAGGTAGGGGGAGACCCAGAGGCCACCACCCAGCCCCGGCTGCCACCTCCCCAGGGCCATCAGACCACCTGGCCCTCTCCCTGCTGAGCAGATACGTGGCCTCCTGGCTCCAGCCCGGGACCTCACCCTGTGACCCCCCGAAATGCCAGCCCCCTGCGGGGGAAGCAGGAGGCCGATCCGTCCCAGGCCCGGGGTGCGCCAGGCTCAGCCCCCTTCCCGCTGCCGGTCGCGGTTCACGGGCAGCCCTTCGGGGACGTTTGATGTGCACCACGGATGTTTGCCTTGACCGCCTTTGTTTGCTCAGGCTGTCCCCCTGCCAGCTCGCTGGACCGTCTTTCTTTTAAAAATATGCCGCTCGCCAAAGGTTGTTTTGGATCTGCTTTTGTTTATCAGGTGCGCGGCTCCAGCGCAATTGGAAGCAGACCCGCAGGTCCACGCGCGGCCGGCGCTGCACGCACAGCGCGCCCTGGGCGCGGGCCGGGGTGGCTCCCGGTGAAGGCTGGTCCCGCGGGGGCTGGCAGCAGCCGATCGCCAGGTGGGGCGACACGGGGGACTGTCCCCTCCTGGAGAGGCGGCCTGGCTGGTGGGTGCAGCTCTGGTCGGCTCTGCTGCGGGCCTCCCTGCTCTGGGCCGGAGCCCCCTTGGCCACGACTGGCTCCTTCCATTTCTCAGGCTGCCCGTGCGGGATCCAGGCCAGGCTGGGCCGGGGAGCCCGTGCGAAGCAAGCAGGGCTGGCCGGAAGTCGAGCGCTGGGGCGTGCCGGAAGTCGGCCAGAGGATAGGAAGTGGGACGCTGGGACTGTAACGGAAGTCGGCCATGGGCCAGACAGGGGAACTTTGAGGTTGTGCCGAAAGTTGGCCGGGGCCCAGCCGGAAGTCGGCCATGGGCCAGGGAGTGGGACACTGGGGCCGGGCCGGAAGTCATCCATAGGCCAGGAAGTGGGACCTTGGGGCCTAACCGGAAGTCGGCCTTGGGCCAGGAAGTAGGACTTTGGGGTCTAACTGCAAGTCGGCCACAGGCCAGGGAGTGGGACCTTAGGGCATAACCGGAAGTCAGCCTTGGGCCCTGAAGAGGGACGCTGGGGCCTAACCGGAAGTCGACCGTGGGCCAGGAAGTGGGACACTGGAGTCCTGCCGAAAGTCAGCCATGAGCCAGGGAGTGGGACTTGGGGGCGTAACCAGAAGTCGGCCATGGGCCCAGAACTGGGACGCTAAGTTGTAACCGGAAGTCAGCCATGGGTCCGGAAGTGGGATGTTGGGGCTGTGCCGGAAGTCGGCCATGGGCCAGGAAGTGGGACTCTGGTGCTTAACCGGAAGTCAACCATGGACCCGGAAGTGGGATGCTGGGGCAGAACCAGAAGTCGGCCATGGGGCCGGAAGTGGGATGTTGCAGACTCTCCGGAAGTCAGCCATGGGCCAGGAAGTGAAAGCTGGGGCTCTGCCGGAAGTGGGCCATGGGCCATGGGGTGGGACGCTGGGGCCGTGTGACTAGGCGTCTCCTAATTGAGAGGCTTCTTTGGGGGACAGGCCGTGCTTTCTGTCGAGACCTGCCGTGCAGCCCTGGAGGCTCCTCCTTCCCCGTAGCAAGCCTCGTGTGCAAGGCGGCTGCCGGGGTCCTGTCCCCTGCTCCGCCCCTGGGGGCCGCTGTGCCGCTGCAGGGCTGTGGGGCACCAGGAGCCCGCGCTGTCGCCGGGACCCACGGAGCCTGGAGGCCTCAAGGCTTAGCCTCGTTCCTGTCCTGGGCAGGGCAGCGAGGGCAGCCGTCCGGTTGGTGTCTGGCTGGACAGGAGCTTTTTATGTCTAGAAGGGCAGGTCCAGGGAGAGGAGCCGGCTCAGATGCGCAGAGCAAAGGAAGGAAATTGATCTGCTTCTGCAATTGGAAGGTCAAGGCCACCGGGCGTGGGGCCTCGTAATCCCAGGGGCTTGGAGGCTGAGGCAGGAGGATTGCAAGATAGAGGCCAGCCTCAACAACTCAGTGAGGCCCTGTCTCAATTTTTAAAAAGGGGTGGGGAGGGGTACAGGGGTTAGGCACCAAAAGAAAAAACGAAAAGCAAGAAAAAAAAAAAAACCTGAAATGAAAATAAGAAAACAGAGCAGAAGAAAAATCAAAGTCCAGGTTTCCCTACGGGAGCCCAAGTCTGGGGCTAGGGGACGCCCCCTCCCCTGTCTTTGTTCTGGGTGGTTCTGCCCTGGATGGCCTCCTGGATGCTCGGGCTGCCGTCGAGCTCCCTCTGCCCAGCAGTGCTGTGGACGCCAGGGCTCCCCCTGGGATTCAGGTCCTAGGCAAGGGCCCTGCTGGCTCAAGGGTGGCCCACACCTTGGCAGAACAGGGTGTCCTGGTGGGTGGTGACACCTGGGTGATGCTGCTGTCACCGGTTCATTTCCACATCAGACCCACAAAGGTGTCCACCCTGGAGATTGGGGAACAGCTTCACTTGCACCCCAAGTGGGAGGAGGACGCTCACATTTTAATATTTTACTCAGGTTTTTAAAAGCTAGAGTTGCTCACCACCAAATTTTCTACCCTGCCCGAAGGACACACAAATGGTCTCCTGTCCCCTTGTGATCACATGTGCGCGTGGTCATCTCCCTGCTCAGCCCTACAGAGCGTACAGTGTGGCCTCACCATGGGACCCTGCAGTCACGTGGCCACCCCGCTCTGGGGCCTCCTGTCCCGGCCTCCCCCACACAACCTGGGCATCCTTCCTCCTCCACAAAGGGAGATCAAATACTCACGGAGCTGCCAGCAGAGTGCACAGTAATCGTGTGTCATCTGCACCTGGGAGGCCGCCTGGGATGGTCTCCTCCTCCCTTTCCTCGAACTCCGCGGTCCTTCCTAGAAGAGGCCAGGAGCCTCCTTCCTGATGACTCACGGCCTTGGGAAGAGCAGCCGGTGCTGGGAGGTCAGGGCCGTGGAAATACCCATGAGACGGCCCTGCAGGTGCTGGTGGCCTGGCCACTGGCAGGGGACCCCGGCCCCGTGTGGACCTGCAGGGCTGCTTCCTCGATTAGGAGACCCCAGGTGGCCTGGGCACGAGCCACGGGTCTGATGGGCTTTGGGGGCCCCAGATATAGAGGGGTTCCCAGCAGGAGGAGGCCCCCTGGCTGCCTGGGGATTGGGGGCTCTGCGTGGATGTGGGTAGCTGGCCCTGCCTGGCAGTGGCTGCATGTGGCCTCGGGTGGCGTTTGGAGAAAGAACGAGAACTGTCTGGGTGGGAAGAGACCGGGGTGCTATAGGCCCCCCACGCATGGACCCAGCAGAGGTGCGGGAGGGTGTGGGGCTGTGCAGCCCCTGGGGAGGCTCCAGGTGGACCGTGCACGGTACAGGCACTTCCAGAGGCCTGGTCACCTGGACCTCTGGGCATTGCTGACAGTGTGGCTGCAGAGCCAGGGCCACATACTGCCAGGCCCCACCAAGTGCCTGGGTCCTGCCTGTAGGAACATCTTCCCAGTCGGCATCTTTTTGGGGGGACCCCAGGGATTGAACTCAGGGGCCCTCGACCTCTGAGCCCTGTCCCCAGACCTATTTTGTGTTTTATTTAGAGACAGGGTCTCCCTGAGTTGCTTAGGGCCTCACTTTTGCAGACGCTGGCCTCCACCTTGCGATCCTCCTGCCTCAGCCTCCAGAGCCACTGGGATCACAGGCGTGCTCCACCATAAGGCCCTAGTTCCCTTCTTCATGCTGCCCCTGTAGTCACCAATGCAGTGAAAACTACGTGCTCCCTCACCCTGCCCCTGTCCCACCTCTGGGACAGCTTCTAGGCCTTGCAGGCACCTGGAGCCTGGCCCCTCCCCAGCCTCTTCCTGGCTTTTCCTAAGTCTCTGCAGCGCCTTGGCAGTTCTCGGGGCTTTTAACAACGCACACGGCGAAGCTTAACTTCAACCATCTCTTGTTACTCCACAATAACTCTACACTCATCAATTTGCTCTGCTGGTTAGGTTTTTGTTTTTTTTTTCTATCTGGAATTTGATGTAAACATTTCCCCCACATGTTTGTAGTCACGAATACGTGGCACGGTTTTCTATGTTCTCAAGCTGTATGGTCACGGGCTCTGCGTACCGTACTCCAGGCTTGCTCGTTTCATTCAATATTAGGGTTATTTTTCTTTTTGGTCCCAGGGATTGAACCCAGGGGCGCTTAACCCCTGAGCCCCGTCCCCAGCCCTTTTTCTATTTTATTTAGAGACAGGGTCTCACTGAGTTGCTCAGGGCCTCGCTAGTTAGTTATGGAGGCTGGCCTCCACCTTGCGATCCTCCTGCCTCAGCCTCCTGAGCTGCTGGGATGACAGGCGTGGGCCACAGCAACTGGTCAGCAGAGGTTGCTTTGGACATGGGTCCCCTACAGGCCTCTAAGTCCACCTCCTGTGGGAATAGAGTGTTGCTGTCCAGACAGGCATTTGGAAGAGTAAACCCTGGGAGCAAATGTGGCCCTTAACATGGTGAAATGTCCCTCTTCGTGTTGGAACATGACTTGGTGGCCTTCTTGCCATTAGGCCACGAGGACATGGGCTCATAAAGAAAAATGGCCTGTGACGCCCCCCAGAGGGGCTGGTGGAGTCGTGTAGCCACCCTGGGAAAAGGTGCAAGGTACAGATGAGGGAGGGAGACGAGGAGGGACGTCCCGGACCCTGGGTAGCCGGAGTCTCCACGTGACCCGAATCAGAGCAGAGGGGGCCGATGAAGGGGGGAAACCACTTAGCAATGACACCTCTCCTTGGTGGCCTTGGCTTCACGGAGGCCTCTGTGACACCAGGCGCCCCACGTGGGGAAGCCGGGCTAGCAGGGGCCAGGGAGCCTTGTGCGCTGAGCTGGACTTCAGGACTGGGCAGGGTCACCAAAGGGCCCTGAGGACAGGGTCCATGTTGGGTTACAGCCAGTGTGGAATGCAGCAACTATAGCGTTTAGCTTAATTTTTAAATTGTTAAAAAAAATAGGCAGTGGATTCTCATAACAGGGGAAAGATCTGAATTATGTAAAAGATGTAAAATACATTCCCACCCAGGACCATTTCTGGTTTCTTTGCAAAAACAATCCTTGCACATTGGAGCATGTTTCCGTGTCCCTTAACCCCAGTGTGGGGAGGTGGTGGCACCAGGGATTGAACCCAGGGGCACTTAACCCCTGAGCCCCATCCCCAGCCCTTTTTATATCTTATTTAGAGACAGGGTCTCGCTGAGTTGCTAAGGGTCTCGCTAAGTGGCTGAGGCTGGCCTCCACCTTGTGATCCTCCTGCCTCAGCCTCCCGAGTTGCTGGGACGACAGGCGTGGGCCACTGCACCTAGCCTCCCTGAGCCTTGTTTCCTCTCTGGACGGTCTGTCCATAAGCACCGAGTTCCTTCCCACATCAGGTTGTCTGTCTTGCTGTTGTTGTACAAGAGTTCTAACGTCTGGGGCACAAGGCTGTTACCAGAAAACACTTCCTGAGGTCATTCCTCTGAGCTGTGGGTCGCCTTCTCATTCTCTTAATCAATGATATTTTGGGAAGGGTCTTACTTTTGATGAACTTCAGGCGTTTTTTTAATGGGGCTTATGCTTTTTGTGTCCTAAGAAAATTTGCATCTGTCTCCCCCAAGGCTGGGAAGGTGACCTCCGTGTGCCCTTCGAGAAGCTTTGTGGGTGTGGCTTTATGTCTAGGTCTGTGTTCTGTTTCCAATTGATTTCTTGCATAGTGTGAAGCAAGGGCTGGTGTTTCTGTAAATATGTTTATGTAATTGTGCTTTTTTAAAAAAAAATATTGTTAATTTATTTATTTTTATGTGTGTTGAGGATTGAACTCAGGGCCTTGCCCATGTTAGGGGAGCACTCTACCCTGAGCCCCAACCGCAGTCCTGTTTGGGTGCCTTTTAGTTGAGAAGATTTGCCTTTCCCCATTGAATATCTTTGGCATTTTTATTTAAAAAAAAATTGAATGACAATATCTGTGGGTCTATTTCTGGAGTCCATTGGGGGCTGTTGACTTGCACGTCTCCTTTGGCTGCGACCTCAGGCCGTCTGGTACCTTCACAGTAGAGGTCAGATTGGGCAGGAAGTCTGTGAACTTTGTTCCTTTCAGACACTAGTTTTGTTTGTCTGGTTTCTCTGCATCCACAGAAATTTTCAAATCTACTTAATTTTTGTTTAAAAACAAAAGCTTATTGGGATTCTGGTTGACATTGGGTGGAATCTATAAAACGTGGTGGGGACAATCGACATCGGCATTGGCCCAGCAGTCCATGAACATGGTACACCTCCCACCGGTCGGGGCCTCGGCTCCCCCCAGCCCTGCTCCCTGGTTTTACGTGCAAGTTTTTGTTGTTGTTGTTGTTCATTTTTTAGCTTTAGGTGGATACAATATCTTTTTTTAAGAGAGAGAGAGAGAATTTTAATATTTATTTTTTAGTTTTCGGCAGACACAACATCTTTGTTTGTATGTGGTGCTGAGGATGGAACCCGGGCCACACAATGCCAGGCGAGCGCGCTACCGCTTGAGCCACATCCCCAGCCCTTAAGTGCAGTTTCATGGTCACTTGTCCTGCTCGTCTCTAAGTGTCGGGTTCAGGCTGTTGGAGACACCTCTCACTTTCGCTCACTGGTGCTCGTGGACAGACGGCAGCCTGTTCCTGAGTTGGGTCGCGTTTCTCTGTGGCCGGACGACCCTCCTCTCTAAACTCATGTGGCATTTGGTCACCTGTGGCAACGCAGGGGGTCTCCCCGAGGGTCGGGGCCTGGTTTGTAGCTTTGACAACTAGGACCTCCCCCCTGCGCACACACCTGACACACACCTGACACACCCGTGTGCACACACCCATCCACACTCAGTTCTTCCAATTCTCCTCTCTCTCGTCTTTCGTTGTTGTGTTTTTACGAGAAGCTGATCATGGTTGTGACCGTGACACCTTTGTCATCTCTCTGTGGTCTCAGACCCCACGGCAGTCCCATGGTTTCTGACCCTTGGTGTCTGTCTGTCCCCTTGACCTTTCCAGCCTCCGCTGAGGCCTGGCCCCTTTCTTTCTGTTCATGGGCTTCCTGGCCCACTGAGTCCCCCTCCCTGTTGTCCCCGTCTTTCTCGGGGACAATCAGGG
This sequence comes from Marmota monax, assembly GCF_021218885.2. NCBI lineage: Eukaryota > Metazoa > Chordata > Mammalia > Rodentia > Sciuridae > Marmota > Marmota monax. The sequence goes on along the minus strand of NW_026694242.1, from coordinate 973,738 downwards.
GGTCTTTATCCACCTCCTCGGCAGAGGCCAGAGCTGAGGTGGTCTCCTTGCTGACGGACCCACTGCCGTCCCCCTGTGCGTCCTCCCCAGCGTCCCCCGGTGCTGGCCCCACCTGGAGTCCCTGGGTGAAACCGTCCTGGGGTTTGGTCGCGGCTCCTCCCTGACCCCCAGGCAGCGTCTCAGGGTTGTCTGGTCCCCAGCTTGGGGGGCTCTCTGGCTGACCTGTTGGTTTCCACGTGTCGGTGGCCACAGGACAGGCATCCTGCCGTGTCCCTGCTCTGGAGTCTGTTGGTGACCCTTTATGGCCCCTCCTGCAAAACTCAGCAAGAACGCAGACGAGCCGGGTGACGCTGGAGATTCCTGTGGGCGGATGACAGCGGTGACGGTGGCCTGGGCATGGCCTTGAGGGCTCAGGAAGGCCAGCGAGCAGGGGAGCCTCCTGGGAGGCCGTCCCCTCCTTCCTCTGTCCCCTGCTGGTCGCGTGCCCTGGAACCTGCCCTTGCAGGAACCGCGACCCGAGCTCCAGTGTCCGAAAGCCCTGCCCCCAAGTGCCACCCCGTGGCATCTGCTCGTGACCTTGGACAGGGCCTGCCAACTCTGGGCCTCTGACTGTCCCCTGGGTCTGTCACAGAGTTAAAGGAGACGTGTGCAAAGTCCCACACCCAGATCTTGGCCTGTAGGTGACATTCTTCGTGGCTGCAGTGCTCAGAGGGTTTGGGGAAGCTCGTGTCACCGACGGCCATCCGCCATGTGCACTGGGCTCAGGGGCAGAAGGCTCCTCTCTGCGGTGGCCGTCCCCGCAGCCCTAGGGACCTCAGGGGGATGGCAGCCCTGGGCTCCAGGCTCCTGTGTGCTGGGCCCCCTGAGTGCTGGTGGGGGCAGGGGGGTCACGGCTGCCATGTCTGAGCCCAGACTGCTCCCTGTGTCCCCGGCCAGCTAGGTGGGCCCTCTGTCCCTCGCACCCTTGAGGACGGCCAGGAATAGGGCCACTTAGACGGGAGGAGCAAATTGAGCCCTGTCATATCTGAACACACAGATGTCAACTGCTGGGCCCTCGAAGTGGCCTCCTGCTGTCCCAGTCACGGGGCCTTCACGAGCTCTGCTGGTGTCTCCTGGGCTGAGTGGCAGGGACCTATCTGGAAGCCATCAAAACTCACGAGCAAGGCCAGGCTCAGTGGCCCACGCCTGTCATCCCAGGGGTCAGGAGGCTGAGGCAGGAGGATCGCAAGGTGGAGGCCAGCCTCAGCCACTTAGCCAGGCTCTGAGCAACTCAGCGAGACCCTGTCTCTAAATAATATATAAAATAGGGCTGGGGACGGGGCTCAGGGGTCGAGGGGCCCTGAGTTCAATCCCCAGAATCGAAAAGAAAGGAAGGGGCCGATTCTTGAAGCCCCAGTGAATCCCAGACTCCTCCTAGGTGCTCCCTGCCCAGCCCTGGAGGCAGTGCCGTGTCCCCTCAGTGCCACTCCTAGCGACTGGCCGACCACAGGAGCAGGGCTGGCCCCTGGCTGCGGCCTGGGGTCGGAGCAGGAGAGGAATCAAGCTCCCATCTGTCACCTGTTTGTAGTTTGGGGATTTCTGATTTGGCATTTTGATCAGCCTGGTTCTGCTCAGGGATCTGCATCCGTATCCATAACAGGAAGCCCCCGCGCTCTGTCCCCAGGCGGTGCTCCTGCCCCCCACCTTGGCACCGGGACAGGCCTGATGTCCTGTGGAAAGTTCAGCACCATTTGTTGGTTTGTTTATACAATAAACAGTTCTGCACCCGTTACGTGGCCTGCCACCACTGGGCCCCTCTACTTCATTATTTTGTAGATTCTCCTTGGGGCTGGGGTTGGGTGGGAAGGCAGAGAAGGACCCAGGCCTGAGGGAGGTCACGCGGTTCCGTGCCTGGCTCCTGGCCCAGGCCCAGGCAGCTGACCAGCCATCAGCTGGGGAGCCAGAGACCTCCATATGTGAGGCCCAACTGGTCCCTGGCCCAGCTGCGTGAGGGTCTCACTAAGGGGATGGGAGCCCAGAACATTCTTTTATTTTGGCACTCAGGATTGAACCCAGGGGTGCTTAACCCCTGAGCCCCATCCCCAGCTCTTTTTAGATTTTATTTAGAAACAGGGTCTTGCCAAGTTGCTGAGGCTGGCCTCCAACTTGCGATCCTCCTGCCTCAGCCTCCCAAGCCTCTGGGATGACAGGCGTGCATTACCACGCTCTCTGTGACAGCACGAGCATCCTGCCATGTCCCACCTACACGGGGTGTGACGTCCCACTCCTGTGGCTGGACCTGCTGTGGGGTGTCCCTGGCCGTGGGTTCCTCTGTGAACATGGGAAAGTGACGTCCATTCATTCCCCTGTCTCTCCCAGTCCCCTCCCCTCCCTTCCCTTCACTCCCCTGCGTCTCATCCAGTGAACTGCCATCTCCCCCTTATTGTGAGTCAGCGTCCCCATATCAGAGAGGACATCCAGCCTTTGGTTTTTGGGGACTGGCTTATTTCACTCAGCATGATGGTCTCCAGCTCCATCATTTACCTGCAAATGCCATCATTTCATCCTTCTTCAAGGCTGAGTAATATTCCTCTGTGTATATGGACCACGGTTTCTTTATCCATCCATCTGCTGAGGGGCACCTAGGCTGGTTCCATAAGCTTGGCTATTGTGAATTGAGCTGCTATAAACACTGATGTGGCTGTGTCCCTGTCCTGTGCTGATTTTAAGTCCTTTGGGTATAGACCGAGGAGTGGGACACCTGGGTCCCATGGTGGTTCCATTCCCAGTTTTCTGAGGAATCTCCGCCCTGCTCTCCAGAGTGGTGGCAGCAATGTTGAGCCCCAGCCTGTGTGAGTGGCCTTGCCCCACACCTGGCCAGCACTTGCTGCCACCTGTGCACTTGGTCATTGCTGTTCTGACTGGAGGGAGGTGGGAATGTTCCGGTGTGGCCTTGGCTCCTCTGACAGAGCCCTTTATACCTTCTGTCTCCTCTGGGTTGCTGGCCTCCACTTATCCTGTTGCCTTGAAGGGCCTGGGCCTCCCCGGCCTCCCCGGCCTCCCTGGGCCTCCCCGGCCTGCATCTGTGCCGACACTAAGCAGCCTCAGGTCCCCTCCTCCTTCCCTCTTGTCCCCTCCACCTGCACATGGGCACCCCCCTGTCCTTCTGAAAGGTGCCTGATGACCGTGGTACCTGTCTGTGGTCATCCGCTGGCCTCCGTGGCCCCTGGGAGCCCGAGGAGCAGGGCTGGGCTCTGGTGTGGGTGGCGCGGGGCCAGGCTCAGTCTGCTCTGTGGGTCCCACTGGTTGAAAGGCCCCTGGAGGGTTCTGCCAGGCCCCTGCAGCCTCCTGTGGAGGGCACACGAAGAAGTGGTGGCCCTGGCCTCTGTCCTCCTGGGGGTCAGAGCTGCCCACCAGACGCCTGGCACCTCAGGAGAAGCCGTGCCCATGGTCACCTCGCGGGGAGGAAGGCCACAGGGCACTGCGGGGGCCTCCCGGGGACACTGTGCTCCCCACTTGGTGACTGGCGGTGGGGGACACCCGCCCAGAGCTGGCTGGGCTGTGAGCCACGCCTTTCTAGTTCCTTCCATGGAGGACAGTTGAAGGCCCTTCAGGCTCCCTGCGGGCGGACACCTTGGACAGGAAGGTCGCTCGGGTTCTAGAAAGTTCCCCCGACTCCACTAGGGCCATCAGACCCGCTGTCTCTCAGGCCAACCAGACTCTGCAATTGCTCCATGTACCCTGGACCTTCCGGAATGTTCCCTGATTCCTTGAAGGAGGATTCCATCCGAGTTCTGAGTTTGGTGGACTGTCCAGGTCCCCGGCTCTGGTTGGGAGCCTCACTCCCTATGACTCCGTGCAGGAGAAGAATCCTGAGGGTTTTAGTTTTTTTTTTTTGGGGGGGCGGGTACCAGGGATTAAACCCAGGGGCCCTCATCCATGGAGCCCTGTCCCCAGCCCTTTTAATATGTTATTTAGAGACAGGGTCTCACTGAGTTGCTGAGGCTGGCCTCCACCTTGCGATCCTCCTGCCTCAGCCTCCTCTGTCTCTGCCTTCCGTCTGCAGAGTGAATTCGTGACAGCTTGAGGGTGGGAGTGGCCTGGGCAGGGCCTGCTACCCAGAGGGGCCTTATCGTGTGTTCACTTATTTAATGAGGAGATGAGCACAGAGGCCACAGGATCCCTGGGGGAAAGTCCCCAGGGGTGGGGGGGAAGGGAGCCATAGATCTGTGTGGCCAGGCCGCCCCCCGGTCCTGGGTGGGCTGCTCTTCCTACATAATGGGGTGAAGATGGAGTCTTCTCATCAAAGTGGAAACACGGCCTGATTTTTATCAGCCAGTTGGTTGGAGCGTTAGTTAAGTCATTTGTCAAAGCTCATTAGTTGTCAAAATTAAATCATTTCCCCCACTCCCTAGTGGATTGGTTATAATGATGACTTTCTTGCTGCGACATTTATCATCTGGGTCCAAAGGCACAGAGAGGAGGCAGGCGCGGTGAGGGAGGGCAGGACGGTACTGCAGAGAGATAGGGCCCTGTTCCTTGGTGGTAGAAAGAGGCTGTTCCAATAATGTCTATTTTATTTATTTATTTATTTTTTACTAGGCATTGAACCCAGGGCACTTAACCCCTGAGGCCCGTCCCCAGCCCTTTTCATATTTTATTGAGAGACAGGGTCTCGCTGAGTTGCTTAGGGCCTCCCTAAGTTGTTGAGGCTGGCCTCCACCTTGCGATCCTCCTGCTTCAGCCTCCTGCAATCCAAGAGATCACAGGCACCACCACCGTGCCCGGCTTACTAAAGTTCACTTCTTATGATAACTTGTGGTGGTGCACGTGGAGCTGGAACTGTGGCTCTAGTTTCAAGGCAGAACCCAAACCAGTGGTCATCTTCCTGAGGGCGGGTGGAGGGGTAAGTCGGGTTGTGGCCTCTTGTCTAAGAGTTGTAAATAGTGAGAGAGGTCACCCAGGCAGACGGGTGGAGGACTCTGATTCTGAGCCTAGTTTTCAGATCTTAGTCATGAAATTTTAAAAATAAATATTCTCCAATAAGGACTTTATAAATAAAGCTGCTTGGCTTGGAAACTAAATGTCTAAAAACATTTATTAGTTTTCATACAAAACAGGGACAAATGATCCCAAATCTCATTCTTCACATTCACATTGATTTTTTTTAAAATAGAGATTCATCATGTCTATAATTCAGAAATTCAAGCAGCACAAAAATTACAAAAGGAAAGGGGAAGTCTCTCCTCCTGCACCCTGAATCCATTCCTGGTAATCACATTTAAGTGTTTCTATACCTGTCATCCCAGCGGCTTGGGAGGCTGAGGCAGGAGGATCACAAGTTGGAGGCTAGCCTCGGCCACTTAGCGAGGCCCTGAGCAACTCAGCGAGACCCTGTCTCTAAATAAAACAGAAAAAGGGCTGGGGACAGGGCTCAGGGGTTGAGCACCCCTGGGTTCCATCCCTGGTACCAAAATAAATAGTGTTTCTAAGTTTTCCCAGAAGCGATTTTTATTTTGTAAAAATCAAACTCGGAAGCAACACTCGTCTTTTATTGATTATTGTAATCTTAGAGGTATTTTTCCGTGTGTCCACTCACATCCATCTCATTCTGACTGTTTTTCCCTACGTACCTCCCCACCTCTCCTATTTCTCCTTTAACGTTTTAAGTTCTAGACGGACTCAGTATTAGATGCGGTGTCGAGACTCGAACCCAGTGCCCCGCACCTGCCAGGCAAGCGCCGCACCACTGAGCCCTGACCCCGGCCCATCTTCCCAGGGTTCCTCTGCCTTCCTCTGTGGCTCCCACACATAAAAGAAAACATCTGACCCTTGACCTTCTGGGTCTGGCTTGTCTCACTGAGTGTCATGTCCTCCGGCCTCACCCACTGGCCAGCAGATGACGGGATTCCATTCTTTATGGCTGCGTCAAACTCCATTGTGGGTACAGAGCACGTTCCCTTCATCCCCCTGTCCCAGTGGGCACCTGGGCCACTTCCAGAACCTGGCCAATGTGGACTTAGAGACAGGGTTTTGCTGAGTGGCTGAGGCTGGCCTCCACTTTGCGATCCTCCTGCCTCAGCCTCCAGACTCACTGGCATCACAGCCACGCACCCTCCAACTCACTACTTCCCTCTCTTCTAAGGACTTGCTTCCTCCTGTGTCTGTCAATTCTGGTATTTTCTATTTCTCTTTGAACAAGCTGCACGTTCAGCTTTGTTCTGCGCTCCTCTGGGGGGTCATCTGTGATCTTCTCTAGCTCCCTGCCCAAGGGGGGCTCAGGGTGTCCACCGTGTCGAAGGTGGCTGTCCCCCCAGGTCCATCCTGCTGCTGTCCCCTGCAGACAGTTCCTTCCCAGATATTCTCCACCTTCTGTTGGGCTCCCTCTTGGACTCAAGGGCTTGGTCATGAGGAAATCTCCATTTCCAAGTCCTGGGTCTCTCTCTGCCGCCTGGTTTTGTCATGAGTTTGGTTTCTGTCAGCTGCTGGGTTTATAGACTTTTCCTCCACAGCCTGATATATGGTTCTGGAAAAGCCCCAGGGCCTCTTCAAGAAGAATCTCTCTGTTATCAAGATAGAAAGTTGCTTATGTGTGGGGACCACTCAGTTCAAACTCATCATTTATTCTGTTAGAAAAATGTTTCTCTGCCTTGTCTGCCATTTGTGCCCCGGGTGTTTTTATTGTCCTGCTTTGGGGTATGTAAACATTCTCTCGCTCGCTCTCTCTCTCTATGTTTTTCACTAAGTGGCTGAGGCTGGCCTCCACCTTGCGATCCTCCTGCCTCAGCCTCCTGGCTTGGTCCAGGGCTTTCTGACTCCAGGCTCCTTATGCTCTTGACTTAGCCCCTCACCAGGTACGTCACCATGGAAACCCAGGTCACCCTGCATGAAATGATTTCTGGCTTTTAAGATGACTTGCAGCCGGCAGGGTGACCTGGTAACTCGCTTCACTTTTGTACTTAATTGGATCCAGACTGAGGTGGGCTCAGGGGTCAAGCAAACAGCCTCCCGCCCAGCGCCTCCCGCCCCGGTGTCCTCCCAGAGTGGGGGCAGCCTGGCTGCGAGGTGTGGGGCAGGCCACCCGCAGCCCTCCCTGCCCTGCCCTCCCGGGCCCTCCTGGGGGCTCCCAGGCACCCTGTGGACGCCGTCTGCAGATTCGGCTCCTTGTGACACTTGGAGACACCAGATGGAGCCAGAGACCTGGGGAAGAGGGACACCCAGTTCAGAGTCCAGTCTGCTGGGCTGACACCCGGCGCTGAGCGGGACAGAGGGCGGCGGTTTCTTGGCGCTGCTCTTTGGGGGATTGTGTCTGGGGACATCAGGAGGCGGGGCAGGGGGGACATCAGCTGGAATGAGAAGCTTCTGGAAGTTAAGTCCTGGCTCCAGCAGGCCCAGATCAGTGGCCTTTACAGGGCACTGAGCCCCGTCCCCAGCCCAATTTCAGGTTTTATTCAGAGACAGGGTCTCCCTGAGTTGCTTAGGGCCTTGCTAAGTGGCTGAGGCTGGCCTCCACCTTGCGATCCTCCTGCCTCAGCCTCCCAAGCCGCTGGGGTGACAGGCGTGAGCCCCCTGTGCCCAGGTAAACTGCTTGTGTTTTATTTTTATTTTTTATTCTTTGGAGCTGGGGATTGGACCGAGGGACATTTCACCCTGCAGCGAAACCCCGTCTTTTTTACTTTTTTATTTCGAGGCAGGGTCTCACTACGTTGCTGAGGCTGGCCTCCAACTTGACCATCCTCCTGCCTCAGCCTCCAGAGTCTGGGAGGACAGGTGTGCACTACTGCGCCTGGCTTTCTAAAACGAGTCTCAGTTGGGGACACGCTGCACAGGAATGGGACCTGACTACTAAACCAAGTCAACAAACGGTGACTCGTGGTGCCGCAGCGAGCCCTGGGGCAGGTTTTAGGTGAGGTTAGGATGGCGGCAGGGTCGGCCGGAGAGGGCGCTCATGTGTCTGGAAGGGGATCAGCCGTGAGCGTCCCCTAATTGCACTGTCCCCTCGATGCCAAGGTCTGGGCAGTTGCTCAAGGCCGCCCGCGGGTCCTGACCCTGGCAGTGGTCATTTTCCCAGACCCGGGGTCGTCCTGTGGTCGCTGAAGTGGCCCTGGGAAATGGACGGGTCCTCCCTCTGCCTCTCTTGGTCCCTCTCAGGGGGACCTCTAGCGTCACTGTCCTGTCCACTCACAGCCCACAGGGCTCCCCTGACCTGGGGGCCTGGTCCTGCAGGCCCAGTGCCCTGGTGGCCACACGTGCCTCTGGCCACCCCATGGGAAGGCCCCGGCCCCCAGAGCAGGCTTGGTCTCTGTCCCCAGCCGCCACCCACTCCCCTGGGCCTTGGCAACGCTCTTCCTCTTGTGACCTTGTGTTGGGGACTTCACTTTCTGTGCTTCCATTTCCTTCTAGAATGTTCTAAGACCTCCTGTCCCCACCTGTCCCTTTCCTAAGGACGGACTTGGTCCTGCTCCTTCTCATCACCCTGTGAGCTCCTCCTGCTCAGTGGGGCCTCTTAACAGGATGTTCTAGATCTTTCTACCCAGAGCCCCCAGCTCCTCACAGACCCCTGGCTGGTGGCCGTCCCTCACTGTCCAGCGCCCTGGGGGACCTCATCCCCCTCTCTGCTCCGTCGGCTGCGGCCCTCAAAGAGGCCTGGGTGCAGAAGCTTCTGGAACAAACTTGAGAGACCAGAGGACCCGTCCCCTGGGTGGCACGGTGGACGGCCTTCGGTGCCTCTTCTTCCACCCCCTGAAGTGGGCGCTGTCCTGGTCACGCTGAGGAAGGACCCGGGTGCCACCATGACGTGTCAGTGGGTGCCACAGACAGGCGGGAGCCCTCGGGTGTCCCCAGAGCTGGCCAGGTCCCTTCTCTGCAGTCCTGGCCACTTCCACAGGCGGAGGGTGGGGCAGAGGGACCCTGCTGCCCGTGTCACCAGGCTGCCCCGGGGATAGGGGAGCCTTTGTCTGAGGCGGGCACCCACCCGGGGCCTCCCAGGAGGACAGAGGCGTCCCCGCCTGTTGACAGGAGGAATGTCCCAGCTAATGAGAAGCAGTTGAGAGACGGGCGGCCACCATCCTCGTGTCCTGACCTGCTTGTCCTGCAGACGCTGGGCACCACCAGCCAGGCCCGGGGTGGGGGACCCTAAGGCTCCTCTGCTCTCCTGACCACGGAGCAGCCAGAGGACACCTTCCCTGTGTGTCCCCTGGGCGGAGAAGTGGCCCCTGGGCCTGGTCTGGGGTGAGCTGGGCTCTGGGCCCCCGCAGCCCTCGGCTGATATTTTGGGGTCACCACATCTTAAAACTGTCCACTTACATGTGACGTAGGACCAACTTGGGTGGCACGCACCTGCACGGAGCTACCCACTCCTCTGGTCGTAGTGACGTGGCTCTGCCCAGGTCACAGGTACACAGACAGGGCTGAGAAAGTGACGTCCACCCACTAACTTTCCTATAACCCCCCCCTTCCCTTCATCTCATCCCATGGATTTCAACTGTCCCCTCCCCAGCCTTGTTGGGGGTCAGCGTCCGTACATCAGAGAGGACACTCAACCTTTGGTTTTGGGGACTGGCTTATTTCACTCAGCGCGATCATCTCCAGCTCCGTCCATTTACCAGCAAACGCCACCATTTCATCCTTCTTGATGGCTGCATAATATTCCACTGTGTATATAGACCACAGTTTCTCTATCTGTCCATCTGCTGAGGGGCACCTAGGTTGGCTCCACAGCTCGGCTATTGTGAGTTGAGCTGCTATGAACATTGATGTGGCCGTGTCCCTGTCGTGATTTTAAGTTCTTTCATTTACTTATGTATTTTCCACAATCCTGGGCCTGGAGCCCAGGGCTGCTCCCAGCCTTTTGGCTTTTGAGACAGGGTCTCACCGAGTTGTGCGGCCTGGCCTCCATCTTGCGATCCTCCTGCCTCGGCCTCCCGAGTCACTGGGGTCACAGGCTGCCCACTGGGCCTGGTGGCCTCCTGTTCTTTGTAAGAATGGGGTTGGTGCGGACGTGCTGGGTGCTGGCTCCTGTGTCCCCCCATGGGGTAGGTGTCTGCTAAGGGCCTGTCGTGGGCCTCCCGTCTGCTCCGAGCTCCTGGGCTCCAGGTCCTGGGGCGGATGCTCTAGAACTTTCCAGGAGGCCCTGGCCACTGAGGCCTCCTCCGTCTCAGGTGGGTTCTCAAGTCCAAGGCTTTGGGCGTTGGACCCGGTGGTTCCTTCCTGCGAGGGTGGCCCTGGGCGTCTGGGACGTGCTGTTCCCAAGTCCCTCCCGGCCCTGGGCCGCCCCAGGCTGGATGAGGACTGGGCACCGAGGCTCCGCCCTGGGCTGGTGTCCTGGGAAGGCGGGGGCTTGCGGTGCCCTTCAGGGGCGTGGCTGGCAGGGTTCGTGGTGCCCTTCAGGGGCGTGGCTGGCGGGGCTTGCTGTGCCCTTCAGGGGCGTGGCTGGCAGAGGCTCCTGCGCACGCGCAGTCCCAGCTGGACTCCCTGGACCCTCCTGGACGTGGACGAGGCAGCGAGGCCCGGGACTGGGACGAGGACAGCGCCCTGTGGCGTGTGGTGGGTCACTGGGAAGCCACCCCTGCCTCGCTGTGTGACTCGGGCTAAGTGACCGCTTCAGGGACTCAGTTTACCAAGCTGGGAAGTGGGCGCGCGGTGGCCCCTCCATGGCCGCGGGCTGCTGGGCTCTTGCCGGGTTCCCAAGAGGGGACTGAGTCCTGGAGGAGGAGGAGCCGCGGTGACACCTGGTGCAGCCCGTGGTCCAAGTCCCCCACGGCCCAGGTCCCCTTTGGTGTCATGGAGGGCAGGGTGGGGGGGGGTGCTGTGCTCTCAGGGACCTTGGGGCCACCCGACCAGTCAGCGATGGCCAGTTCCTGTCACCCCCAGGCTCCCCCCTTTTTTATTTTCTGATAATAAACACAACGCAAGGGCCAGGCGGGGACTCAGGGCGGGGCGCCCTCCTAGCACCGACCAGGCCCTGGGCTCCATCTTCGGCTCCACGTAAAGGTAAAGAAATAAAATAAAGGTGTGTGTCCAACTGCGGCGAAAAAATGAATATATTTTTTAAAAAAAGCAATGCAAGCCGGGCTCGGTGGCACACGCCTGCCATCCCAGCAGCTCAGGAGGCTGAGGCAGGAGGATCGCAAGTTGGAGGCCAGCCTCAGCCAAAGTGAGGCCCTCAGCAACACAGTGAGACCCTGTCTCTAAATAAAACACAAAATAGGGCTGGGGGTGTGGCTCAGTGGCTGAGTGTCACTGAGTTCAAACTGATTACCCAACCCCTAAAAAAAATAAAAATAAAAAAGCGAGGCCTACCTACCTAACCAGGAAAATGTACAGAAAAAAATATTGGCCATAATTTCAGTGGTTCAGGTATGAATTTGTCTGAATTCACCTTCCTATGACAGTGTCACATAGTTGCTTAGTGAGAAGTCACTGTATTTGACTTTTACTTAATATTATATTCCCATTTATGATGCCAGTTAGCACCACTGTGTCCCGTTCTTGTGCCTTTGATCATGTGTCAGCAAGTTGACATTTTATTTGTCGCTTTTTTTCCCTTGGGTACCTGGGATTGAACTCAGGGGCACTCCACTACTAAGCCCCATCCCCAGCTCTATTTTGTATTTTATTTAGAGACAGGGTCTCACTGAGTTGCTTAGCACCTCACTTTTGCTGAGGCTGGCCTCCATCTTGCGATCCTCCTGCCTCAGCCTCCCAAGCTGCTGGGATGACAGGCGTGGGCCATAACACCTGGTGCATAATTCTTGTATATATATATATATATATATTTTTTTTTTTTTTCGTATTAAGATTTTTCTAGCTGCACACGGTGGTGCACACCTGTAATCCCAGCAGCTCAGAAGACTGAGGCAGGAGAATGTGAAGTTCAAAGCCAGCCTCAGCAAATTATCAAGGCCCTAAGCAACTCAGCAAGATCCTGTCTCTAAAAATAATATATAAAAAAGGGCTGGGGATGGGGCTCAGTAATACTGAGCACCCCTGGGTTCAATCCCTGGTTTAAAAAAAAGAAGAAGAAGAAAAACAACCTGATTTTTTTAATTGTTTCATTCAGTTACAACAAAATCCCATGGTTGTTGTGATAAACGAACACACTGGCACCTCAAGTTAAAGGTCACAGTTCCCTAAAATTCTCACCAATACGATCATGCTATATTATCTTTTCAGATTCTTGTTGTGCCCATAAATGGAGCATGTCTACACATCCTCAGACACATACTTAGGAAGTAAACAGCAGAAAGAGCCTCTCCTATGTAAAGGTCATGTTAGTATTTTCATCCTGAACATACTGGGGCCTTCACTTCCTCACGCCTGCAACCTTAACTTTTGCTTCTGGTACCAGGGATTGAACCCAGGGGTGCTTCACCCCCGAGCCCCGTCCCCAGCCCTTTTTAGATTTTATTTAGAGACAGGGTCTGGCTGAGTTGTTGAGGCCGGCCTCCACCTTGCGATCCTCCTGCCTCAGCCTCCCGATCTGTTGGGATTCCGGGCATGGGCCACCTGCCCGGCTCCACTCCCCTGTTTACCTCCTGCGTTCTGTCCCCACAGAAGGGACCATCACCCTGTGCCCCCTGCCTCCGGGTCCACACCTGTCCAGTTCCTGGATACAGAACCAGCTCCGGGCAGCACCCTGGGTGCCCAGCCTAGTTCTGGGCGCCTCTTGCCTTTCGGGAGGGCCGTCCCGCGGGCCTGCAGGTCTGGGGACCGGGGCATGTGGGGGCCGGGGAGCCCGCCCTGAGCCTCCGTGGACCCGGGGCGGCGAGCCAGCAGGCTGGGGCCCCCCACACCGGCCTCCACCCCTCCGCGGGCGCGCGGGAGGCCAGCCTCCCTGGGAGCGCTCGGTGCCATCATTTCCCTCCCGTGGCCCACGACGGCGGGGAGCGCGGCGGGGAGCGGGGAGGCTGTTTCATCTCGGCTGAGGCGCAGTCAGATTTACGGCGGCCGCCCCGACCCTCCCTGTAAGTCAGCGCTGCGTCACGGGCTGGCGCTCCATCCCCACATGCAGGAATGATTAGTTCAGCCGAGGCCCGACCAGGCCTTGATTTCGTTTGACGGTGTAAGTCGCTCCCTTTTGATGTGCGGGAGCACATCTGGGCCCCCAGGAAGAGGAGGAACCGGCCGCCCACGAGCCAGCGGCCCGCTCCCGGCGCAGCCTGTAACCCTTTGGTACCAGGCTCCCCCGCTCCCCTGCTCGGCGCCAGCCCTGGCAGAGGGTCCCCGGTGCTGGGTGGGGACCGCTAGGCACCCAGGGGACGCCTGTGGCTGGCTCGTCGGGCCTGCGGAGGCTGCGGAGGCTGCGGGTGGTCCTCCCGCGCGCCCCCGGGGAGTGACAGCCCCCGATCGTGCTCCTCGCCGCTTCTCCACCCTGATGCTCATCCCCGGACCCGCTTTCTCGCCTCTCATTGGCTGATCGCTTGCTGGTACCCGCTTTCCGGCGCTCATTGGCTCAACGCTGGCTGGTGCCCTCATTCCTGCCTCTCATTGGCTGAGTACTCGCTGCATTCCAGGCTCTCATTGGTTGAGTACTTCCTGGTGCCTGCATTCCCACCTCTCATTGGCTGAGTCCTCGCTGGATTCCGGCCTCTTATTGGTTGAGCGCTTGCGCATGCTCACATTCCTGTCTCTCATTGGTTGAGCACTCACGGGTGCCCATGTTCCTGTCTCTCATTGGCTGAGCACTCACTGCATTCCAGGCCCTCATTGGTTGAGTACTTGCTGGTGCCCGCATTCCCATCTCTAATTGGCTGAGTACTTGCTGGAGTCCAGCCCCTTATTGGTTGAGTGCTCACTGGTGCCCACGTTCCTGCCTCTTATTGGCTGAGCGCTCTCGGGTGCCCATGTTCCTGCCTCTCATTGGCTGAGTACTCGCTGCATTCCTGCCTCTCATTGGCTGAGTACTCGCTGCGTTCCTGGCTCTCATTGGTTGAGAACTCGCTGGAGTCCAGCCTCTTATTGGTTGAGCGCTGGCTGGTGCCCACATTCCTGCCTCTCATTGGCTGAGGGCTCCCCAGTGCCGCATTCCTGCATCTCATTGGCTGAATACTCGCAGCAACCCAGGCTCTCATTGGTTGCGTACTTGCTATTTCCGGCATTCCCGCTTCTTATTGGCTGAGTGTGCCTGAGGCTGGCTACTCTGAGCAACACAAGGCTCCGCCCTCCAGCCCTGGTGTCCCCCGCCTGCCCAGGACAGTTGGCTGGAGCCTCTTTTCCCATCGGTCCCCATCTTCCACGTGGGATCGCGATGGGGTCGGTGTGACACGGCGCAGCCCACCTCTGTGTGCCGTCTAGTGGGTGGCCTTCTCCTGCAGGTGACAGTTCGAGCTCGCAGCGGGCCCTGCAGGGACACCAGCCTCTGCTGCACGTCCCTCCGCACACGCTCTGCTGTCACCGGCCGCTGACCGGGTGCCCCCTCCCCGGGCCACCGAGCCCACTCCGCGCCTCGCAGCCTGGAGCCTCCCCGACCTTCCTCCCCCTCCTGGGACAGCCCTGGCCACGCGGCTCACGGGACCCTGCAGGGGACAGGAGGGTGGGGAACAGAGGCCCCGTGCCCGGCCTGCGCTTGTGGGAGCCGGTGCTTGCCGGCCAGGGGACTGTCACCCGCCTGGGGTCCCCATCAAGGGCCCTGGCGGAGCCCAGGGGCCAGCGCCGTCCTTTCCGAGGCTTGGCCGGGCCGAGCTTCCCAGCGGCTTCGCTCCAGTTGCTGTTCTGGCTGCAGCAGATTAAGCGACCCTTTCCAAGGAGCTGGGTTCCGTGGGGTGGGCGGATGGCCCGGGGGTGCCCGGGGGTGCCCGGGGCTGCGGCTCTTCTCGGGAGCTGTCCGGGGCCCTCCCGCCCCTCCCTGGCCTTATATCCCAGGATCTGGGAAATGTGCCCCAGACCTTGGGCTCCTGTCCCTGGGCCACAGACTGTCCCACCCCATGTGCTGATTGGCGCCTGTAATGACCAGAAGTGAGACACCGGCCTGGGGAGGAGGAGGAGGAGGAGGAGGCGTGTGCCCCCATTTACCAGATGAGGAAACCGAGGCCGCGCAAGGTGAAGGGCGCGTGCCCTGGGTTCAAGCCCAGGCCTAGGTCTCTGCGTGGACAGTCCCTGATCTTGTGGATCCTCAGGACCTGTCCTCAGTGGCCAGATGGGGAAGCCTTGGGGACATCCCCGCCTGTTCCTCTTCCTGCTGTATTTTCCAAAATCCTGACACCTGACACCCCCCCCCCCCAGATCCTTTGTCCCACTTTCTGTGACTCCTGCCCCCTCTAGGCAGAGCCCCGGGCCAGCGGGCAGAAGCCAGCTTTGCCTTGGAGGGGGACAGCAGCCTTCCGAGGCTGCCCTCTAATCTCTCTATCCACACGGCCTTCATTTTAATTTGCAAAATTGAACCCAGATCGAGAGCAGTAAAGCCAGGGCACAGTAAATATTCATGCCCCAGTGAGCCAAGGTGGCTCCATTACGGCGCTGAGATTGCGGGAATTACCTGGGGATGATGTATATTCATGGGCCGATTCCGATTCCAGATAGGACCCACTCTGTGAGCCCGGCCCCTGGCAGCTCCACGGGGCTTAGGCGCCTAAGCTTCTGAAAGTCATCTCAAGTGGCCCTGCCCTGTCCTCGGCTCCTAGGAGACAGAGCAGAATAATCCCCGCAGCCCAGCCGACCAGGGCTGCCCAGGTGTCCTCCTCCTGGGCAGGACCGGGTCCCACTGCCCCGTCCAGGTTACAGATGAGGAGACTGAGTCTAAATGTCACATCACCGTTCTGCGGATGTGTCTGCCCCCCACCGACCTCTGCCAGGGGGCCCAGGAGATGACAGGTGCTTAGGGAATGACCGCCATCCCTCAGGCCTCCTCTGCAGGGGCACCTGACTCTGCTGCTGCCACCAAGGTGTGGGTGGCACAGTCTGGCTCCTGATTGGTCAGGACGGTCAGGAGCATGTGGCTGACACAGGTACAGGTGAGCTGCTGTCCTCAGTATGTAGCAGGAGGCCACAAAGCTCAGCCAACTGCCTGACTTAAGTAAAGTCCTGTGATTGCAGGTCACAGAGGCTGTGTGGCCTGCAAAACCTGAACTAGTCACTGTCACCTTTGGTGCAGGGGAGAGTACTAGGGATTGAACCCAGGAGCACTTAACCCCTGAGCCCCGTCCCCAGCCCTTTTATATTTTATTTGGAGACAGGGTCTCGCTGAGCTGCTTAGCAACTTGCTTTTGCTGAGGCTGGCCTCCAACTTGTGATCCTCCTGCCTCAGCCTCCCTAGTCGCTGGGATGACAGGCGTGGGCCACCGTGCTTGGGTCATTTCTCTTCTTTCCGAAAGGATATCCCTTTGATGGCCTGTCCCTTTCCCTTTCTGGGCCTCTGCCCCATTATTCACTCCGGGAACAGTCCTAAGTCAGTCAGCCTGGGCTTCTCCTGTTGGACAGGCCACTGGCCTGGTCAGAGCCCTGCTGCCTGTGCAGGCCGTGACTGTCCCAGCCTGTCCCTGCAGGTCCCCCTCCAGCCTCAGGGCCCATGCTCTGAGCTGCTGCGTGTGAGTGCTGGCCTGTCCCTGCCTGCCTGTCCCCAGAAGGGCCCTCCAGCCACCTGTGTCCCCTTCTGTCATTTCTTGGGGGCCACCAGGACTGTCACTGTCCTGATGGACATACGAGAGCCGTGGAGGAGGCAGGCCCTGCCCAGGGTCCCTGTGACTGTGAGTCATCCGTAGCCTCCCCAGCCTCAGAGGGGCTGTCACCCCAGCAGCTCGGGAGGCTGAGGCAGGAGGATCGCAAGTTGGAGGCCAGCCTCAGCAACTTAGTGAGATCCTGAGCAACTCAGCGAGACCCTGTCTCTAAATAAAATAAAAAAGGGCTGGGGATGGGGCTCAGGGGTTAAGCACCCCTGGGTTGAATCCCTGGGACCAAAAGAAAAAACAAAACAAAAAACCATCCCCCCCATAGCTCCTGCTGCCCCCTGACAGGTCTTAATTCCGCCCCTTGGGTTACTAGAGACCCCTGGAGCCACACCTGATGCGGGGTTTCTTGCTGAAGCCGTGCCCCCCCGTCACCCGTGCTAGAACACAGAGAGTGAAGGTCACTCTGGGAACCCCCTTGGGCAGGAGCCCTGTTGGAGGCCAGCCCCTGTTCCTCAGAGAGCAGAGGATGAGGAGTCCGAAGGTCCTAGTGGCCCTCATTCATACCCTCTGTAAGGCAGGGGCTGGGACGTGCTGCTCAAACCGTCCCGGGCCCTTCTCTGACCTGAGAGGACCCGCACCCCTTCCCCTGAATAGGTCCCAGGAAACCCTTTGGGGTCTGGGCCAGGGGATAAAGGCCACCACCTGCCCCGGAACTGGATGCCTCAGTGTTCCCAGGAGCCGCGGAGCCCAGACCTGATTGTGACAGGAAGGCACAGGGCACACAGGGGCCCTGGATCTTTAAACCCCCAACTGGGGACTTTGAGCAGCTTCGTGCTCGCAGCGGGCAGTCGGTGGCCACACCCTGCGACTGTGTTACTCCTGTCCTTTTGCTCTAGAAGATTCCATCGGGTGAGAAGTGCACGTTTCTGTGGTTCTCTGTGGAGCTGAGCTGTGCCGAGGGTCCCCAGGGAGGAGGGGAGGCCACCCAGCAGGGAACAGTCGCTGTTTTACTGTCTGATACCAACTTCGGACCCTCCTCTCCCTGCCCCACTGGACAGCCGCCCTGGCCACCTGCCTGCTGGCCCCTGGAGGCCGCCTTCCATTGTTGGTGGAAGTCACTGCAGGTGATTTATGTGAGCTTCAAGCCCAGACCCGAAACATTTCCTCCAAGTCATTTTTCTTTGTCCTGATACTAAAGGCTGAACTTGGAAACCAGAGACGGACAGACAGAAAAACGGAAAGACACACCTTTCAGCACCCAGTTCCCTGCGTGTCCCCGTCTCAGGTTCTCAGCCCAGAGGCCACCCCGGCCCCCTGGACAGACCTTAGGATGGTTTTGACTTTAGGATTAGAAAGAGGCTCAGTTAGCATGTGCCTGGAGTCCCAGGGGCTCGGGAGGCTGAGGCAGGAGGATCGCAAGGTGGAGGCCAGCCTCGGCCACTTAGCAAGGCCCTGAGCCACTCAGCGAGACCCTGTCTCTAAATAAAATAGAAAAAGGGCTGGGGACGGGGCTCAGGGGTTCAGCACCCCTGGGTTCAATCCCCAGAGGTATCTTGGCCAGGCAAGGTTGCCTGCAATCTCAGCGGTTCAGGAGGCAGAGGCAGGAGGATCGCAAGGTGGAGGCCAGCCTCAGCCACTTAGTGAGGCCCTAAGCAACTCAGTGAGACCCTGTCTCTAAATAAAATAGAAAAAGGGCTGGGGACAGGGCTCAGGGGTTAAGTGACCCTGGGTTCAATCCCTGGGACCAAAAAAAAGAACAGAAAGAGGAGACCCCTCCCCAGAAATGGGGGTCCAGAGCTGGTCCCCTGGAGGGGGGTGTCCTGTCCCTTTATAGATTTGGGTTTCCTTCTCCTGCCCGCTGCTGCCATCCTGCCTAGTGACCAGAGGGTGCAGTGATCCGGGGTCCAGGCAGGAAGGAGGCTCCTGGGGACACTCATTAACAACAGTTCCCGGGGCAGGTAACCTTGGCAACAGGTTAGAGGAGGCGGACGTGCTCTGGAGGGATCAGCGTTCTGTTCCTCTGAGCCAACCCCCCATCTTCCCGACCCCTGACCCTGTCTTTCCCGACCTCCGCTGACGGTCCTCCTGCCCCGGCCTCCCCAGCACCGAGACCACGCCAGAGGCTGCTGGGGGCCTTGCTGACCAGCTAGGAGCTGGCCACCCAGCAGGAGGCCTGTCCAGGGTCCTGCACTGAGTGGGGAACTGGGTGCAGGTGGCCTCTTGGGTGCTGGGAAGGGGGCCTCTCTGTTCCTTGGAGACCCAGACCCCCGTGGCTTCCCGGCCAAGCCTGTGGGGGCCCCAGGTGGGGTCCTGCTGTGTCCCCGCTGCCCCAGAGGCTCCTGTGGGCCCAGCCCTGGGGACGCAGTGCTCTCTGGTCCCCCCCACAGATTCCTTACCCCCCAAAAAGCCCAGGATCGTGAAGACAATTGAGGCCCCTTGTGAGGAGCACGCGGAGCCACGTCGGCGTAATTCAATTTGGAGTTTTATGGGGGACAAATCGCAGAGGGTGGCTGGGAGGGGGGACGTATAGCTCCCCAGCAGCCTGTGTCACTTTTACGGCCTCCCATTGTTGCAGCGGCTGGGAGGCTAACGGCCAGGGTTTGTTTGTGAGGTTGCCATAGAGGGGCCTTCCATGGGACACTGCCAGGTCCCCTCCCTCCCTCCCTCCTTCCCAGGGGGTACCATGTGGCAGCCACCGGGCTGGGGATCATGGGGGCGGGCTCCGGGGACCCCAGAAACCAGCCCCACACAGGGCCCCTGTGGGGACTAAGAGGGGCCACCTGGGGTGTGGGCCCCGCGGCCAGGTCACCTGGGCTGCCTGGGGCCCCCGGGGGGCGGGCGAGCCTGGTTCAGGGCCCAGGAGAGGCCAGAGTAGCTGCAGGTCCGTGGGCAGTACCCGCCCCACTGTGACCAGGCCCCTGCCAAAAACAGGACCCTGTTCAAGTCCTCCCCGAGTCCCTGGGGGTGGGGCCTCTTATTTAGAGACAGGGTCTCGCTGAGTGGCTCAGGGCCTGGCTCAGTGGCTGAGGCTGGCCTCCACCTGGCGATCCTCCTGCCTCGGCCTCCCATGCCGCTGGCTTGACCAGTGCGTGCCACCGTGCCCAGCATGGTGACATTTTTACAGCAGACAGAACTCCATAGAGCTGATCTTAGAAGGGTGGGGGTGCCATTTTTTGGCATCTACACGGGGATCTCTGAGAACGGGTCCCCCTGGCTCCCTCCCAGGGGACAGTTGTCCCTTTGTCTGGGGCCTGATGGAATTTTGTGCAGAACAAGCCCTCGTTCCACTTTGGCCAACAGGACTCCTGTCTCGGAGGCGCGGGGAGAGGCCAGGTGGGAGGGCTGCCGAGAGCTGCCAGACCCCGTCCCTGGCCCGGTGCCCGGGGACAGCTGAGCGGGCAGAGCCATCGACGGGGACTGCTCGGCTCCCTGCTTGGCCCGGTGTCCGGGCTCGGCCTCCAGAGCCGAGTGGGCGCAGCCGAGCCTGGCTCCCAGGGGGGTCCGCCCTGGGACTTGGGAGGCCTCAGTCTCCAGAGACCCCGCCCAGGAGGGACTGGCCCCTGGTCCTCAGGTGACACGCGTGGAGACAAAAGGCCACCCCAGTCCAACAGCTGACAGACCCTCAGCCCAAGGTCAGGGTGGGGAGCGCCCTGTTTGGCTCCGCAGAGAGCCATCGGGGAGACCCGGGGAGACCAGCAGGTGCCACGCACACGGCTCCCACCCAGTGTCACCTTATGTGAGAGGGAGTGGCAGGGACAGCCGTGGCCACTTTTTGGTGGGGGAGGAGGGTACCAGGGATGGAACCAGAGGCCCCTGAGCCCTGAGCCCCGTCCCCAGCCCTTTTTCTATTTTATTTAGAGACAGGGTCTCGATGAGTTGCTCAGGGCCTGGCTAAGTGGCTGAGGCTGGCCTCCAACTTGCGATCCTCCTGCCTCAGCCTCCCAAGATGCTGGGATGACAGGTGTGGACCAGCACATCAGCATGGTGACATTTTTCATAGCAAAAATTAGCAAATTTCACCTTCATCAGTAAGGACATGGGTAAACGACAGGTGGAGTCTTCATAGAGAACAATACTATACAGGAGTCAAGAATAACACACGTGTGTATGTATCTGAAAGTGAACAGATGTCAGAGAGAGAAGAATTAAACAATAATGTGATACCATTGTATACACAACGGAGTACATATGCTATTCAAGGACACGCCATGGGTATACTGTGTATGAGGATGAAGGGGACATAAGGAATTCATATTGTGTCACACGCCTGTCATCCCAGCAGCTTGGGAGGCTGAGGCAGGAGGATCGCAAGGTGGAGGCCAGCCTCAGCCACTTAGCAACTCAGCGAGACCCTGTCTCTAAATAAAATAGAAAAAGGACTGGGGACAGGGCTCAGGGGTGGAGGGGCCCTGGGTTCGATCCCTGGTACCCCCCCCCAAAAAAAATAAAGAGCTCATAAAGGTAATTACTCCAGAGGGGGCAAAGGAAGGAAATAGGATTATGGGTCTTCAACTCAATGTCAAGACTTCAGTTGACAAAAAGAAAAAAAAAAAAGAGTTAAAGTGTCAGGGACAGACTCTCAGCAGTCACCCCCAGGTGCTGGGATCAGGGGTGATCACGATGTCATTGCACCTCTCGAAATGACTTGAAGTCCTCCCAAAATCCGTGTCTGTGTGTGTGTGTGGGGGGGGGTGTTCACCCACGTCTGACTGCAGCCCCGGGGGGACCTGCCAGGGAACCTAGGCTCTGGCCCAGCAGGGGGGCCCTGGCAGCCCCCAGGACCCCCATTCCCCAAGCGCCCTCCTTGGAGGCCCAGAGCCCTGGGTTTGCATTTTTGTGCGAGATGCAATTAGATGCATCAGGGTCTTATCTGTAGGCCCAGCTCCAAGGAGGGGGATCAGGAGGTTAAATTGAAACCTTATTAAGGGACATGGACCAGGGCTGATGAGCCCCACCAGACGGGCTCTCAAAGCTCATTTCTCCCCGCCTCCAACCTGAGCCTCCCCGAGTCCAGTAACTGATCCCCCATCAGCTCGTTAGTGTCAACCCCGGGTGTCTTTTCCCCTCCGATTTACATTCTATTAAGTAATGAGGAACCTGCCAGGCCCCGGCCCTCGCCTTTAGCCCAGCCAGGGGCTTCCAGGCTCATTAATGGAATGAAAAATAGATCATAGAGGCCCAATCTCATTACAGCCTTATCGCCAGCATCTCGAGGCTGCGACACACAAGGCCGCTTCACCCGGGGCGTCTGCTGATCCCAGAGGGTGCCCAGCACGTCTGACCCTGTGCAGAGTGGGGTGATGCTTGTTGGACTGTCCCTTGGTCACAGAAAGAAGGCTCCTGGAGAACTTGGGCCCCCAAGCGGCTCCGGAGGCTGAGGCAGGAGGATCGCAAGTGGGAGGCCAGCCTCTGCCACTTAGCGAGGCCCTGAGGAGGCGTAACCAGCCTCTGCAGGGAGCCACCAGTAACCACCAGTAGCCTCTAGGAAGACTAGACCGTGCCCACCCCAAGTGGGTCCCCTCCCAGGGTCTACATCGGAGAAACTGCTGTGTGCAAAGTGACATGTACACGGTCATGATGACTTTTTGGGGGGTACCAGGGATTGAACCCAGGGGTGCTGAACCCCTGAGCCCCGTCCCCAGCCCTTTTTCTATTTTATTTAGAGACAGGGTCTCGCTGAGTTGCTCAGGGCTTTGCTAAGTGGCCGAGGCTGGCCTCCACCTTGTGATCCTCCTGCCTCAGCCTCCCAAGCTGCTGGGATGACAGGCGTGGGCCACTGAGCCTGGCTGGGCTGGGTTTTTAGCCAGATCCCCATCTCAGGATTTCCAAGCAAAAGACCCAAATCTGATGGGCAGAAGTTGAACAATCAGACAGCACCAACTGCCGGGGAGGATGTCCCACACCTAGGGTCTGAGGCCTGATGATAGAGCTTTTAATTTACGTAGTAAAACTGAGCACGTCTTTCCGCCAACCCTGCAGTTCTCCTCCAGGGCAGTGACCCTGAGACCGTCCCCTCCCCACCCTCTACAAGGACACTGGGAGGGGTCCTTGTGAGAGACGGAATCCACCCCGTGATCTTCCAGCCAAAAATTGAAAACTGGACTAGGCTGGGGCTCAGGGTAGAGGCTCACCTGGCACGTGTGAGGCCCGGGGTGGGATCCTCAGCACCACACAAAAATAAATATATAAAATAAAGGTTTTGTGTCAACTACAACTAAAACATAAAATATCACACAAACTGGGAACAGGCTGGGCATTATGGTGGTGCACAAGTGATCCCAGCGGCTGGGGAGGCCAAGGCAGGAGGATCGCAAGGTGGAGGCCAGCCTCAGCCACTTAGCAAGGCCCTGAGCAACTCAGCGAGACCCTGTCTCTAAATAAAATAGAAAAAGGGCTGGGGACGGGGCTCCGGGGTGAAGTGCCCCTGGGTTCAATCCCTGGCGCCCAAAATAAAAATGCTCAGAGGAGTGTGGGCAGCTGAGGGTGGAGGCAGCCTACCTGGTGACCATGGCAGAGGGTGCCTCCCGTGAGATATGACTCCCCGGCCACCCGAGCTGTGTCCCTGGTGGCCTCCTTGCCCAGTGCCCAGATCACCTCCTGTCATTGACCCTCTTTCCTGCCCCTGTCCTAATTTTATTTTGAGACACAGTTTTGCTAAGTTGTCGAGGCTGGCCTCCACTTTGCGATCCTCCTGCCTCGGCCTCCTCTGGGATCGTGGATGTCGGGACGGGTCCCCCCCACGCAGCCTGCTGGTCTCACACCCCTCTCGCCCCCCCGCCAGGTGGTGAAGAAGGTCAAGTCCATGCAGATGTTCCACACGCCCGTCACCTCGGCCATGCAGGGTGACCGCCTGGGCATCTGCGTCACCCAGTTTGACCCCAAGTTGCTGGAGCGCGGGCTGGTGTGCACCCCCGAGTCGCTGCCCACCCTGCACGCGGCCATCATCTCCGTGGAGAAGATCCCCTACTTCCGGGGCCCGCTGCTGACCAAGGCCAAGTTCCACATCACGCTGGGCCACGAGACGGTCATGGGCCGCCTGCTCTTCTTCAGCCCCGAGCCCCAGCGCTTCGACCAGGAGCCCCAGATGGACGCCTTCGACCTGGCCCAGGAGTACCTCTTCCAGGAGCGCTACCTGAGCGGGGACCCGGCCACCGAGGGCGACCAGGCGGACGGCAGGGCCGGCCAGGCCCCCGAGGGCCGCTGTCCACGGCAGCAGTGGGCCCTGGTGGAGTTCGAGAGGCCGGTCACCTGCCCTCGCCTGAGCCTGGTCATCGGCTCCCGGCTGGACGCGGACATCCACGCCAACTCGTGTCGCCTGGCCTTCCACGGTCGCCTGCTGCACGGGCTACAGGACAAGGGCTACGCGGAGAGCGCGCTGCCCGCCCTCAGGGTCTACAAGCTCAAGTACAAGCAAGGCCTCGTGGAGCGGGTGAGCACGGCCTCCAGTCTGGGCCTCCTCGGGGAGGGCGGCCGGGTCCACGGGGCCCCGATGGTGTTGGCAGCCAGGGAGGTCCCAGGGATGGAGCCCAGGGCCGCTGACCACAGGGCCACCTCCCGGCCCTTGAATGTTTGATTTAGAGTCAGGGTCTTGCTTTGTGGCTGAGGCTGGCCTCCACTTTGCCATCCTCCTGCCTCAGCCTCCATGGCTGCTGGAGGACAGGCGTGCGCCATGGTGCCCTGGGGCTGGTTGGGGCATTTAAAAGACCTGCTGAGGGCCTTGCTGAGTGGCTGAGGCTGGCCTCCACCTGGCCGTCCTCCTGCCTCAGCCTCCCCAGCCACTGGGATGACAGGCGTGGGCCACCGGCCTCTGTTTTCCATAGGACTGTCCGGAGAGGGCAAAGAGCGGGACAGAGAGGGACACCAGGTGGCTGCACGCCCACCCTCCCCCTGCCCCACTCGGTCCTGTGGCTCTGCCTCACCTGGCTGTGGTGCCACCGGCTGGGAGGCCGGCCCAGGGAGTGGCGGGCACCCGGGGGGGTGGCAGGAGACTGAGCTGGTGACAGGACCCGCGCGGCTGAGCCGTGGCCAGGGCTCTGGGAACGCGGCCAGAGTGGCTGCCAGGGCTGGGGACAGCCGGGCCACCGCAGCTTCCTTATTAGAAAAATGGGGACCTCCCCCCCGTGGGGTGGGGTGGGACAGGGACACCATGTAAGGCCCTGAAGTGTCCCCGCCCAGAAGGGTCCCTTGATCACCGCTGGGTAGCACAGGACTGTTTTCTAGAACTTTCCTCGAGGCCCAGACACCAGGGCTCCCGGCTGGGTGGGGACAACAGGCTGTCCCCCCCAGGGGTCAGGCCAGGCATGGCCACCTCTCACTGGCGCCACTCGGGAGGGCCCCAGGGCTGGGCGGCAGGAGCCCGCGGCGGGGCACAACCGAGTGTGGACACGCCGGCGCCACCAGGAGCCTTGGTGGCTTTGAAGTCCGCTGTCCCCCGCCGCCTGGCTCCTGGCTCTGGCCGCTCCGCTGGTGATGGCCTGGCCCGGGTGCCCAGGGCGCTGGGCCGGCCTCCAGCCTCCTCCTGGGCAGGCCCCAGCCCCAGGGGACGGCCCGTTGTGGCCTGTCCTGCTGCCCCTGGCCCTGGTGGCCTCCCAGGTCACTTGAGCAAGCCAGGGTCCCCTGAAGCACAAGTCACAACGGCCTCTCCTTCCCGGGAAGGTCAGGGCCGCCCTGGTGTCTTGGCCCAGGCCCAGCCGTGGCCTGTCCTGCCGTCCAGCGGGTCACGAGCTGCGGACTCACCTCCCGTGGAAATGGCTTCGCTCACATGCACCCGGGGTCAGGCCGCTGGGCGGGGGGAAGAGCTGGCTCTGGAGAAGACGGCCACTGTCCCCAGAACCGGTTTCTCCTCTCAGAGGAGTCGGTGGCCCAACTGGCCCAGCAGGTGCTCTGAGAGGTGTCATCTCCCTTTCTCCCTGGAAGGCCAGCCGCCTGGCCACTGTCCCTCGGGCTCTTGACCTGCCCCTGAAGGGGGATGTGCCTGTATGGGGGCTGCTGATGGCCACGCGGGGGGCGGAGTGGGGAGTGGAGGCTGGCCACGGAGGCCCGCTGTGGACAGAGGTCCTGCCCAACCTGGGCAGGGGCAGCGGGTGGAATTGAACTCAGGGGCCCCTGAGCCCCGTCCCCAGCCCTATTTTGGATTTAGAGACAGGGTCTCTCTGAGTTGCTCAGGGCTTTGCTAAGTGGCTGAGGCTGGCCTCTACCTTGCGATCCTCCTGCCTCGGCCTCCCAAGTCACTGGGAAGACAGGCTGCGCCACTCCTGCACTGGGAGGATACTGAGGTTCAGAGGAGTGACGCGGCTCGCCCAGGAGTCCCAGCAGCTGGACCCAGAAGCCAGCCCCACGCCAGGGCTGCCCCAGGCCTCTGTTTTCCGCCAGGCCTCGGTCCCTGTCCCCCAGGAGGACTCTGTTGGTTGGTGACAAGTGGTAACTGAGGAGGGAGCCCAAGAACAGTGGGCAGCACGGGCACCGAGCACGTGACCGTCCCCTGCTTGGCTCAGCACACCAGGGGACGCTGGGCACCTTTAAGACCCGCCCAGAGGGGACCTCTCCCCGAGTTGGACGCCCCCGAGGTCCTGCCCCGGGTGGCCACTCTGTCACCAGGTCTTGGTGTCCCGACCGACCTCCGCACCCCTGATCCTATGACGGCCTTTTTCAGAGGAAGAAACTGAGGTCCAGAGAGGACCCTCGCCTGGTCCAGGTCTCCAGGCCCTGCCCCTCTGGGCACAAGGTCCTCCTCGCAGCAGCCCTGGGCCCTACTGGGACAGTGACACCGCCGTGTCCCTCCCTCCCTGGACGCCCCTCTGCCGTTTGACTGAGCCCAGCTGCCTCAGAGCCTGGGCCTCCTCTCGGGGACCGAGCCCCGGGCGCCACGCATGTAACGACATCATCACACGCTCCGGCTGCCAAGCTCCCACTCAGCGCTGGGGACACTGGGGACTCGCCTGGCATGTGAGCAGACCCCGGGCTGCCGCGCGCAGCCAGCGACCACTCCTGGGGAGTCCGGGCCTCCAGCCAGGGGAAGGGACAGCAGACCACTCTGCAGACAGCGGAGGTCCCCATCGGAGCTATTGTGACCGCGCTGGCCAGATCCCGTCATTGTTCCCCACGAGCAGCCCCCGCCCGCCCCGTGTCACGTCACAGTGACTGATTCCAACTCCAGCTGGCCCGCGTCCTCCTCGGGCGACGGCTGGTGTCTTGCCGCTGGAGCTGGGAGAGGCTGGAATTTGGGACGATCCCCTCGTTCTCTCCGCCTCCTGCTTGCTGTCCCCTGGGTGGCCGTGCTGTCACCAGGTCTTGGTGTTCTGACCAACCTCAGGCCCTGATTTGAACGACGACTTTATTCAGAGGAAGAGACTGAGGTTCAGAGAGGACCTCTTAAGAGCTTCTAAGCCCTGTCTTCCCAGCACCAGGTGGTCCTCCTCCTCCTCCTCCTCCTCCTCCTCCTCCTCCTCTTCCTCCTCCTCCTCCTCTTCCTCCTCCTCCCAGCTCAAGGGAGTCCAAACACAGAGAAAGCCACTCTGGGCACAACTGGCATCGCTGTGACCTAAGCCACAGAAGAGGTCCCCTCCTCTCAGCCTGAATTCGAACGCGGTATTGCACCAGGTGCCGGGACACACACCTGTCATCCCAGCAGCTCAGGAGGCTGAGGCAGGAGGATCGCAAGTTGGAGGCCAGCCTCAGCCACTTAGCGAGACTCTGTCTCTAAACATAAAAAGGGCTGGGGACAGGCTCAGGGGTAAGCGTCCCTGGGCTCAATACCTGGGACAGAATAAAGAGAACGTGGTGTTGTCACACTCCCTGGCTGGGTGACACCTGCCGAGTCCCCAGACCCCAGGGGGCTTCTCTAAAGATTCAGCAGTGCCCTGGGTCACCCCCGTGTGACACGGCTGAGGACACGTGGCCACCTTTCCTCTGCCCCAGGGCAGGAGTTAGGAGACTGGGTGCCGAGGGCCAGCAGGGCCCCAGAGGGACAGATCTGCCTGGGGGACCCCTCAGCTCCTGCCCAGGGGTGGCCACACCCATGGTCACCCTCGGTCCCCTCTGTGGGACTGACACAGTGCAGAGATGCTGTCAGCTGCTG
This sequence comes from Marmota monax, assembly GCF_021218885.2. Classification (NCBI taxonomy): domain Eukaryota; kingdom Metazoa; phylum Chordata; class Mammalia; order Rodentia; family Sciuridae; genus Marmota; species Marmota monax. The sequence continues at coordinate 946,078 of NW_026694242.1, read as the reverse complement.
TTAAGGGCCAGTGGGGGCCTTCGCAGGCAGGGGGACGCCCACAGGGGGCCGGCTCACCCACCTGACGTCACCAGTGGAAATGCACACACAGAAGGTGGCAGGAGGTCCTCGTGCACGGGGCACTCTGGGGTCCCCTGACCGGGGCTCAGGGGCGGAGGACGCTGCCTTTGAACCTGAGCTTGTTCTGAACGGCCACCCCTGCCCCGTGGCCACCGGACAGAGTGGCCTTCCAACCCCCCAGGAGGTCACCAGGAAGCCACTTGCTCCTCACCTGACCCCAGACACTTCCAGAATCTCGTGGTGGCGCAGGTCAGGGGCCACCCTGCCACCACCATGGGACGGCAGGGACAGCTGGGGACATAGAATGACAGTGGGCGCCCTGAGCCCCCAGCCCTGGCCCCTGTTTACGAGGCACTGAAACCAACCTGGGGTCTCTGCCCTGAGTCCCCTGAAGTCGCACACCGAGCGTGTCCCAACAGGCCCCCGGGCAGGAGGGGACGTCCCCAGCATTTGGCTTTGCTAAGTGCATGTTTTATGACCCAAAGAAAAGAGGGGACACTAGTGTACCCACTTAAAAACTAAATCAGTCAAAGAAAGACCAGTGCGGTAGAGGCCGCAGCCCAGAGGCCGGCGGGGAATGGGAATGGAGCCTGTGTTCTCTGTGCTCATGAACATGCCAAAATGAACCCATGATGTTGTAAACCTGTGGCGCACAATAAAGGCACAAGGAAGAAGAAAATGAAAAAATTTTTAAAGGTTGGGGAGCCAGGTGCCATAGGGCACGCCTGTCATCCCAGCAGCTGGGAGGCTGAGGCAGGAGGATCGCAAGGTGGAGGCCAGCCTCAGCCTCTTAGCGAGGCCCTGAGCAACTCAGGGAGACCCTGTCTCTAAATAAAACCCAGAACAGGTCCGGAGACGGGAGTCAACCTCTGGTCCCAAAGGTGGGGACAGACTCACGGGGAGAGGACAGCAGGAAGTCAGGTGGCCCTGGACACCTTGATCGAGCCATACCTGCTGTCCTCAGCTGTAAGGTGGGGCTCACGGGGTTGCCCTGGGCATTACAGTGTTGACCCTGCCCACAGCGGGCTCGTGTCAAGGGAGTGACCGTGACAGGGACGCTGTAGCTCCCAGCTGGGGTTTCTGCCCTACTTGGGTGTGAGTCGCGACCTGTAGGGTGGGCTCAGCGCCCCCACCCTCAGGGCTCCTCAGGGGTGCAGCGTGGCCGGGCCCAGGGCCACTGTCTGGGGACTGTCCTGACGCCCTCTCTCGGGGACGGTGTGGGGACAGGCGATGGACGACTACAGCGTGATCGGCCGCTCCCTGTTCAAGAAGGAGACCAACATCCAGCTCTTCGTGGGGCTCCGGGTGCGGCTGTCCACGGGGGAGCTGGGCGTCATCGACAGCGCCTTCGGCCAGAGCGGCAAGTTCAAGGTCCACGTCCCGGGTGAGCGGGGTGAGCGGCCGTCCCTCCTGCACCAGGGCGCCCGGGGCACACGGAGGCCACCCAGAGGGCGCCAGGGCGTGGGCTCAGCTTCAGAGCCGGAGGCTGGGACACCCTGGAGGGGCCTGGGAGGGGTCAGGGTGGTCTGAACAAGGTCAAGGTCAGAGGTCAAGTTCCCACTCTAGCCAACCTTGGCCAAGTTGGGCGTGGTCTAAACAGGTCAAGGTTGAGGTCAGAGGTCAGGGGCGGAGGACGCTGCCTTTGAACCTGAGGTTGTTCTGAAGGGTCACTGTGTGCATTCTGAGATGTCACACACATACGGGTTGTGACAACCCACTCCTGTGGCTGGACCTGCTGTGGGGTGTCCCTGGTCGTGGGTTCCTCTGCGAACATGGGAAACTGACGTCCATTCATTCCCCTGTCTCTCCCGGTCCCCTCCCCTCCCTTCCTCTCTGCTATGCCCCCCACCCCACCCTTATGTGCACATCAGAGAGGACATTTGGGGATTGGGTTATTTCGTGTAGCATGATCATCTGCAGCTCCATCCGTTCACCTGCAAATGCCATCATTTCAGTCTTCTTTAAGGCTGTGTAATATTCCCCTGTGTTTCCTTATCCATCCACCTGTGAAGCGCACCAGGTTGGCCCCATAGCGCCGCGGGGAGGGCGGAGCCGCGGGGAGGGCGGAGCCGCGGGGAGGGCGGAGCCGCGGGGAGGGCGGAGCCGCGGGGAGGGCGGAGCCGCGGGGAGGGCGGAGCCGCGGGGAGGGCGGAGCCGCGGGGAGGGCGGAGCCGCGGGGAGGGCGGAGCCGCGGGGAGGGCGGAGCCGCGGGGAGGGCGGAGCCGCGGGGAGGGCGGAGCCGCGGGGGGCGGAGCCGCGGGGGGCGGAGCCGCGGGGGGCGGAGCCGCGGGGGGCGGAGCCGCGGGGACCGCCTGGGAAAGGACGTTCCGTGGACAGCGGAGCCAGCTCATGGGTCCAGAGGGGACAGTGGGCCTGGTGGGTTTGAGGGCTGGGGGTTGTTTGAGGCAGGAGTGCCCCGGTGGCCACGGCTGCAGGGGGTGGCACCACAGCTCCCGATGGCATGGGAGGGACCTAAGGGCCCTTCACCTGAATGTCCAGTGAGCTCCCTGGTCCTTTGTTTTGGTTTTTGGTACCAAAGATGGGACCCCCGGGCGCTAACCCCTGAGCCCCGTCCCCAGCCCTTTTTGTCTTTTTATTTAGACACAGGGTCTCGCTGAGTTGTTGAGGCTGGCCTCCAACTTGTGATCCTCCTGCCTCAGCCTCCTGAGCTGCTGGGGTGACAGGCTGGGCCACCCCAGTGCTTTGTCCCCCAGAATGAAATCTATGTTATTAAATTTTAAAAATATAGAACGAAAGCCCGGATGTGCTGGTATCTGCCTGTTGTCCCCCCCTGAGGTGAGGGGATCACTCACACCCTGAAGTTCAAGGCCGTCCCAGCAGCAGCGAGATCCAGCTCCCAGACAGGGACAGCCACAGACACAGAGCAGGTCGATGCCTTCCACGGTGACCCCCGGCTCCCAGCCCTGGGCCTCTGTGGGCTTGGGTGGGAGCTGGGGACAGAGCTGTCCCCACGAGGGTGGGTGGCTCTCGGCCTGAGAACCCTCTGCACCTCCCTGGGAGTTGGGGCGGGGGCCAGGCAGGCCAGCACCCGGGCCTCAGGTCCCAAGGACCCCGAGCCTGCGCCTTCCAGGGGACGCTGTGATTCCTCGCTGGGCCAGCTCCCCCGAGGGACAGTCCCCAGGGCGAGGCTTCCCCTTCCCCAGCCTCAGGCAGACTCCAGCAGGGAGGTCCCGGAGGAGGCCCCCAGCACCTGTGGCCTGGGGTGGCCCCGAGCTCTTTGTTAATATCGCTGCTGGATTCCTCCTGCCACCGCCGGCCTCCACCCCCAGCCCCATCCTCCACCCCCAGCCCCATCCTCCACCCCCAGCCCCATCCTCCACCCCCAGCCCCATCCTCCTTCTGACCTTGTGGGAGGCGCCTTAATTGGGAAAGAATCCTCAGGAAGCCGGAGCCACCCGGTGCCAGGTGACGGAGGGAGGGCGGGGGAGCGTGGGGAGCCGCAGGCTGGAAAGTGGGGTGTGGAGTCCAGGTGCTGAGCTGAGGCCTCCGGACTGGGAGGAGCCAGGAGAGGCTCGGGCACCGGTGGCCCCAGTGCTGGCTCAGCAGGGCAGGCTGGGGACAGGCAAAGGGCCCTCGGGGTTTCCTGCCAGTGGCCTCTTCTTTGGGTTGCCAGGCCAGATGCCTGGGAGGCTGAGCAGGTAGGGTGGAGGCCAGGATGGAGGAGAAACAGAGTCTGTCCTCCAGCCTCATCCTCAGTTTGTTGTTTTTTTTATTTTTGGGGGGTACCAGGGATGGAATCCAGGGGTGCTTCACCCCTGAACCCCATCCCCAGCCCTTTTTAGATTTTATTTAGAGACAGGGTCTCGCTGAGTTGCTGAGGGCCTCGCTAAGTGGCTGAGGCTGGCCTCCAATTTTCGATCCTCCTGCCTCAGCCTCCTGAGCCGCTGGAATGACATGTATGTGCCACCATGTCTGGCCTCAGTTCTATCTTATGTGGTTTTTATATAAAACCTCCCAATTAAAAACAAACTGGCTGGGCACCATGGCACATACCCGCAATCCTAGCAGCTCGGGAGGCTGAGGCAGGAGGATCGCCAGTTCAGACCTGCAGGTTGAAAAGCCCCACGTGTATACAACAGCTGCCTTCAAGTCCCCACCCTTTGCCAGGCCTGAGAGGACAGGAGCCCTTTGAGCGTCGTCCTGAACACCAGGTAGTTTTGCTGGTAGAGAGAGGAGGCTGGGAGGCTCTGTGTAGAGGAGGCTCCGTCTGTCCTGCGTCTCCAGGTCTGGAGTGGGGCTGAGGCTCGCACCCTCCCTCCCCATCAGCCCCTGCCTCCTGCCCCAGAGCACAGTCAAGGCTGCAGAGCTCCCGGGCGTCGGGCCCATGAAGTGGTCAGACGAGCCTCATCCCTGAAAGGTCCTTAGTGTCAGAAAGCCCTGGGGGGGGGCACAGGTTATAATCCCAGCGACTCAGGAGGCTGAGGCAGGAGGATCGCAAGTTGGAGGCCAGCCTCAGCAACTCAGCGAGACCCTGTCTCTAAATAAAATCTAAAAAGGGCTGGGGACAGGGCTTAGGGGTTAGCACCCCTGGGTTCAGTCCCTGGGACCAGGAAAAAGCCCAGTGACCCAGCCTCGGGGTCACCTTGGCCAGCAGCGCCCGCCCTCCCCTCCACATTGGGCACCAGCAGCCTGAGTGGTGGGTGGGACAATAGCCCCTGCCACCCCCCCCATGGCCACAGTGCGCTGGGGGAACACCTTGGTGGCAAGCCCCTGGAGAACAATCAGGGCAGAAGCTGAAGGCCCCCCGCAGTGGCTCTGCGTCACCTGCTCCTCGGGGACAATGGGCCACACAGCTCCGCGATGCTAGGACCCGCTGGGGTGTGGCCGGCTCTGCCAGGCCCAAGGGCTCCTGGAGCAGCCACCTGGGAGGCTGGCGTGGGGCCTCCTTTAGCAACAGGGGACACACAGTGCGTCCAGCTGTCTCCAGGGGACCCCACGTGACCTAGAATGAGCTTCTCCGTCACTGACCACAACTCGGTGGGCTCCAGGAGACTCACTCAGAGGTGGCAACGCAGAGGGACTTTGCTTTGCGCCCTGCAGGGAGGGGCCTGTCCCCAGGCAGAGAAGAACCTCACGTCCTCACAAGATGGACGATTCTGCAGACCCGCCTGACCCCGCAGCCCCGCACCAGGTCGGCCCATTCTCCAGATGAGGAGACCGAGGCTCAGAGAGGCACCCAGAGCGTCCCCAGTGAGCAGCAGGGCTGGGATCCGAATCCAGAACATGTCGCTCCCAACCACAACCACTCACAGGAGGCTTCCTGAGCCTCCATGTCCCTCCAGGGCCAGCGGGAGGCACTGACCTGTGGCCCACCCCCCCCTTTTTTTTATACTGGGGATTGAACCCAGGGACACTTAACCCTGAGCCCCGTCCCCAGCCCTTTTTATATCTTACTTAGAGACAGGATCTTGCTAAGTGGCTGAGGCTAGCCTCCAACTTGCGATCCTCCTGCCTCAGCCTCCTGAGCCACTGGAATGACAGGCGTGGGCCATAGTACTAATGAGTGAAATTTCCATTTTAGAGACAAGGAAACAGAGACCTGAAGTCACACAGCTGTCGAGCCCCAGAGCCCACGCTGTTAGCCCTCCATCCTCTGCCTCTGACAGTTCTCCCTATTGTCTAGCCAAGCCTAGTATGAAATCCAAAAGTCCCAGTTCAGTCTGAACTCAGTCTTGGGGTAGCTTTTGGCCGCAGAGGCACGACCTCCCACAGGGGGGTCAGGGCCTGGCCTCAGCATCTGTCTCCAAATGAGATGTTTCAGGTAGTTTGGGGAAAAAAGAAAAGCAACCACAAACTCTTGTTTTAAAACCTGAAAGCAGCCGTGATGCTCATTCAAGAACATTTCTTTTCTTTTTTTTTTTTCCTAGCTCTCTGTGACAACAGGGTGCACACGCAGGTGTCACTTTCCATTCCTGCGGGTGGACCTGCTGTGGGGTGTCCCTGGTCGTGCATTCCTGTGTGACATGGGAAGTGACGTCCCTTCATCCCCGTCTCTCCTCTGTCCATGTTAGAGAAATGGAAAGAGCCTCCCCCTTCCTCTGACCTTGCTTTGCAGAGACCTCTTCTGGGTGGCTGGATCCTCCGGGGTGATGTCCTCGTCCCTTTCAGTGAATGTCCCTGTGAAGGCCTTTTCTCTTACTGCCTCACGCTGTGGGTCTCCAGGGAGGGCGCCCCACAGGGTGGCACCCCGACCCTGGGCCTCACTGAGCCTCGTGTCCTCATCTGTGAAATGGGTTTGTGCGGTGCCCCGGGGCCTGAGGGTTCCCGCCCCTGTGACTCCCAGCCACGGTCATTGTCACTGCCGTGGTGGCGTCACCGGGGACATGTTGTCTGTAGATCTCCATTTTAACACGTCGGGGGTTTTCTGAAGGCAGATTCTCAGAAGGCAGATTGTTCTGATTTGGACAAAGAAAATAACCACAGTCATTTAAAAGTCGCCGGAGAATGCCTGCCACGGAGTCCCCAAAGTGTCACATGGTCTGGTACTTCTGTCAGCAGGCACGGAGGGGTTGGTGTCTCCTCCTCCCCGCCACCGCAGGCCGCCCCTGTGGTGTCTGTCCCTGTAATTTAATACACGGAAGATGGCCTCTCTGTTTCTATTTTTTTAGTTTTATTTTTTGGTCCTGGAGATTGAACCCGGGGCGCTCGACCCCTGAGCCCCGTCCCCAGCCCTTTTTCTATTTTATTGAGAGACAGGGTCTCGCTGAGTGGCTCAGGGCCTCACTTTTGCCGAGGCTGGCCTCCACGTTGCGATCCTCCTGCCTCAGCCTCCCCAGCTGCGGGGATGACAGGCGCGGGCCACTGCACGTGGCTTTTATTTGAATTTCTTTGGTAACGAGTACAGGACTGTTTGGCCATGTCCACGTTTCCTTAGTGACATTCAGGACAGGCCAGGCCTGGCCTCTGATACCCAGAGTTCCCCCGTCCAGTGCTCTCTGGTTCTGACCCACAGGTCCCCACAGGACGAACACGTCCCCCCCAGAGCCCACCCAAGCCTCCCTCCCCATCAGGGGTCCTCAGCTGCTGGCCGGATTTCCCCGTGACCCACTGTCCCCAGCCAACGTCACGGGGAGGTCCAAGGTGGACTTGGGGAGGGTCAGTGTGGATCCACCTCCCCGGTCACTCCCAGGACCGGGTCCCCACAGCTGGCCCCAGCTCCCACGGGGGACCCTGGAGAAGAACTCAGTGAGGGGTGAAAGGTGACATTTCCAGAAAGCAAAACAAACCCGCGTCCATCTCAGGCGTCCTGCCCGCCCGCTGGCCCTGGGTGGGGCTGGCCCTCATCCAGCAGCCCCCCCGGCCCCAGCAAGGGACCAGCCTGTGACCAGAGCCAGCCTCTCCCGGAGGCCACCTGGGGGAGGAGTCCCTGAGCCCAGACAGAGAGCACTTTGGGGTGTCCTGTCCCCCCACTAGGGACCGGCCTCCTCCCCAAGCTCTTCAAAGCGATTGTAAAAATCATATGAAGCCATCGAAGGCCCCGTTAGAACAATGTTTAGACCCGGCACTCGCGACGGGGACAACGATACCGTAAATAACTCAGACGAGGAAGATAGACCCGAAAAAATCACATAATTAAAGCAATTTTACAAGACAGACCGTTCGCGAAGATGGATGGGGTAAGAGAATACGTCAGGAATATCTGCGATCAACATCAGCACAGCACCCGCGACGGGAACCATCTGCCAGCGGCCTCACCCTGGGCAGGGCCCGCACTAGCCCCTGAGAAGTGCGGCCATCGTGGCTTCAGGGTCCCCAGAGAGAGGCTGTCTGATGCGTGCCTGTCACATCAGCAGCTCGGGAGGCCGAGGCAGGAGGATGGCAAGGTGGAGGCCGAGGCAGGAGGATGGCAAGGTGGAGGCCAGCCTCAGCCACTTAACAAGGCCCTGATCAAGTCAGCGAGACCCTGTCTCTAAATAGAATAGTCCCAGCCCTGACTGGGACTCCCACGGCGGTGGGGTCGGTGCCACAGAGCACGAACTTCCTTCTAGGCACCCGGGTGTGACAGGGAGGGGACAGTGTGGCAGGACAAGATGGCTCCTGGGCCTGTGGGAATAAGGAGCCCTCCTGGCAGGCTGTGTCCACCCAGAGATGGCGTGCGATTCAGAGCTCACTGACAGGACAGGGAGGGCGTTAGGGGTGGACGTCTGTGCAAAGGCCCTGGGGTAGGAAAGGAGTGGAGTGGAAAGGCAAAGGCAGCCCGTGGCTGGGCACAGGTCGTGGGGGACGTCATGGCCTTAGTGGACCCTGTTGGGAGAGGCCTGGAGGACTCTGTCCACCACCTCAGGACGCGACCAAGCACAGGAGACAGGCCTGGGCCTGCCACTCCCTCAGCCACTTCCTGGGCCGCCCAGGCAGGCCTCGCCCCTGAGGCCGCCTCTTTCTCTCTAAAATGGAGATTGTTGTTTTATTATTTTTAATTGTTTTTTTTTTTGGCACCAGGGATTGAACCCAGGGACCCTCGACCCCTGCGCCCCGTCCCCAGCCCTGTTTTGCATTTTATTCAGAGACAGGGTCTCCCTGAGTGGCTCAGGGCCTCGCTTTGGCTGAGGCTGGCCTCCACCCTGCGATCCTCCTGCCTCAGCCTCCCCAGCCCCTGGGAGGACAGGCGTGCGCCACTGTACCCACCAACTGGGGATCCTCACCAGGAGCTGAGCAAAGCCCTGGCCATCTTTGCCCCCGCAAATCCTCCCAGGCTGCCCGGTAAAGAACCCCGACAGGACAGCCAGCCTGTGACCCTGGGCCCTGTGCTCCTGGCACACTGAGAGTGAGACCCAGGGCGGAGGGGGAGGCCGCGCAGAGCTGAGGCCCCGAGGTCACCTGGTCAGGGGGCCCTCCCCGCGGCCGGCCTGCGTGTCCACCTGCGTGTGGACGTGGGTGCGCCTGCGCCTGGGCTGCCCGCTCCCCCTGGGTAGGAGGGAGGTGACCGAGCGGCCAGCTTCCTGACGGGGGGCTGTAAAACCTTCATAAAACTTTTATGGGACTTGCCACCCTTCCAGATAAATATTTTTCGATTTTATGGGCTTGTTTTAGGGCCCGGAGCCTCATCCTGACTTTGTAGCTGCCCTGAAAAAAAGATATTAAATATTGTTTTGGCCAGAGGCACCCCCTGCTCCCCGCCCCCCAGCCCCCCAGGCCCCCCAGGCCCGGCCCATAAATCCTGGTCACTCTGTCAACTCCTGCCCTCTCCCCGGGTCCAGCCGCAGGAGGAGCCTGCGCAGGAGGAGGGAGAGGGAAGGGTCCGGCCTCCTCCCCACAGACGGCCTGCCCAGGGTCAGGGGAGAAGGGGCAGAGGGGCCCACAGGGGGACAGTCCCTCCTGCCTGCCTGAGCGGCCAGGCTGCCCAGACCAGGAGGAGGTCCGCACACGGCCCCCTGGACTCCCCAGGTCCCCAGAGGCCCTGAGGGAAGCCACACCTCCCACCCTCCTGCCATCTCGTGCTCCTGAAGCCTGAGTTTCCGGTTAGCCTGGATTCCCCAGGTCCCCTGACCACCCAGGGGTCACTCTGTGCCTCTTCTCCCTGACCCTTAGTGTGCCTTGGAACTTCGTGCTTTAAGCCGGGTGCCGTGGCCCACGCCTGTCATCCCAGCAGTTTGGGAGGCTGAGGCAGGAGGATCACCAGGTGGAGGCCAGCCTCTGCCACTTAGCAAAGCCCTGAGCAGATCAGCGAGACCCTGTCTCTCAATAAAATGTTAAAAAGGGCTGGGGACGGGGCTCAGGGGTCAGCACCCCTGGGTTCAATCCCCAAAGGTATCTTGGCCCGGCAAGGTTGCCTGCAATCTCAGGGGCTCTGGAGGCTGAGGCAGGAGGATCGCCAGGTGGAGGCCAGCCTCAGCCACTTAGCAAGGCCCTGAGCCACTCAGGGAGACCCTGTCTCTCAGTAAAATATTACAAAGGGCTGGGGACAGGGCTCAGGGGTCAGCACCCCAGGTTTAATCCCCAGTTTAAAATAACCAAACCCCACGCCCTGCTCTGGGGCAGCTCTGGCTACAGTGAGCGGGACTTCCCAGGGCCACTCTGTGCCTGTGATGTCACACATGCGTCTCCCGGTGTTGGCGCAGGCTGCCACGTCCCCACCCAGTCACACACCACAGGCTGGCTGCCCTCCAGGAACGGGCCGGCCTGGCCAGGCCTCCCTGCCCTGTGACTGTCCCCTAGCCTGGGACACTCTGTTGAGACCGTGTGGCCCCCCCCCCCAGTGTCCCACACCACCCAGGGAGAGGCCACTCTGCCAGCTCTGTCCCTGAGTCCTTCCCGGAAACCTGGTTCAGAGACGGGGGTGGACGGGCGGCCATCTTACTGTCCTGAGTAAAGGCGGACAGTCCCAGCCGTGGTCCCCTGGGGGTCCTCAGGGCCACCTGGCAACTTTTAATTGTTGTCGTTGGGCTGGGGATGGAAGCCAGGGCCACTGCCCCACGGAGCCCCGTCCCCAGCCCTTTTCATTTTATATCCTGAGACAGGGTCTCGCTAAGCGGCTGAGGCTGGCCTCTACCTGGCGATCCTCCTGCCTCAGCCTCCCAAGTAGCGGGTGTTGTCAGCACGTAGCAGCCTGCCCCGCCCTCAGCAGGGGACCCAGGCCCAGAGCCCGGGTCTCTCTCAGTGTCCCTGGGAGGGACTGTCCCTGGGTCCTGGGAACAGCCCCCAGCTGTCCCAACCTCGTGTTGCTGGGTGGGGTGGGTGGCCTGGCCACCGAGCCCCAGTCTATAAACGTGGCCCAGTGACAGGAATGGGGGGGCTGTGGCGGGGGCTGGGTGGGGACGGGGTGGCTCTGGAGGGGACAGAGGGTCTGGTTTGCATTGGACACGCTGATTTCACGCCGCGCCCTGCTGGGGAGCCACCACGCGGCGGTGGCGTGGGCCTGACCCCAGGGCTCGTCCCTCTGGGCTGCGGTGGCCGATGGGGCTGCCCCTCCCTGGGGCTGGGAAAGGTGACCACCCGCCCTGGGTGCCGTGGGCTGGCCCTCGTGACCCTCAGCCCCTCAGAGAGCCACCCCTGTGACCTGAGCCCCCAGGCCACCAGAGAGGGCAGGGGACCGACACCTGGGAGCCCTCCAGACCCCAGGCCAGGGCCTCGGGTTGTCGTGAGACTGGCCTTGGGCACCGGGGATGGGAGACAGGGGTGGCCCCAGCCACAGGCCCCACGCACTGTCCCCAGGGACGGTCCCCATCATTCAGGTGACATGTGGACAACCCCCGTGGGTACTTGAAGAGCTCATCTGTAATCAAATGATGTTCTAAGTGGACCAGGTTCATTCACATGATCAACATGTTTAACTGATCAATATCATTGATCAGCCGTGGTGGGCGGGGCCGTGTCCCTGTGGCCCTGTCCCACGCCTGGGGGTCACTGGGTCCGTCCCCGCGGCACCCGGGTGAGCAGACAGGACAGACGTTGGGAGGGCTCACTTCCGTAGCTGAACAGGGACGGTTAATGCAAATGATCCCATTTGTTTTAACCAGGATTTAAACGCATTTAATAATATAGTAATGCTCCACTTAATCAATTACACTGTGATCATATTGATTATATAACCAAATGTATTTAAATCAGAGCTACCTTTTATACATTGTTAATGATTGATGAAATTATTAATGATAATTAATGATCTTTATTAATTAATAGAAATCAATGATTATCAATATGTCATTAACATATAATATCTCATTAAATGGGTGTGGTGATATGATCACATTATCGATCATGTTCCACTATTAATAATCATATTATTCTCTCGTTTGTAATCAAACATATTCAACATCTAATTGTTCGGTTTATTAGATAATCTACTCTATTTCATCAATATCAGACTTGATTCTTCTAAATAATAAAACATGATTTATTTGGATGATTTTATATATTTAACGTGTTATCAGATGATCATAGATCGACAGACTGTGAGTATATTGGACCATCGCAGTGAGCCTTTGGCCTGCAAATAGCCCCCAGCCACCCTCAGGTACTGGGGTCCTCCAGGACCTGCCGCTCCTTTTCGGCTGGACTCTGAGGGCCTGGGAGCCACGCGGGGCCTGGAGTCCAGGGGAACTGACCCACCCAGGTGCCCCTCGCTGGGTGTCCGAAAGAGGAAGGCCCTCGCTGGCTGCCCTGGACGCGTGGCGTGTCCAGTGGGGCGTCCTTGGGCCCCACGCCCGGCCACTCTGCCCGGTGCCAAGCCAGACCCACCCCTTCCCACCCTGGCGCCTCGGCCCCCCACCAAGGGCCTGCAGCAGCCTCCGCAGCACCTGGGTGAGCTACAGAACCCAGTGCCCACCCTCCGTAGGTCCTTCAGGGCCACATGTCCCCCGTGACACAGCCAGCTTGTGTCAGCAGGCAGCCGCGCCCAGCCAGGTGTGGGGACAGAGGCCAGGACGTGGTCACGGTAGTCACCTCCTCTCCCCGGCCTTGTGCTGGGAACTGGACACCCACTGGGCCACATGGGCTGGGGTCAGGATGGACAGCCACCAGGCAGACAGGACCTCTGCAGCTTCAGCCGGGTGCCATGGCTGGGGAGGCTGAGGCAGGAGGATGGCAAGGTGGAGGCCAGCCTCAGCAACATTGAGGCTCTGAGCCACTCAGGGAGACCCTGACTCTAAATAAAACCCCAAACAGGGCTGGGGATGGGGCTCAGGGGTCGTGGGGACCAGCCATGTGTCACTCCTGCGTTCCCCGTCGGCCTGCTCCGGTCACCGCTTCTCCCTGTGCCCGGGAAGAGGCCCGACGCAGTAATCAGGAGGCCACACATGGGCCCTGGGAAATGACAGCTCCGAGCTTTTGTTCACCCCCATTATTCTGGATGGTTCTTTTTTCTTCCCAACTCATAAAAGTGACATTTTTCATATGTGGGATCTTCTTTTTTCTCTTTTTAAGAAACGCAGGATGAAGGAGACTTTTATTGTCACTAAGCCCTGCCTTTTCAACCGCTCTGCGCCTCGGCTCTAGGTATTTTAATTGAAGATTAACTGCTGCTTAAAGAGGGGACGCGCCTGGGGAGGGAGCGTCGGGGACATTAAGATTCAGCCGCTCCCCGGGGCTGCCTCTGGTCCCAGCTTTGGTTTCCAGGGCAGGGGACAGCACTGAGGTCCTTGGCTTGTCCCCCACGGGACGTTCTGTGTGGCCTTGGCCTTGGGGCTGGGGCCGGAGCAGCCCCTGGACACCCAGAAGCGCGTGGCTGGTACCTGACCCTGTGCCCAGGGCCCTGAGCAGCACCAGGCGTGTGGTCCCCACTTTATAAACAGGACAGGGCCGCGGGTGGTGGCTCAGGGCCTTGCTAAGTGGCTGAGGCTGGCCTCCACCTTGTGATCCTCCTGCTTCAGCCTCCCCAGCTGCTGGGAGGACAGGCGTGCGCCATGGTGCCCAGCTGGGTGTGGGCATTTCAAACACCTGTGCGTACCTGGCCAGGCCCGTCCCCTGCACACCTGCCACTCCGTCACCAGAATGGCTGCTCTCGTGACCCCCGTAGCCCCTCACGGGGACTGAGCGAGAAACCAGAGCCCAGAGCCAGGTCACCTGGCCGTGTCACTGGGCCTGGTGACCCTTCTCCAGCTGTGGACGTAGAGGCCCTCTCTGCCGGCACCCCCGACACCCCCACCTGCCTGCACAGGGCCACCTCTAGGACAGTCCCCGGGCCTGGTCACATTCCAATGGCAATTACCTAAGACTGGCCAGACGGCCCCTGGCCCCAGGAGGGTCCTTCATTCCAGAGGCGTGTGTCTGTCCGTCTGTCCGTCTGTCTGCATGAGCCCTGGCACGTCAGCAGCCGACCTGAGCTCACCGTCGTGCAGGTAGGAAGGTGGCCTTCAAGGCCATTGGGCGAGGACAGCCACCGTCCCCTCCCTCCGAGGAGCAGCCGGAGCGGGGGTCCCTTCCACCACCGTCTGTGTGACAGTGGCGTGGCAGGTGTGTGGGGACAGGCCTGAGCAGGCGAGGCGCTGCCGTGTACGCACAGGTCTTCTAAATGCCCACACCCAGCCAGGGGCCCTGGCACACGCCTGTCCTCCCAGTGGCTCGGGAGGCTGAGGCAGGAGGACTGTGATTTGGAGGCCAGCCTCAGCCACTGAGCAGTCTGTCCGTCTCTGGTCCTCCGTTTTCCCCACTGTCCGATGGCGGGGTCCCCTGCCTTCCTGACATAAATAGAGGCACAGAGTGACCTGCTGCTCCTTCCTGGGGTCCTGGGGACACATCATCCACTGTCTCTGTGCCTCTGCACCCACAGGTCCCCTGTCTGTGCAAGAACGTGAGCTCGTGTGCTCGCACGTTCCCGGGGACCGCCTCACAGCCGCCGGGAGCCAGGATCAGTCAACTCCCATAGGCGCAGGGCAGTGGTGCCTCGGGGACCTTGGAGCTCCGACCCATTTGTCCTCGCTGTGTGTCCTTGGGCAAGTTCCTGAGCGTCTCTGTGCCCGGTTCCTGGTGTATGGATGGCGCTCCCTGCCCCCGCCACGGGTGGTTGTGGGACCAAAGTGCTGCTGGCCACCGGCACTCGGAGTGGCTCCCGGTGCTCGGTCAGGACGTGGTGAGCGTCCCCTGTGACTGCCACCGGGTTCCTCGTGTGACTCTGGAGACCCAGCCAGTGCTTCCCCGGGGGCTGTGGGGTGGGGTCCATCCGTCGTCCATCTGTCCGTGCGCCTATGCCTGCTGGCTGGTTCGGCTCCCGCCAGGCACAGGGTGACATCCCGGGGACCCGAGTATGCTGGGTGCCTCAGGTGGGTGTGACCCCATTCCAGGCAGGTGACAGTGTGAAACTGACCTTTGATTGTGTCCAGTTGATCAGAGCCCTGGCCAGCGGCCACCAGCTGCCCCTCCCAGAGGCTAGTCACAGAAGGACTCAAAATTGAGGGCCACCTAGCCGGGCACGGTGACCCACGCCTGTCATCCCAGCGTCTCGGGAGGCTGAGGCAGGAGGATCGTGAGTTCAAATCCAGCCTCAGCCAAATCGAGGCCCTGAGCAACTCAGGGAGGCCCTGTCTCTAAATAAAATACAAAATAGGGCTGGGAACGGGGCTCAGGGGTCAAGGGCCCCCTAGCTCAATCCCTGGTACCCCCCAAAAAATTTTAGGGCGCAGATGTCCTCCTTGGAGGCCGCCCTGGCCTCTGCAAATGGAACCCAAGTTGGATTCTGCAGACCGGCCCCTTCCTGCCCAGAACGCTTTTCTTTTTGCCTTAAAAAAATAACAATCCTTTCCTCTCCGCACCCCCGTTTTCCTGCCCACGCGCCCCCCAATCTCCAAAGCCCCGCGTCCCCATTTCGGTTTCCATGGGGCGGGAAGGATTCAGCAAAGGGCCTTTTGTGTTTTCGAAGACTCCCCCATTGTGCTAAGAGGCTTAATAGAAATTAAAGGGGGATTTAAACAACATTAAGACATCAAAATGGGGGTGCGGGCGCCCCAGCCTCCGCTTCCTCCCAATCAAAGGGGTGCGTGGGCCGCCCGCCGCCGGCTCCCTGTTCCCTTTGTCTTGGGGACAGCGGCGCCCAGGTCTGATAAGGCCTAATCACCTTATCTTGTCAAAGCAAATTGCATCTTTGTTTACACGCGGGGTCCCTCGCAGGGAAGGAAGGGGAGAAATCTTGGGGGGCCGCCCACACCCAGCCAGAGAGGCAGAGACGAGGACGTCAAAGACGGTGGCTCCCGAAGGCGGCTTCAGGAGAGCTCAGCCTGACCCAGGGGCTGGGACGGTCCAGAGCTGCTGTGCCTCCTCCCAGAGGGGTTCAGAAGCACCCCGAAGGACCTGGCTGGCTCCAGGGGACCTGCTAAGCACCACCCTCCTCGCCTCTCTGTCCCCCAGCGGGAAGCCAAGCACAGTGACGCTCATCTGTCATCCCAGGGGCTCGGGAGGCTGAGGCAGGAGGATCGCCAGGTGGAGGCCAGCCTCGACCACTTAGCAAGGCCCTGAGCCGCTCAGCGAGACCCTGTCTCTAAATAAGATAGAAAAAGGGCTGGGGACGGGGCTCAGGGGTTGAGTGTCCCCAGGTTCAATTCCTGGGACCCAAAAAAAAAAGTGGCACCCCAGCTGGGTCAGGAGCCAGGCTGGTGTCCCCGAGCCTCCGCCCTGTGCCTGTCCCCAACGCCCAGCCTCACACACTGCTGCAGGGCCGTGGGCCAGTCCCTGCGCAGGATGCTCCTCAGCTGGCCACCTGCGAGACCAGGATGTCCACGGCAGCCCCTAGGTTGGGACATGTGTGCCAGGCCCTGTGCAGGGCCACCCGTGCCTGGCCGACTGTCCCCAGGTTCCCCCTGCCCGGCTCGGCCACATTCTGGTCCCCTGTAGCTGCGCAGCCTGGGCCCGGCCACCAGCCCTGCAGGCACATGACCCCCATCGGCCACTGAGCCTGCCCCAGCTCTCTGTCCCTGTCACCACGGCTGAGACGGCACAGGAAGTGCCCAGCAGCCCTGTCCCTGTGGGGCCACCCAGGGGGCCGGTGACCCCGAGCTGCTCGCAAGGGTCCGGTTCCCACTGGGAGGTGCCGGCTGTCCCCAACGTGAAAGTGGGGACGCCAGACAATCTGCTGGCCTTTGGTGGCCGTGGCGGGTGGCACCCGAGGCCAGGGCTTGGGAACCAGTGGCGTCCCCTCGTTGTCCTGCCCCAGCCAGGACCCCGCGGGCCTTTGTGTCCAGCTGGTCACCGGTGAGAAAAGGCCAACCGGCCCTGGGAGAGTGTCCCCAAGGGGAGTCACAGGAAGCAGTGTCACCCCGG
Organism: Marmota monax; assembly: GCF_021218885.2. Classification (NCBI taxonomy): domain Eukaryota; kingdom Metazoa; phylum Chordata; class Mammalia; order Rodentia; family Sciuridae; genus Marmota; species Marmota monax. The sequence goes on along the minus strand of NW_026694242.1, from coordinate 929,311 downwards.
GTCACGCAGCCCGTCCCCACCCCTGCACCCTGGGCCTGAGAGGGACAGGAGTGGGCAGGGGCGCCAGGTGACGGGCACCTTCGGGGCCGGGGTGACCTGCTCCTCACACAGGGTCCCGTTTCCCGGGGCAGGTGGACGGTCACTGCTGTCACCCCGTCACCTGGGAAGGCTGGGGACTCGAGGCTGCCGTGGGGGACTCTGGGTGTCTGATGCCAGGACGGGACACTGGACTTGTCCCCAGGGGAAGGTGGCCTACTGTGGGCCGCTGGACTCTTGGGACGGCGCAGGGCAGGTCCCCAAGTCCCCGAGTCAGAGCCTGTCCCTCCTGCGCAGAGCGGGGGGTGGCACCAGGCCCGAGGACGCGGCCCCCAGAGCCAGGAGGTCTACAGGGGGACAGGCGCGTCCCTGTGGGGCCCCTATCACCTGGACGCACTCCTGTCCCTCCACCTGGCACCGGACACCGGGCCATCGGTCACTGCTCTGAGATGGCAGGACGCGCTTTCCTGGTCCCCGTGACGCGGTGGCCTGGGAGCAGACCCCGGGATACTGGGGTGTGTGACAATGACCCCAGGGATGCGCTGTGTCCTGGGGAGCCGCCTTGTTCCTTAGCCAAGTGACAGCAGGGGAGGTGAGGTCCCCGTCGGGTCACAGTGGCCACCAGCCAGGTCAGAGCCGGGGCCCGTGTGGGTTCCCCCCAGGGGGCCCTGCTGCTGTCCCTCGGGGACCTGAGGGACCAGGAGGGGACCTGGGTGCACACAGGGCCCGGCTCCAGGTGGGCCAGGCCGAGAGGCTCCTGGGGACCAAGGCCACTCAGTGCGTCCGGCCGTCAGGGACACGGCCACTCTTGTCACCTGCGGGTGGCGGCTGCCTGGTGGGTGCCAGGCCTCTGTGAGGGGGGACGCTGGACCCAGGCCAGTCCAGGGTCCGGCCACCTCCGGGGCCAGCTCCTGAGGGCCGGGGAAATGTGTCACCAACCTGGGTCACAGAGGGCTGCAGAGGCCACCCACGCACACAGGACAGTGCCCACCCCCCGAGGGGACCCCAGGTGTCCAGGGGACCGTGCTCTGGCCTCCGCCGCGTCCTCCACCTCTTCCCCTCCGTCCCTCCCGGGGCCTGTGGTGGCCTCTGGTGGCCCCGAGAGCCTGGCCCTGCCCGAGGGACACGGGGTGCAGCCGGCCAGGGAAGGGGGCTTCTGGGGGTGGCGGTGACCGGCCTCTTCTGTTCTTGCAGGTGGCCTGAGCCCCGAGGCCAAGAGGATCCTGACGCCTGCCCTCAAGAAGAGGGGACGCGGGGGACCCGGGGAGGCCACCCGCCAGGAGGAGGGCGCCGAGCGGCCCGAGCCCCCGCAGCACGTGACCCTCAGCCTGTCTTTCAAGCGCTACGTCTTCGACACCCAGAAACGCATGGTCCAGGCCCCCTGAGGGACCAGGTGACCCGCAGGGCCCTCCCCTGGCCAGGCCAGGCCACCGTGTGCCAGACCCAACCAGACGTGCCTCCGCCTCCCGGGCTGCCACACCCCACGGGGCTGCGGCCCCAGGGACAGGACCAGGGCTGGGACTGGCCCCCTGCGCCCTCTCCCCGGGGACAGCGGCCACCCCCGCCTAGGAAAGGGCTGTGGCCAGAGCTGGCACCTGCCTGGTGGCCCCAGCCCGCCTGCTGGTCTGTCTGTCTGTCCACCTGTCTGTCTCAGTCTGTGTGATCTCAAGGAGTGTCCCCACCCCTCCCCAGCTCTGTTCCAAGGGGACTTTGAAGAATCTCCAGGAGGCCGGCCCCGTGGCTCGGGAGGCTGAGGCAGGAGGATGGAAAGATGGAGGCCAGCCTCAGCCACTCAGCGAGGCCCTGACTCTAAATAAAACATTTAAAAGGCCGGGGACTCAGCCAAGGGTGGCCTCTGGGACCAACTGGGCAGGGGGGACAAAGCCTCCTGAGACGTCCAGGAGGAGCAGGCGTCCGCCTGTCCCTGTTGGTGGCCGCAGATGGACGCGGCCGCCTCCTCTCGTCCTGGTGATTGCGCGTTATGATTCAATTTGCAAAAAATGACATTAACTAGGAGCAGGGCAGGTTGTGACCAGATGACTCGGGGCCGCCGAGCCCCGGGGCTGAAGGCAGAGGGAAGGGGAGGGACACGGCGTCCTGTGCCCGGGGAGCCAGGAGGCCCTAATTAGATACCAGCCACAGGGCCAGCACCCCCCACCGCAGGACCCTGTGACACGGCCCAGCACCTGCGTCCCCCAGGACCAGGCGCGGCTGCTCCCAGCCGGACGGGGGGCTGGGGACCCGCCCGGTGCCACCTCCCAGCTGTGGGGCCTGTGTGGCCACCCCCCTCCCACAGCGCGGCTCCCCTGTGGGTCAGGTGGTCAGCACTGGGGAGCTGCCCCAATTCCTAGGAGCCCCACTGCTGCCCCCTATGGGGGTACCTCTGGGGGTCACAGTGGCTCCTCTGTCCCTCAACCCACCCAGTCCCGCGGGCGGCTCCACCATGTCACAGAGGCCGCTCTGCTCTGGAGACAGGCAGATGAGGCTCAGGTGAGGGCTTCAGGTCAGGGTTGATCCAGGAGACCAGAGCCCCCCCACCACACACACCAGGGCACAGGCGGGGTCCCAGGCTGGCCCCACCCGAGCGCCACGGGAACTGCGGGGGAGGGAGGAGCCCGACACCGGGACCTCCCTTCTTTGGTGACAGCATCCAGCAGCAGCATCGGGTGAGCCCAAAGTCCCTCCGTCCCCCCCGAGTCAGAGTGCACCCCCTGACCAAGGGGCATGCGCCTGACCTCTGCTTCCCAGCCCTTCACAGAGGCGGACAGCAGCCTGGGTTCAGCCGTGGGTCTTGTCCTGTGTAGGATGTGTGACCGGGGACATGTCCCCAGCCTGTGCCTTGGCATCCAGTTATTAAAGACAAAGAGACGAGAAACGCCCACTTCTTGTGTGGTCCTGGGACAGGGGACTTACCTGGCCATGTGTGGCCACCCACTTCCTCACAGCCCGGGAGCTGGCCAGCAGACGGGTCCCACGGGGAGCCAGGGGGGCCCAGGACCTATCGGGGGGAGACGCAGCCCCCCAACCTGGCACCCTTTCCACATCCCCACAACAGACCCCACTGCGGGCCCCCAAATCCCAGGAAAGCTGGTCACAGTGGCCCACACCTGTCATCCCAGGGGCTCAGGAGGCTGAGACAGGAGGATCGCAAGGTGGAGGCCAGCCTCGGCCACTTAGTGAGGCCCTGAGCCACTCAGCGAGACCCTGTCTCTAAATAAAAGATAAAAAGGGCTGGGGACGGGGCTCAGGGGTCAAGTGTCCCCGGGTTCAATCCCTGGGACCAAAAAAAAAAAAACCTCAGAGTGGACTCAGGGGACAGATGGAGGCCCACGGCAGAGGAGAGGCCAGCCACAGCCGTCACAGGGAGCAGGAGCCCCGTGTGGGACCCTGGGATGTGCGGTGACCCGCGGGTGTGGCCCCTCGATGGGGCCTGGCATCCCGAAGACGTAGCCCAGCCGGGCAGGTGAGCAGGACAGGCCTGTCCCCTGTCCCCAGGGCTGGGCACCGGGTGCCCAGCGTCCTCAGCTGCCCAGACCTGAGTTTTCTGTCCCCCAGAGAACCCACCCCGGCGTGGCATGGGGACAGCAGACCATGGCCAGCGTCCTGCAAAAAGCTGAGATTGGAACTCGGGTGCTTTTTGGGGTCCCAGGGTCCCCGCTCCCAGGATGCCGTGGAGGGAGACGCCCCTGTCCCCCGCCTGCCCACTTGGTGAGGTCATAGGTGGCCCTGATTGGCAGGACCCCACCCCGGGCTAATGCACCAGGGAGGAGATAAGGCTTATCTGTCCCTGGAACCAGACTGGATGGAGCAGGCTTCTGGGCTAATAGAGTTGTGACAGATAAGGTCGCAGGACGGGAAGCCCTGGGGCCCGGGCAGCACGCGGGTGGCTTCTGGTTTCCCAGGTCCTGCCCCGCGGAGCCTCTGCCATTCGTGGACCAGGCGTCTGTGTCCTTGCGTGGACCCCGCGTGTGCCCAGGGAGGGCACGGGTCTGGCGTGGGTCTGCGTGGGAATGGGGTGGAGGAGGAGGTGGGGACCCAGGGGCCTCCAGGACACTCGAGTTGGTGGCATGTTCTCCAGGACCAGAGAAGAGGGACTCACCATGCCAAGGAAACAGGCAGGGACCTCCGCCGGGTGGTCCAAGATCCTCGGGGTGGCCGGGCTCTGGGACACAGGCTCAGGAGGCTGAGGCAGGAGGATCGCAAAGTGGAGGCCAGCCTCAGCCAAAGCGAGGCCCTGAGCCACTCAGCGAGACCCTGTCTCTAAATAAAATAGAAAAAGGGCTGGGGACGGGGCTCAGGGGTCAAGTGTCCCTGGGTTCCATCCCTGGGACCGAAAATAATAATAAGACCCTCAGGTTGATCCGGGTCTCTGGCCTCCCTGGCCTCCCCTGCCTAGTGACATGTAGCATGTCCAGGTTCCCTTACGGCGGTGGCCCTGGCCACAATCTCCCAGCCCCTACATCAGTCCTGTGTGGCCTCTGTGGCCCTAACCCAGGGTGACGGAGACCCCCGCCAAGGGGCCATCTGGGTAAGGTTTTGAAGGTTGAGTAGGAGTTCGCAGCATCCTGACCGAGAAGCAGGCTCCAGCCAGGGAGCCGGGGTGGGGACACTCAGGCAGCCAGTGTCCCCACCCAGGGAGGAGGCTTCCTGTCCCTCCCAGCCTCTGGGACAGTGGCTGGAGGGGCTGTTGGTCCTCTGGCCAGTCACAGGGCTGAGTGGCTGGCAGGGAGGGGGTCCCAGGGGAGGGGGGTCCCATGAGCCCTGTAAAGGGCAGAGGCCACTAAGACGCCACAGGATGCGATTTTTTTTTGGGGGGTGGAGGAGGCACCAGGGATTGAACTCAGGGGACCTCGGACACAGAGCCCCGTCCCCAGCCCTATTTTGCATTTTATTCAGAGACAGGGTCTCACGGAGTTGCTCAGGGCCTCGCTTTGGCTGAGGCTGGCCTCCAACTCGAGATCCTCCTGCCTCAGCCTCCCGAGCCGCTGGATGACAGGCGTGTGGCCCTGCGTCAGGCTAGGAAGTGATTGGGGGCAGCCCAGGGAAGGGGTGGCCCATCTGTGGCCCCCGAGGAGGAAGAGAAAGTTTGGGGGGACCGTGGGGGTCCCACATAGAGCTGAGGACCTGAGGGCCAGGACAGACCCAGAAGGAGGCCCAAAGGGGTGGCCTTCCACAGGGATGGAGGCCCCTGGGGGACGGTACCCAGTCGGAACCTAGGTCTCCCGTGGCTGCCCACCTGCCCGTCTGCACCTGCAGGTCAGAGGTCACGTGGCCCTGCCCCCCCAGGCCACCCGGGTGTTGCTCAACCCGCCACCACGATATCATGCCCAGAAGAAACGGTCACTTCCCACAGCCACAGCTGGGGCCCCAGATAAAGGCCACAGGGAGCCCAGGTTGACCGGAGGCTGGGTACCAGGCGAGGCCCAGAGGCTGCCTCCCGCCTCCACGGGACACCCCAGCCTCCAGGTATCCCGCCTGGGCTCCCACGGGGCCCTGCTGAGCCTCACAGGTGAGGGGGTCACAGCAGAGGAGGTCCCAAGAGCCTGCAAGGTGGCCCACGCCTGTCATCCCAGCAGCTCGGGAGGCTGAGGCAGGAGGATCAAAAGTTGGAGGCCAGCCTCAGCCACTCAGCGAGACCCTGACATAAAAAGGGCTGGGGACGGGGCTCAGGGGTCGAGCACCCCGGGGTTCCATCCTGGGTACCCAAAAACTCTCGAAAGGCAGGAGGGGACAAGCCCGGTGTGGCGTCCCTCAGCCCCGGGGACAGGCCTTGGGAGCACAGATTTTTCCCAAGGCCTCCATCGTGGGGGCTGAGGCCAGGCTGCAGAGATCAACTCCACGGTCACCACCCCCTTACCCCAAGTGTCCCCTCACATCTACCGGGGACCCCGCAGCCAAGCCAGCCCTCTTTTTTATTTAGAGACAGGGTCTTGCTGAGCTGTTGAGGTTGGCCTCCACCTTGCGATCCTCCTGCCTCAGCCTCTGGGGGCAGGTGGCTGTGGCAGGGAAGCAGCAACCTCCCGGTCACTTGAGGTCCCATCCTGAGCTGTGTCCCTGCCACCTTCCCTGGGGGGGTCCCCACCTTCTCCTGGCCCTGGGTAGCCCGAAGGACAGTGCTGCCCAGAGGCCAGGACACCAGTCCTGCCCCCACGGACAGCCCGCGGCTGGGCTGCCCGTAACAAGAGGCGGTTGTCAGTCACGGGGCCGCGTTGATAAAGCGACAAGCATCTCCCGGTGGCCGGAAGGTGGGGGAGGCCCAGCGGGGGTGCCCAGATCTCGGATGGAGACGTCCATGCTGGGCAGTGCCCGCCTGGCCCTCTGCTGACGTGGCCGGCCACCAGGCCTGGGGGTCCTGCAGCAGGGCCACCTGCCCCAGTCAAGGCTGCCCAACACCAGCCCTCACCAGCTCATCCCTCCCCAGAATTCTAGCTCTTTCCTTTGCTCACCTCCCGAGGGGCGTGTGTGGGGGGGTGAGGAGGCTTATCTGATGTCACTCCAGTCCCCCTGCCTCCACGCTGCAGCTTTGGGGACCCCGGATAGGTGGCAGGAGGACATCTGGGATCCAAAGAGCCCCCGGGAGGCCTGGGGTCCATTCCTGAGCCGGTCCTGGCTGGGAGGGGACGGTGGAGACGAGGCAGAGAGAGAGGAAGGAGGGGGATGGAGGGACAGGGACACACGGAAGGGACAGAGGGAGCCCAGGAGGCAGAGAGGCCCCACAGAGGGAGGCTAAGACGGATCCCCACGGCCACGAGGATCATCTCAACTCAGAGAATCAAGGTTTTTCTTCCAAAATGTGCGATTCCCTTCTCCCCAGACCAGGGACGCTGGCCTCCTTCGGGTGTCGTCCCCTGAGGGACCCCCCCATCACCCCCAGCAGCCTCGCTCTGAACAACTCAGACGGATCTGGGATCCAATGAGGCCCGGACCGGGTGTCTCACCCTCTCTGTGCCTTGGCAAAATGAAATTAACCTTAGGACCTGCCTCGCCGGGAGATCAGAAGGGACATACAGCAGGGGCTCACTAAAGGCTCCACGGCCACCACTGGGGCTAACAGTTTGGGTATTTCACAACGATGTCACCCGAGTGTCACGGCCAAAAAGCAGAAGCAACTCTGTTTATCAACAGGTGTTTATGGGCCGATAAATGGACAAGCAGATTTGGTCTCCTCAAGTGACCGAGGGTCAGTCACTGGACAAAAGCATGATCTAAATGCCTGGGAGATGTCGTGTGTCATCGCAGTGGGCACGCCTGTCACCGCAGTGCGAGGCCGAGGCAGGAGGATCGCAAGGTGGAGGCCAGCCTCAGCCACTTAGCAAGGCCCTATCTCAAAATAATTTTTTTTTTAAGGTTGGGGACGGGGCGCAGAGCCTGAATGTTCCTGGGTTCGAGTCTCGTTGAAAAATCTGTTTTTGCTTCTGTCTGAGTGGCCCAAGCTACAGGGTCACCCTCTTGTCCCCCTCCTCCTCCCTCACCTCCTGTTTTCAGAGAGATTGTTCAGTCTCCAACCTGGGGCACACCATGCCAATGGCCCTGCTTGGGGGAGGCAGGGGACTGTAGTCAGGACCTTGAATCAGTTGTCCCCTCTCCCTGGCCCCAAGCAGGAGGGGCTCAGTCACCCCTTTGACTCTGAGAACCTGCGACTCTGTGACCTTTTCAAAAGTCACAGTAAAAATGTGACAGTAAAAATGACCCTTAGAGCGAATAATCCCGACCAGGTGAGTTTGGAGTTAAACTCATCCAGGATCCACTTAATCCAAGATCAAGGGGACCAGCGTTTCAAGCAGGGACAGTGATGCAAAGGCCCTGGGGTCCCATATTTGCTGATAGGATCGTGTTGCGAACCGCAGGGACATTTTCCTCCCGAATCCTCAAAGCAGCCCTAAGCAGGAAGGGTCCTGCCATCCCCGCAGCTGATGACTGAGCAACTGCGAGGTTGTCACCTGTCACAGGGCACAGGAACAGAGAAGCGGAGGTGGGATTTGAACCCAGGGCGACTCTCAGCCCTAGCTCTATCCCTCTGGGCAGCCGTGCTGTGTGACCCTGGGCAAGTTCCTGGCCCTCTCTGAGCTTCTGTCTGTCCATCTGTAACATCAAGGAGGCATCATCGCTGAGGTCAAAATAGGGTGGGATAAGGCGGGAGGAAGGGCCTGGCACCGTGGTGGCCGTGGTGGCCGTGGTGGTGGTGACAGGAGCCGGCCTGGGGCGCAGGGATCCTCTGGAGCCGGGAAAGAGGCGGCAGATGTCCCGGATGGGGAGCTGCACTGCCGCCGGGCGCCGACAGAGGGCAGGAGCGGGCCGCGCCTCCGCCGCCCGGGAGCAGCCGGCGGCTCAGCCAGGCCGCAGGGCGCTGGGTCCCCGTTAGAGCCTGTGCCTGGCCCGCAGGATCCAGGGGCACGGAGCGCGCAGGGAGCCGGTGCGCGGGGCCGCCCCCTTGCAGGGCCACACAGAGTGGCCTTGGGCCTGGCGCTGGGTCCCAAGGGTGTCCTACCACCCCCCCACACACCTCCCCTGGGGACTCTACCTCCAAGAGAGGTGGCCCCAGGTGTGCAGAGACCGAGCCTCAGTGTCAGGACCTTGAGTTGGAAGACTGTGACGTCCCCAGGCCGCTTCTGAGTCCTTGAAATGTGACCAGTGGGAATTGAGCTGTGCTAGGGGACCTTGTCACCTCTGAGAAGAAACCACGGATGGCACTGATCACTTCTCACCCAGTGAAAAGTGTCGCAAGGACACTGTGCTGAGTCGTCTGCGCCAAATCAAATAGGGAAACTAATCTCAGTTACCCTTTTAGTCTAAGTACTAAGTGCTGAGATCCCATTTAATCCTTGTGAAGTACTGAGTACCAAATATTTTGATGGATACTAAGCATTAAGTACCGAGATCCCATTTAGTCCTCGTGAAGCATTAAGTAGTAAATACTCAGATGGAGTACTGAGAACCCATTTAATCCCCAAGAATAAGCACTAAGAACTTGTGGAATACTAAGTATTAAGTACTGAGATCCCATTGAATCCTCATGAGGTACTAAGTATTACTCAGCAGGAATACTAAATACTGAGATCCCATTGAATCCTTGTGAAGCACTAAATACTAGAGATTCAGATGGATACTGTTAAGTACTGAGATCCCCTTGAACCCTCATGAAATACTGAGTAGTAAATACTCAGGTGGAATATTTTGTACTCAGTACAGAGATCCCATTTGATTCTCGTGGGGTACTAAGTACCAAGCACCCTGGCAGAGTACTGAGTATTAAGTACCGAGGCCCGTTTGAGCTCATGGAGTACTGAATGACAAGTACCCACATGGAGTACTGAGATTAAGTACCGAGGCCCCATTTGATCTCGTGGAGTACTGAGTGACAAGTACCCATTTGGAGTACTGAGTATTAAGTACTGAGGCCCCGTTTGATCTCGTGGAGTACTGAGTGCCGAGTACCCACATGGAGTACTAAGTGTCAAGTACCAAGATCCCATTTGATCCTCATGGAATACTAAATATTAAATGCTCCGGTGGAATACTAAATGCTAAGTACTGAGATCCCATAGAATCTTCAGGTGATCGTCCCCTAGAGACCTGTGTTGTCCCTGTTTTACGGATGGAGAGACTGAGGTGATCCAAGGTAATGTGATGGATGGGAAGACAAACCCCTGCGTAGGTCCTTCTTTTTTCCTTTGTACCTGTGGATACTCGTCACAAGGGCAGGTGGCTAGGCGTGTTTCCCGGGTGCAAGAGAGGACACCTATGCAGATTCACCTGCCCACATCCAGGCTTGTGGCAGCGTGGGGCACACACCCACCCTGCTCACACCGGTGCATATGGTCCCTGAGAGCCACGGCCAGGTAGCCAATGTCCCCTGAAGGCCCACTGAGCCGGGAGGAGGGATTTTCTCCTGCTGTTGGGGGACACGGGGTCCCTAGAGGGAGCCCTGGTCCCCTGGGTCCTGGAAGGGGGGCCCAGGAGAGCCGCCCCCTGTGTCCAGGAGCCAGGCCCAAGGTGGGCCAGCAGGCACAGCCCCTGGCTGGGCACCCCGCCTGCCACGGGGCCACCAGGCCACCGGGTCCCTGTGGCTGAGCATTTGCATAAGGTCCCCGAGCCCTTGGATCGCGTTACACGGAGGCCGATGATAATCTGGGCTGCAATAATATTTAACACATGGCGCACTTTTAATTAACTATCTCCATAATCTCAAATTAATCCCAGAGCCTTCAACTAAGTTTTCATTTTCACGTTGGGTAACATAATAGCGGCCGCTGGCCTGTCCCCGCCTTTGATTTAATTAAAAGCCCTTTTGTGTGTCTCTTGTCACTTCTGAAAGGGACAAACCCCCACCCCTGTGGGCGGGCCAGGGCTCGGCTCGGGGTCCACTCCTCGGGGACTCTGGGGTGGCACCCTGGCAAAGCCACTGAGGGCGTGGAGCGGCCACACACGGGGACACAGGGACACCTGCAGCAGAGGCCGGTGACAGCCCCTACCTTGTCCGTGCGCCATGGCGAAGGCCCTGTGTGGAGACCTGCCAGGGCCACCTGTGGCCCACAGTCCTGGTCCCACATGCCCAGGGCGGGGGTTGAAGATCGGAGCCATTTCAGGATTGGCACTGAGCACTCTGGTCACCAGCCTGGCCCTGGCCTGGCCCTCAGCACCTCTGTGACCCTGAGTGTGAGCCGGGCTTGCTGTAGCCATCTCTCTGACGCTTCTCTGTCCCTCTCTCTCCCCATCTGCCCGTCTCCAATCCCAGGGTTAATGCTTCTAGAAACAGCCAGGAACCAGATGGAAGACTAAGTATTAAGTACTGAAATCCCATTTTATCTTCCTGAAGTACTAAGTACCAAACACTGACAGAGTACTGAGGACCAAGTACTGAGATCCCATTTAACCCTCATAGAGTACTAAGTGATACATACTCAGGTGGAGTACTGAGGATCAAGTTCTGAGGTCCCATTTAACCCTCATGGAGTGAGTACTGAGGATCAAGTACTGAGGTCCCATTTAACCCTCATGGAGTACTAAGTAATAAATACTCAGATGGAGTACTGAGGACCGAGTACTGAGAAACCATTTAACCCTCATGGAGTACTAAGTAATAAATACGCAGGTGGAGTACTGAGGACCGAGTACTGAGATCCCATTTCACTCTCAGAGTACTAAGTGATAAATACTCAGGTGGAGTACTGAGGATCAAGTTCTGAGGTCCCATTTAACCCTCATGGAGTACTAAGTAATAAATACTCAGATGGAGTACTGAGGACCAAGTACTAAGATCCCATTTAACCCCTCATGGAGTACTAAGTAATAAATACTCAGGTGGAGTACTGAGGACCAAGTACTGAGATCCCATTTAACCCTCATGGAGTACTAAGTAATAAATACTCAGATGGAGTACTGAGGACCAAGTACTAAGATCCCATTTAACCCTCATGGAGTACTAAGTAATAAATACTCAGGTGGAGTACTGAGGACCAAGTACAGAGATCCCATTTAATCCTCACAAAGTACTAATTACTCAGACAGAATACTGAGCTTCCTGGAGTTGGGCTCACTCCTGTGGCTCATTCTGCTCTGTGCCCAGGGGACAGGGCCCTCCTGAAGGACTCCTGGGGGCTCCTGAGCAGGCAAGGGAGGACAGATCCTTCTTAGGGGTACTTAGCCTGTCCCCAGCCCTGGAGAGCAAGTCCTTCTCTAGGTCACAGCCAGGCTGACAGGGGAACTTAATGTTCTCTACCCAGCTCAGACTAGGGGACATCTTTTTGCTGGGGATATGTGGGGACAGGGAGCAAGGCAGACCCCCACCCACAAGCGGGGATTCTTGGTGGGGAGACGCAGAGACCCCTTAGGTCTGAGCTGGAAGGTCAGGAGTCTGGGGATGAGGAAGGCAGGGCAGAGGGCTGTGTCACCCAGTGCTCCTGGTGGCCTGAGCAGGGAGCTCCTCCCTCATCTGCTGCGGGGTGGGGACTCTGAGGCCAGCCTGGCCAGAAGCAGAAACAGCAACTCCTTCAGATCTCACCCATCACTTATTCAATCAACAAACATGCAGGGGTTGGACGAGCATTGAATGAATCAAGCCCTGGGGCCACAGGTGCCCACCCTGGAGAGGGAGGTGTCCAGATGGGCCAGGACCCTGGCCTCCAAGGGGACACCTGAAGAGGAGGGGGGCCGTGTCAGTGGGGCGGTCCCTGAGGCTGTACCAAGTGAGGCCGGCCTCCAGCCTCCAGCCTCCTGCCTCCTGGACCCAAAGTGTGACCAGGAGGGCGGGATCCTGGGAGTGGATGGCTCTGGGGGTGCAAGGGCTCATCCCCCATCCGGCCTCAAGCAGCCTCTTCCAGTTCTCACCTACCAGCCGCCCAGTCAGCTGGGACGGTGGGTGCCTCGGGTGCCTCCAGGGCTGCCTGGGGGGGGCCGACACAACCTTCATCCCCCACCCCAGCCTGGCCGGTGAGGACTGGCTGGGCCGCTCCGGGCCCCTGTCCCACACGGAGTCACTCTGCCACCGTCTTACAGGGGCCTGCAGGCGCCAGCCAGCAGACACAGGCCGTTCCTGGGCAGCGGTCACTGTGACCGCAGGATCACCACGCATGCGCGCGGCCGCCCAAAGGCACACACCCTCACAGGAGTGGACACGGACCGTCACTCCCTAACGGGGACACGCTCACATGGACACAAAGCAGGCACCCCAATGAGCACCCCCGGTCCCACGGGCCAGACCCCAGGACCCAGGTGCACAAATGACCTCTCACCTCCGTGAGCTGCCAATCAGGGAGGCCACAGGTAGGGACAGGGACTTGCCCCGAGCCCCTGCAGGGAGCCCTGTGGAAGCCCTAGGGGTTCTGACAAGTCTCGAGGAGGGGCCATGGGTCCACTGTGGAGAAGGGGAAACGGGACCAGAGAAGGGAGTTCAGTTTCTCAAGAACACACAGCAAGGGATACAGAAAGGAGGCTCTGAAGCCCGACCCTGAGCCCAGGGAGGCCCCGTGGTGACTCCTTCCTCCTCAGGCCACCCAGAGGACGGCTCAGGGGCAACCAGGGGACAGGGACCGTCCGGAGGGTCAGCCGAGCCAAAAGACTGGGAAGCACAGTCTGGGAAAGGGGCCTGCACGGGACTCCTGGGTGACCTGGCCCTGCTGGTCACAGGAGCCGCTGCGGAGAGGACACTGCGCACAGAGGAGAGGACCCCTGCACCGGAAGTCGCCAGGACAGGGCCTGCCACCCCTGGGCTCCATCTCAAAGAAAGCCACGAAGGAAATCAGAGAGCAGAGCCCACAGGCATCAGGGAGAACCCTGTTCCCAGAAAAGGGACCAGCGGATGCCGTGCAAAGGCCCTGGGGCCGTGTAAGGAACAGCAAGGAGACAGAGGAACAGAGAGGATGAAGTCTGAGAGGTGGAGGAGCTGGGAGCAGATGGGGTGGCTTTTGTGACCACCATAAGGGGCTTTGGCTTGTCCTTTGAGGGAGCCCAGGGTGGCTGAGGCCTGATTTTAACAGGGTCCTCAGGCTGTCGCTGGGGAAGGGGCTGCAGAGGGGCACAGCGGGGACCCGGGTGGCAGAGGAGCTGATGGGACGCTGGATGGACCTTGAAGGTCAAGTCCAGCAGCCAGAGGAGCGAAGTCCTGGTGGCGTGTCCCCTGACCAGGCCCAGAGAGTTAGAGAGGGGGTCCTAGGAGGGAGGGGGACGTCACTTTGGGCACCCAGCCTGGACCCGAATGCAGATGCACATGGAGACAGAAATGTCCCCCAAAGCAGGGGGAGGGGACACCTGGTGACCTCCAGGCCGGGTTGGGGGGCTGCTGCCCCAGGGGTCTGGGGCTTGGGGACCTCAGAGGGCGGCCCCCGGCCCCTCCCCCGCTCCCTCCCCCCTCCCGGGCGCGTCCTCCCCTCCCCCTCGCCACCTGCGGGGTCGCTGGGACTCGGGGCCTTTGTCCCACGTGTCGCCCCCGAGCAAACACAGCTGAGCCCGGCCTCGCGTGCGGCCCCCGCCCCCCAAATCTGCGGGCAGCTGCGGCGGCGGGGACCCGGGCCGTGTCGCCGTCGCCCCGCTCCGGGCGGCGACAGTCCTTTGTCATGCAGATCGCCCGCTGGCCGCCCGCCCCCACCCGCAGCTGATCTGGGGGGGGGAGGGGGGCAGGGGACAGCTCGGTGCCCAGCCCAGGCGACATCCCGGTGCAGGCTGGCCCCGCCACCCGCCTGCCATCGCGGGTGCCCCGTGACCCCGTCCTGTCGCCGAGCCCGGGCGGAGGTGTGTCGCGGCGAAGGCGACACTTGGGGACTGTCCCCAGCCCTCCCAGAAGCTCAGATTGGGGACCTCTGCTTTGCACCCTGGTGGCCCGGGCCCCCTTCCCTGCCCTGCGGGACTTGGTGTCCCATCTTTGAGGCCTTGGGGACATTCCTGGGGTCAGGGTGGCGGAGGAGGGAGCCAGGTTGGGTGGCTTGGTGGCCTGGGAAAGGCCACCCGGGCTCTGGCAGCCGGGGTCCCCCCTGCCCCGCCACCAGGCGCCACCCAACCCGGGCGCCACCTGCGGGTGGGCGGGGCTTCGCGAGGCCACGCCCCCTCCCCAGCCGCGCGCCAAACCCAGGTGAGCCCCTGGGCAGGCGGGGGGCCTGGGGCCAGGCCGGGAGGGGACATTCCTTACCTCTGAGATCAGGCTGCAGAGGCTGGTGGCTCCTGCCGCTGTCGCCTGCCAGGGTCCTGCCAAGGAGCTCCCCGTCTCCCAGCTGCTTTGGCAGAGATCGGGAGGCCGAGGCAGGAGGATCGCAAGGTGGAGGCCAGCCTCAGCCACTCAGCAAGGACCTGAACCACTCAGCGAGACCCTGTCGCTAAATAAAGTCTAAAAAGGGCTGGGGACGGGGCTCAGGGGTTCAGCACCCCTGGGTTCCATTCTTGGTACCAAAAAAACAAAACAAAAAAGTGGGGTGAGAAATGTCCCTTATGCCCACAGAGTCACGTGCCGCCCTCTCCCACCCCTGGGGACAGACGAGCGGAGGGACCCACGGGCGCTGCTGCTTCCGCTGTGTGATGGGTGGCTATTTGTCACACTCACAGCCTCTAGAAGCTTTGGTCCAGCGACCAACCTTGAAGAATGTCTCTTTAAAAAGGAACAGATAGGATGAGTGGGCAGAAAGAGCCAGGAGGCCACGCTCGTGTTTGTCACGGTGACATCTGAAAGTTCTCCCCCCCCAAAGCCTCGTTTGGCAAGAGGACCCGAGTTCCACCCCGTCCCCGACTCCGTTGGGTGCAGGCTGTGTGACCTTGGGCCACTGATCTAACCTCTCTGAACCTCTTCCCCTTTTGATGTTGCTGTAAATCAAACCTAGGACTCCCTGGGGGCTGGGCGGCTCGGGTCCCTCTGTGGGGCTGTGTGTGAGTCCCAGGTTGGTCACAGGGGAGACCCGGACTCCTCCTGAGGGCCCTGGGCCAAGATGGGGGTGACCCCTCCACACACCCCGCAGGGAGGCGCCTGAGGCCGGATCCAGTTTCTGGTGGGACTGGTTCTCCTGGGCAGCCCTTGATGAATGGCCCAGATAAGGACCCTGCAGGTCGCCTGGGCCAGGCAGGGGACCCACACCGGGAAAGGTCCCCAGTCTGGCTCAGAGGGGGTGACGGGGGTCTGTCCTTCCTGCTGCTGTCACTAGTTTTATTTTTTGGGGTGGGGGACACCCAGATGCTCTTTCTCGACCTGTCCCCTGCCTGCAGGGAGGTGCCCCGGGATGGGGTTCACGATTCCACCGCGTTCAGAGGTCTCTGCTTCAGATCAACCTTCTAGAAACTTCCAGGACCTGGCTGGCTCCGTCCCCAGGGCCAGGGCTGACCCCCTCCTGTGTCCTCTGCAGGGAGGTGGCCCTGGGCGATGTCCCCTGCCATCGCTGTTTCCTGAGAATGGCTCCTTTTCATTTCTGTGCTTGGGACAAGGAGTCCCAGGTCAGAGGCCAGGACCTAGTGGCCTTGGGACTCACACTCAGGGGGTCCCTAACCAGAGGGGGCTGCTTGATCCTCTGGGCCCCAGGACAGTCCCACCAGAGCCTCAGCTGAAGGCCTCAAGAATGGCTTTCAGACTGGGCGTGGTGGCCCCCCGCCTGTCATCTCAGCAGCTCAGGAGGCTGAGGCAGGAGGATCGCCAGGTGGAGGCCGGCCTCAGCCACTCAGCGAGACCCTGTCTCTAAATAAAATCTAAAAAGGGCTGGGGACGGGGCTCGGGGGTGAGGTGCCCCTGGGTTCCATCCCTGGTGTCCTCTCCCCCCAAATAAAAGATGGTGGCCGCGAGAGCCCAGCCCTTACCCTGCCCAGCTCAGGTCCCCCTGAGCCCCACGTGTGGTGACAGGGACACTCGGTGAGGGGCTCTGAGACTTCTTGGGGCTGCTGCTGCCCGTCTGTGGCTGCCGTAAAATCGTCCCCTCAGTCCTTAGCCTCAGGTACACAAGGTCAAGGATGAGTCCCAGAGAGTCCCCTGCATCCTGGGGATCCCCTCTGGGCCCTGAGGTGGCCATTCTGACTTCTGGGGTGATCTGAGAGGATTCCCGGGGGGGGCGTACTGCTGAGGTCAGCAGAATATCAATCCCATCCTCCCTGGGCCCCCCCAAACTGGGGCCTTTAACCTAGGAAATGAGGCTGACAAGGACCCCCCAGTCCCGGACCCAGGCCTGACAACCTTCAGGACAAGACTCTAGCCTCTAAGCTAAGCCTCTACTCTTCCAGCAGCCTCTTGAGAGAGATTAATGGTGTTGAGTGGGACCTGGGCTGATATTCATTTTTTGGGGGGTACCAGGGATTGAACCCAGGGTCCCTCGACCCCTGAGCCCCATCCTCAGCCCTATTTTATATTTTATTTAGAGACAGGGTCTCGCTGAGTTGCTCAGGGCCTTGCTCAGTGGCTGAGGCTGGCCTCCACCTTGGGATCCTCCTGCCTCAGCCTCCAGAATCTCTGGGATCACCGGTGGGCACCACCGTGCCCGGCTTCTCCAGTGACCTTTCAATGGTGCCAATGAGGTGTCACCTTTGGGTACACTGAGAAAGGACTCTCTTGAAGTGTTGTCTCCCTGTTTGGTTCTAAACCAAGATTCCCCCATGAAGCTCCGTTGCTATAACAAAGCGCCCGAGACCGTTCGACTGTAAAAGACGAAAGGTTTATTGGGACTCAGAGTTTTGGAGGTTCATCGTCTGTTGACCCCACTGTCCCTGGGCCTGTGGTGGGAGCCTTGGGGAAGGGAGCAGCCAGGACAGGAAAGACACAGACAGGGGGAGAGACTGGTGCTGTCCCCACTACCTTCAGGGGCGTGTCCTCAGTGACCTGAAACCTTCCACCAGGCCCCGCCTCTTAAAGGCATCTACCACTTCTCCACAGAGCCAAGCTGGGGACCAACTCTTGAACACGGGGACCCTTGGGGGACGACATTGTAGATTCTGAAACGTTGACCAGAGTCACCTGGAGGCTGGGCCAGGGCTGGAGGCTGTGCTTTCAAGATGGCGCACCCAACAGGGCCCGCGGATGGGAGTTGGTCGACCTCATCACGGCGGCGGGGGGGACGGTCTCTGGATCTGTTCAAGGGTTCCCGTGACACAGCCCCAGACCCAGTGACCTGAGCGAACAGAAGGCAGAAGCCACCGTGTCCCTTGTGGCCTGACCTCAGAAGTCACACTCTGCCGTTTCCTGTTGGTGACACACATGGGCCCCAGGGAGTGGGCAGGGGGGCCATCCTGGAGGTGGTTACCTTTACCTCGCCTCCTCCTTCTCCTCCTTCTCCTCCTTCTCCTCCTTCTCCTCCTTCTCCTTCTTCCTCAGAAAGGGACCTCACAGCCAGGCACAAGTGACGCCCACACCTGTCATCCCAGCAGCTTGGGAGGCTGAGGCAGGAGGATCGCAAGGTGGAGGCCAGCCTCAACAAATGAGCGGGGCCACAAGCAACTCAGCGCGACGTGGCTCCGTGGTCCAGGGCCCCTGACTTTAGTCCCCAGTACCCCCCCCAAAAAAAATACCCAGAAAGTGACCTTACTCCAATGTCACAGAAGAAGAATAGAAGCCACCGGAAGCCCCTCATCTTCCTGTGACCAAGTGACCAGGCCTTTCTCTGCCCCTCCCTGGTGTCGCAATGGAGGAGTTACTTGTTGCTTTGACCCGAGGTTAACCTTAGCCTGTGCTTGAACCTGACCCCTCGGTCCTTCCTTCCCGAGGGAGGCCGAGCCTCCGTCCCCTCCCTGCCTCCCTCCCCTCCCACACACACACACACACACACGTGCAAACTATCTGTGACAGTGTCTCTGTCCCCTTGATCCCTGTTATTTTTCAACTGTGTTTTTGTGGTGCAGAGAGTAGAGGTCAGATCTTCTCTTCTTCTTTCATCTTTCCAATATTTTATTTTATTTTATTATTATTTTTGGGGCACCAGGGATGGAGCCCCGTCCCCAGCCCTATTTTGTATTTTATTTAGGGTCTCTCTGAGTCGCTCAGGGCCTCGCTGCTGAGGCTGGCCTCCACCTGGCAATCCTCCTGCCTCAGCCTCCCCAGCCGCTGGGATGACAGGCGTGCACCTCTGTGCACCTGCCGGACAGACAGATGGTCGTCTTAGTGGAGAAGAGCTGAGAAGATGCTCTTGTTTCCATAGCAACCCAGAGGGGGCAGCCCGGTGGACCGACAAGGTGTGGCAGGGAGAAGGTCAAGTGCACAACACCTTCCACAGGCCCTGGACCATGGATGGGAGGGGTTTTATTTGCATTTAAAAAATTTGTTCTTCTCAGCTCTCCCTGATGGCAGCGAGCATCCTGCCATGTCCCACCTACACGGGGGTGTGACGGCTCACTCCTGTGGCTGGACCTGCTGTGGGGTGTCCCTGGTCGCGGGTTCCTCTGTGAACATGGGAAAGTGACGTCCATTCATTCCCCTGTCTCTCCCAGTCCCCTCCCCTCCCTTCCCTCCACTCCCCTGCGTCTCATCCAATGAACTGCCATTCCCCCCCTTGTTGTGAGTCAGCGTCCCCATATCAGAGAGGACACTCAGCCTTTGGTTTTGGGGGACTGGCTGATTTCACTCAGCGTGATCGTCTCCAGCTCCATCCATTTACCTGCAAATGCCATCCTTCTTGATGGCTGAGTAATATTCCTCATCCTTCTTGACGGCCGAGTAATATTCCACTGTGTACATGGACCACATTTTCTTTATCCGTCCCTCTGTTGAAGGCCACGTCGGCTGGTCCCTAGCTTGGTGACTGTGAATCGGGCTGTGATGCACGCTGATGCGGAAAGGTGGGATTTTTGCAAGGTGAACTTAGCCTCTAACCTGCAGGGACTCCCACACTGGCCGGAGGCGGGGGACGGGGTGGGGACACTGTGAACCTCAGAGCCTGTGCAGCAGCCTGAAATCCAACCCAAGATGCGGACAACTCAGATGTCCCTGAGGTTGGCTTCAAAATCTCGTTGGTCACCTCTGGGCCTGCCAGGACCAGGGACAATAGGGATCTGTCCCTCCCCCCCCCGACCCCAGACCATTCCAGGGCACAGCCCAGGGACATCACGGAGGTGAAGAGATGTGGCTGAAGGAGTTGAGGCTGGTGTCCCAAGCATTTCTGTGGCCACCAACAGGGAGGAAAACGCCGTGTCACTGTGCTCTGGGCTCGGTGTCCCCCGCCATCCACCCACAGGCCAGAGCAGCCCAGGGCAGGGACATTCATTGCAAGAGACTGTTTTTCATCCTTGTTCCACCCACCCCGAATTTCCTGTTTGAACAGCTGCTTGGAGGGATCTCGCCCTCAAGGACATTCCAGCTTTGTCCCCGTGGCTGGGGAGGCCGAGGCAGGAGGATGGCCAGGTGGAGGCCAGCCTCAGCCAAAGGGAGGCCCCGAGCGACCCAGCGAGACCCTGTCTCTCAATAAAATGCCAAACAGGGCTGGGGACGGGGCTCCGGGGTCCTAACAGGTGGGGGGGGAGTCTCTGCCAAAGTCACTTAAAATATTGTCACCCAAAGTTTTAGACGCGGCTCAGAAAAGGGGAGATGGCCTCACACGTTCTCCACCAGCTCGTCCATCAAGGGACCCAGGAGGTCCCCGGGGAGGACCTTTGACCATCATCGACCCCCAGGTCCGCCCCATCTGAGCGGCAAAATCAGTGTCCCCCAGACAACGCGCGGCCCAGTTCGGTGACATGCACAGTTACCACCGTGAGGCAGCCCGCGACCCACGGCGATCGATAAGCCTCATTAATAATTAACTTTTTAATTAAAATCCATTTAAAACAAGGAGGGAATCAGCCTCTTGCCGTGAATGTCCCTGCCCCCCTGGGCTGCCCGGGGCCTCTGGGTGGAAGAGGGGGGACCCCGAGGACAGAGCACGGTGACAGGGTCTTTTCCTCCCTGTTGGTGGCCCCCCTGAGCCCTGTCCCCAGCCCTTTTTGCATTTTATTTAGAGACAGGGTCTCGCTGACTTGCTCAGGGCCTCGCTCAGTGGCTGAGGCTGGCCTCCACCTTGCGATCCTCCTGCCTCAGCCTCCCCAGCCGCTGAGATGTGCCCTGCTGGACAGACAGACGGTCTTAGTGGAGAAGAGCTGAGAAGATGCCCTTGTTTCCATAGCAACCCGGAGTGGGCAGCAGCCTGGTCTCTGGAGGAGAAGGTGGCTTTTCCGGCACCACCATCCAGAGCCTCACGACCCCAGGGGTTTCCTGACCGGCTGCTCGGGTGACCGCAGGCGTAACCACGGTGCCCGGGAGCTCAAGTGGCTGGTGGTGCCAGGTTCCTGCTTTGGGGTTGACAGTCGAGTGTGGCTGGCGGGCAGGTGACCTGTCCCTGGACCCAACCCCGCCAAAGCCAAGGAATGTCGGAGGCCAGGGACATGGGGCCAGGCAGCGCCGTGGATGGAGAGGGCAGCTTTGGGAGCTGTCCTGGGGTCACCCGCCTGTCCCGGGTGGTCCCAAGCCCCTCTGAGATGGCTTTTCTTGGTCCCAGGGATTGAACTCGGGGTGCTGACCCCTGAGCCCTGTCCCCAGCCCCTTTTTGTATTTTATTTAGAGACAGGGTCTCGCTGAGTTGCTTAGGGCCTCGCTGAGTGATTGAGGCTGGCCTCCACCTTGGGATCCTCCTGCCTCAGCCTCCCGAGCTGCTGGGAGGACAGGCCTGTCCCACTGCGCCCCGCTCTTCTCCTCTGATCTGCTTCCCAGACACAAACCTACCCTCCTCCTCACGGGCTCCCCCCTGGGGATGGACGCTGGGACCAGGTTTGGCCTTGGCTTTGAAGTGCCCCTTCTCAAGTCACCTGAATCCTCCAGACAGGAGCCCGTTTGAGAAATGGATGATGCTAAGCTGGTCCCTGGCCAGCCCCTTGGTTCCCCCCACTGTGGGGAGGAAGGGAATGAGGTCCTGTCCTCTGGTCAGACTCTCTGGTGGACAGAAGCATCTCCTGCCACCCCACAAAGATGTCCACATCCCGGTCCTTAGAGGCTGTGTGTAGGTCAGGCGGCTTCTAGAAGGTGGTAAAGGAAGCCGGGAGCCATGGTCACGCCTGTCATCCCAGGGGCTTGGGAGGCTGAGGCAGGAGGATCGCAAGGTGGAGGCCGGCCTCAACCCTAAGCAACTCAGGGAGACCCTGTCTCTAAATAAAATAGAAAAAGGGCTGAGGACAGGGCTCAGGGGTTGAGCACCCCTGGGTTCAATCCTGGTACCAAAAAAAAAATGTCCCCTGAAGCCAGCCTAGGCCCTGGATCTGGGGACGTTTGGCAGAGCAGGGACCTGACATCTCTTCCTCTGCCGTCTCCTGGCACCTTCCCAAGTCCTGGGTCAAGGCTTGTTGTGCGGTCGGGTGGGGCAGGCCTTGTCTCCAGGCTCCTGTTGGGGTAGGTAGGGGTCTGGAACTGGGCCCACGGAGCAGGGTCCTCTTAAAGTGCAGATGGTGACAGGGGAAGCATACAGTAGGTGCTCAGCACGGCCCCTGATTCTGGAAAACCAAGATCCACGTGGACCTGGGCAAGCTTCAAAAACAGGATGGTCTTTAAGAACCAGCTACCTAAGCCAGGTGCCTGGGAGGCCGAGGCAGGAGGATCGCAAGGTGGAGGCCAGCCTCAGCCACTGAGCGAGGCCCTGAGCCACCCAGCGAGACCCTGTGTCTAAATAAAATTCAAAATAGGGCTGGGGACGGGGCTCAGGGGTCAGCACCCCCGGGTTCCATCCCTGGTTCCCCAAAACCCAAACAGCAGCCTTCTGTTCAGGTGTGACCCTGTTGAGGCCCAGGAGGCAGATTAGGGAGGCCTGAGCTGCCCACCCCAGGGGGCCAGGAGGGGAGTCCAGGGACCCGGCCTGGCCTCTGCTGCTGCTCTGGAACCTCTGTGACCCCGGGTCCCCGGCCCCGGGTCCCCCTGCCTAGCCTCGGGCCCAGCCCACTGCCTGATCGGGTCCACTCTGTACAATTGCTTGGACGCTGGTCCCCTCGTCCCCATGGCAACGGGGCAGATGGAGCCCGCGATTAGCTGTGCTCCTCCCGCCTGGGCTCGATCTGTCTTTGAAATTAAATCAGCGGCGATAACATCGACTGGCCAGAGGGGGGAGGGGGAGGGGGAGGGAGGGGAGGGGGAGGGGAGGGAGAGGAGGCCCCACCCACCCAGCCCAGGGGACAGAGGAAGAGGACCTCTCAACCCCAGGGCCTCAGTTTCCCTGTCTGTGAAATGGGAGCAGATGAGTGGCCGCCCTGGGGTCTCGGGGTGCACCTTCTGGGGTGCAGGGGGCGTCCCCCCCATTGAGGGTTCCACAGGTGCCAAGAGGGGGGAGGCGGGAAGGGAGCCTGGAATTGGGGAGGGGCTCCCTGGGGATCTGTGAAGGAGGGTTGCAGGCACAAGGTGCCCGTCGGTGCAAAGGTCCTGAGGTAGCAACCTGCCGGGACTGTCTGCTGGACAGTGAGGCTGGGGGGGCTGGAGGAGACGGAGTGACGGGGCCAGAGGATGGACACAGGGCTTGGGGGACCACGGTGATAATGGTGGCTTTTACAGATCCGAGTGTCTCAGGAGACAGGTTTTTCACAGGATCCTCTGTGGGGTCAAAATAGGGTGATAGAGGGCAAGAGAGGAGGCAGGGAGGCCAGGAGGGAGGCTGGGGTTAATGTCCAAGGTCTAAGATGGGACCTGCCCTTGACCTCAGAAACCACAGGTGAAGCCGCCCCCTGTGTCCCCAGGTGGGGCTTCCACACAGCCCCCCACCCTCAGGGTGCTCCTGTGTGACCAGGGAGCTCACGCAGGAGTGGGGACTGGGGACTTTGAGAGTGACAGCCTCCCTTCCTGGCACAGACTCTGCACTCGACACCCAGGCAGGACCAGAAGGGGCTCCAGGGGACATTCCCTGAGCCTGGCAGAGTCGGGCGAGACCTCCCCCAGCAGACGAAAAGAGTCGGCCTCCGTGTCTCTGTCTGTAAAATGGGGCAGGGATTCAGGGGTGTTTGAGGACAGGAGGCAGCAGGAGCCCGTCTTCCTCCGTGTGGGATGGAGGCCGCTCTGTATTCAGCTGTGAGGCCCCAGAAAGAAAGGAGAGGCCGGGCGCGGTGGCCCACGCCTGTCATCTCAGGGGCTCGGGAGGCTGAGACAGGAGGATCGCAAGGTGGAGGCCGGCCTCAACAAGTTAGCAACTCAGGGAGACCCTGTCTCTAAATAAAATATAAAAAGGGGCTGGGGACGGGGCTCTGGGGTTGAGCACCCCTGGGTTCCGTCCCTGGAACCAGAAGAAATAAAGGAAGCGGTGGGTGAGACCCTGTCACTGGGGTCCTTGGGGCGCTGAAGGACACGGGGCACCTTGCAAACACCCGGATGTCTGCTGTCCGCCCAGCACCAGCCCCGGGTGGCCACCCAGGCTCTGGGGCGGTAATTGAATTGTCCCCAGCAGCTGTCGGTACTAAATAGACACTCGACACGGCCAGGCTGCGCCCCTGATTAGGGACATTAGCAGGTCGGTGGGGACAGAGGTCAGGTGGTTGATGTGGTGGAGGGGACTTTGATGAAGTTAGTCCTGGAGCCGGACTTGAGTGGAGGTCCCACCTTCTGTGCGTCTGGGGACTGCCCTGCCCTCTTCTCGTAACGTGGTTAGGGGGACCTCCAGCTGCTGGCTGTCCCCGGGGGGCCCTCAGAGGCGGGTCCCTGGGAACGGGAGCCAGGCAGGGTCTCCAGAAGTGGCCGCTGCGGCCAGATCAACTGCCTCAGCCTCCCTGGCCCCTGGGATGACAGGCGTGGGCCACCACAGCTGGCCCAAATAGACATCTTTTTAAGAGCAGCACCGGAGGGCTCTCGGATAATCCGAACACGGTCCTTTGTTTCTTTAGGGTCAGCATCGTCCCATGACAGGGAAGTCCCTCCCCATCAAAAGAGTCTGCCCTACACTACCTGGAGAAAACTCTGGCTCTGCCTGGCTGGGACCTGCTCTTTGTGACCCTTTAGCTCCAAGGACTAAAAACAGGCTTTGCCCTGGGAGATAGGCAAAGGCCCTGAGGTTTCCAGAACTTTGCATGTGCAAAGGCCCTGAGGTTACCAGAATTTTGTGTGTGCAAAGGCCCTGAGGTTACCAGAACTTTGCATGTGCAAAGACCCTGAGGTTACCAGAATTTGGGTTCAGTGGAGATACAGGAGTGGGGTCAGCATGGCGACAGCTCACGGGGTGGTGGGGGGGTATATCAGGGGAGGTCAGAGAAGTGGGCAGGGCCAAGCCATCGGCATGTTAAGATGCAGGTGGGGCAAGCGGTGTTTACATTTGGAGCATTGGAAGCCACAGAAGGTTTAAGGCAAGTCACACAAACGTGGACATTGGTGACTGGGATCTGGCGTGGCTGCTTCATAAAGAATCACGGCGGGAGGAGAAGACGAGGTCCTGGAACAGGGGCAAAGCCTGGAGAGAGCGCGACAGGTACCGTGGGGGGAATTGATGGTGGCGTGGGACTGCCACTTGAGGTTGGATCGGAAGTGACAGTCACGGTCCTTGGGAACCCAGGTGATGCAGATGAGAGAGATTAAAATCTGCACGCAGGGCTGAGGGTGGCACTCCGGGATGAGGCGCTGGCTTAGCATGCCCAGGGCCCTGGGTGGCATCCCTAGCACCAGAAGCAAAACATCAACCACCTGTCATCCCAGCGGCTCAGGAGGCTGGGGCAGGAGGATCGCAAAGTGGAGGCCAGCCTCTGCCACTTAGCAAGTCCCTGAGCCACTCAGCGAGACCCTGTCTCTCAATAACATAGAAAAAGGGCTGGGGACGGGGCTCAGGGGTGAAGCACCCCAAGTTCAATCCCGCCACCCACATCCAGCTGCACAGTAATGACCCCAGATTTTTTCCCCCTAGGACAGTCTGGTCACATGTCCCTTGGTTGGAACGATCCCACCCTGTTTCCCTCCGCCAGGTCTTCACCACAGACACGCAGCTGTCCTTGAAGTCACTTGGCAAATTTATTCATCGTCAGCCTAAGACTGTGGCCCCCGGGGGGACAGCAGCAGGTGGCCGGTGGGGGGGCGGGGTGGCCCGAGTGGCCCGTTACTTGCTGTCCACCCTCTTGAGTTGTTCCTTGCCATTGATGGTCACCGATTTGAGCTGCCCATCCTCCTCCACCTCCACGCGCTCCTGCCCGTTCTCCACGATGCGCTTGGTGGTCACCTTGTGGCCATTGACCATCTCGGTGGATGACATCACCGACTTGAACCCCGAGCTCCCGGAGCCGGACCCCCCAAAAGAGGTGGAGGAGAAGGTGGTGCGGCTGACCCCGCTCCGGCCCAGGACATTGAAGTTGGAGAAGGCCTCTATGAAGGCTGGGAACTCGCCGAAGCCCGCCGAGAAGGCCCCTCGCAGGCCATGTCCCCTGCTGCCCCTGTCACTGCTCAAAGGGGTATCCCAGAAGTCAAAGCAAAAAGGGTCCAGGCCACCAAAGAACTCTCGGAAGATGTCCTCGGGGTTACGGAAGGTGTAGCCCGTGTCGAAGGGACTGTTGTAGGGGGTGCTGGCCCCGCCACCTGCCCTCCAGCTGTCACATCCCGCCCGGTCATACAGGGAGCGCTTCTTGGAGTCGGAAAGGACCTCGTAGGCCTCGGACACCTGCTTGAACTTCTTCTCGGCCTCCTCTTTGTTATCGGGGTTCTTGTCGGGGTGCCACCGCAAGGCCAGCTTGCGGTAGGCCTTCTTGATGTCCTCTGGGGAGGCGCTGGACGGTACCCCCAGGACTTCGTAGTAGTTGGCCATGCCGAGGGGGGTGACCAGGGAGCAGGCGGGAGCCGAGGGTCACAGAGGCCCCCGGAAGGCTGGGGCCTGGGTGCAAGGGATGGATGGGCACGTCGGGGCGCAGCAGCTGCTGAGGGGGGCCCCTTCGGCTGGGCCTCGGCTGGTCTCTGCAGGCTCCAGGCTAGACTGTGCCCGGTGGCTTCAGCTTTTCATAGTCCGCGTTCCTGGGGGACAGCTGCAGCCTCCACTGGGGGGGGGGAGGGGAGGGACAGTGCTGCAGTGGGCCTGGTGGGCTGGGCCCCCCTCCAGAGCTGGGACCAGGGGCCCCTTTGTGACATCAGTTCCTGGGGTGGGGCCTGGGGCCACACAAGGCCTGCCTTGTGCACCCGGCTCTGCCAATGAGGTGGGCCATCGCGGTGACCCTGGGACACGAAACCCAGTCACCCTGGGGCTGCCGGCTGAGCCTCCACTGGCCAAGGAGCGGAGGCCGGATGAGCCTCTGGGATCGGGCCTCGGTTTGGGCGATGAAGGTCAGTGGTAGTGGTCAATCACAACTCAACCAACCGGGGTCGTTTGTTTTGGGGTACCAGGGATGGAACCCAGGGGTGCTTCACCCCTGAGCCCTGTCCCCAGCCCCTTTTTCTATTTTATTTAGAGACAGGGTCTCGCTGAGTTGCTCAGGGCCTTGCTAAGTGGTGGAGGCTGGCCTCCACCTTGCGATCCTCCTGCCTCAGCCTCCAGGGCCACTGAGATGACAGGCGAGAGCCTGGCCATTTTAGGAGGTCTTTCTTTATCTCTGACCTCCCTCTCTCCTTGTCTCCTCCCGGTGCTCCTGAGGGCTTAGTTATGAGCATCTTGCCTGGGACGGCGTCTTCTCTCCAGTTCCAAATCCCAGGGAGGGGGGAGGGCAAAGCAAAATCCACAAACACTCTGCAACTCTGGCCTCAAGTGGTCAGTGCTGTCACCCCCCTGGCCACACACCTGGCCAAGAAATGGTGAATCGCACTTTGCTAGGAATGGCCCACGTCCACCCACCCACCCACTTGGGCTAACCCAAGTCACTTGGCAGGACAAATCAACAGGCGAAGAGTCCCAGGGCCAGTAGCTGCCGGTGAAGACCACATTTCTGTTGCAGGACTCTGTTAACATCCTTCAAACCTGTCCTCCTGGTCAGGCTCGCCCATGGGACCTGGAGAAAGACACTGGCTCTGTGGTCTTCCACCAGGATGGACACAGCTACAGCAGAGCTGTCGTTGACCATGGTCATGTCCCACAGGCCACCCTTGATGATGGAGAAGACTGTTAAAAGGGGCAAAGGGATCGTGGTCGCAGCGTCACGCGAAGGTACGGTGTTGGTGGGATCATAATTGTGTGGCGACGGTGGAGCTGATGATGGGCGTGGGGAAGGTGGCCATGTCCTGATGGAGGTGACAGTGATATCTCGATGATGGAAGAGGTGTTGCTAGGATGGGGAGGTGACAGAAATAACTACTAGAGAAGCTACTGGTGTGGTTGGTGGTGGCAATGGAAAAGGTGATGGTGAAGATGGTGGCGTCGGTGGAAGGTACACCTCATCAAGCTTCCTCACAACGTGGCCTCCCCACGCCTCATTGAACTTCCTCACAACATGGCCTCCCCATGCCTCATCCACTTCCTCACAACATGGTTTCCCCACACCTCATCCACTTCCTCACAACATGGGCTTTCCCACACCTCGTCCAACTTCCTCCTAACACGGATTTCCCACGTCTCATCCACTTCCTCACAACATGGCCTCCCCATGCCTTGTCCAGCTTCCTCACAACATGGCTTCCCCACACCTCGTCCACTTCCTCCCAACACGGGCTTTCCCATGCCTCGTCCAGCTTCCTCCCAACATGGACTTCCCACGTCTCGTCCACTTCCTCACAATGGCCTCCCCACACCCCATCCAGCTTCCTCACAACACAGCCTCCCCACGCCCCATCCACTTCCTCCCAACATGGCCTCCCCATCTCCTGGATCTCAGCAAGCATTTGGCTTGTGCCACTTTTACTCACTGTCCCCAGGGTCACCTCTCTCCCTCGCGTGTCTTCCCACACTGGGCTCCACGTGCCGATCGGAGGCGTACCATGTTCATGGAAGCCGGGGACAGCTGGTGTATTCACGGCCGCCATTTAAAGCTTCCATGGGGAATGTGTGGCCTTCTCCCCCCGGGGGTCAGTGTGTCCCCGGGGTAGGGGACGGAACTCCCTCAGGAAGGTTTCCGCAAGTGTTCAGGCAATGGCTGGAGAGGATGATAACCCCGGCAGGGGGTGAGGAGGGAGCAGCGTCCTGGTCACGGTGCGGTGACGTCCCGGTAGGAAGAGCAATGGTTCTGGTGGCGGCCACAGTGTTGGTAAGGGGGTGGGTGGCGGGAATTACGATATTCATGGACGATGGTGGAGAGGACGGCTGTGGGAAAGGGGACGTCAGCTGGTGAAGGTGGCAGGTGGTATGGGGAAGGTGGGGCTCTGGGTTTTCAGTCGCCATCTCAAGACCCCTGAAATGGTCTTCTTGCAGAAGCCTAGAAGATTCTTCCGGAACCCCCCCAACTTACCCATGTGATTCCATATAAGTCGCCCAGGCATGAGATTTTTGAACCTGGAAGAAAAAGAGTCAGTTGTGGGCAGCGGGTCCCCAGAGGTTGCCGCGATTTCTGAGCCACTTTTGGTGACTCTTCTGCTCCGGGTGCCCACTGGGCTGTTGAGGGACTTCTGGAAAAATCATGGGAGTCTCAGCAGCTTCCAGGCAAGATCTTGAGAGCCTCTCGCTTTGGAGCGGAAACTTGAGACCATCAGCTGTCACTCCCTTTCCCGAGAGTCGGTCCCCCAGCTTGTCCAGCTGTTGCGTAAGCTTGTATTAATTGTCCTCCTACACATGACGCCCAGTGACGGTGTGCCTGTCATGGCGATGGTGGTCCTGATGCTGGTGGACACGGTGACGGTGGTGATACTGTGGTCGTGACTCAATGGTGATCAGTGGGGAGGAGATGGTGGTGATGACGGTCACATCAATGGTGATCAGTGGTGGGGAGGAGATGTTGGTGGTGATGGTCATATCAGTGATGGTCGTGACAGAGAAGGTGGGCATGGCGGGGGGTGGGGATGTTCATGGGGATGGTGACATCTGGATTGGTAAAGGTGACAATCAGCACAGTGTTGTGGGTGGTTCTAATGTTAAGAGACAAGGGACCCAGAATAATAGGTGTCCAAGAATCGCATCACCGTTCCCCTGACCCGGGGCTCCTCTCTCTCCATCCTGGGGGACTCTCTGGGGCTGACCTCCACCGTTTCCCACGAGGGACTCTGTTTCCTGGTGGTGGCTGGTCTCAGGGCACCCTGGCTCCTCTGGGCAGAAGGATCCAATGCCCAGGCAGGCTCAGAGAGGGCAAGGTACACCCAAGGTCACACAGCAGTCCCAGGAAGCCTTCCCCAGAGGGCGGGCCAGACGGATGTAGACCGACGAGGTCCCCAATTGGTATTCTCAGCAGCCAGAGGCCCCTCTCTGTCTCGGTAATTAATGGAGTGGCTTCTTAAAAGGATTCTAATCACCCCCGATCCTATCTGCTTATCACATGCGTCCCTAATTAGATGATCCTAGCAATCATTCAGCTAATTCCCTCCAGCCCCGGGCATCCCTGCCCAGCCCAGCCACCCCCACCCCACTCCCAGGCTACCCTGCCCCGGCCAGATGGACCGTTGGGGGACTTCTCTCGTGGCTCTGTAACTGCATTACCACCAGGATGGATGGGTGACACGGGACGGATGAGCTAGGAGGTGACAGGTGGGTGACAGAGAGCTGAGGGTGGGTGCATGGGTGGACGAGCAGACAGACAGACACAGAGATGACCTGGCAGTTAAGGGGTCCGTCTGCCCCGTCAGACAAGCTGGGTTCAAATCCCAGCTCTGCCAATCTCCAGCTGTGTGTTCTTGGGGAAGTTACTTAACCTCTCTTATCTCGGTTTCCTTATTTCATCAGGAAAAAAGGGAGGGTGGTGACCAACTCTGCCTCGTTGCGAGAGGGTTGTGTAAGTGTGCAGTGAAAGATGGGGCTGATTGTGGGTGACGAGACAGACCCAATAAGGGGACGGATTGATGACGAGTAACTGGGAGGTGCGGTAGGCCGATGGGTCCTTGGTGGAAGGGATAGAAAGGTGCAGATGGGTACTGAGGTGGGCAGGCGGGTGGTTACTCAATAGTAGGAGAGTTTTCCAGGTGACCTGGGGCACACACCCGTCATCCCGGCAGCTCAGGAGGCTGAGGCAGGAGGATCGCAAGGTGGAGGCCAGTCTCAGCCACTTAGTGAGGCCGTAAGCAACTCAGCGAGACTCTGTCTCTAAATAAGATATGAAAAGGGCTGGGGAGGGGGCTCAGGGGTTCATAGGGCCCCTGGGTTCAACCCCCCAAATAGCGGGCGAGTTCATGAATGCCCAACAGGGAGTCCTGGGAAGTGGGCCACGGTGGGAGGTCCCCTGTCTTCTTTTCTCGAAATGATTAGAAGATTTCAACTCAGTTCCTGGCACAGATGGGGTTCAGACCTCCGGAAAGGCTTCCTGTCCACCCTCCCATCCATTGGGATGGGCACCAACTGGGCCTCCCCCCAGTTCCTTGACCCCACCAAAGGCTACGCCCTTCCTGGTGGTGGCCCCTGTGGACTCTGGAGGTCAGAGCTGGCCTCAGATGCAGGATGACTGTCTGAATAAGGATCCTCTGTGGACCCTCTGAGTTCCAAGAAGCTCCAGCCTGTTTGGGTACTGCCCTCCCCGGGTCCCCGCCTCCTAGCGGGCAGCGCTGTGTCCCTGGTGGGGTTCCAACAGGAGCTTCGACACACCCAAGAGGACTCAACCCCCAGGACTTCACACGCCCACGGCCATCTGTGGTTTCTGGGACCTGGGGCTACCTGGGTTTTCCTAGAAAGAGACTAGAACAAAGTCAAGGTTAGCGTCACCATGAACATGGCTACCCTGAATGGTGTCCACCGTACTCCAGCTCCACCCATCCACCCACCCATCCATCCAGCATCCACCCATCCACCCACCCATCCACCCACCCATCCACCCACCATCCATCCACCCACCCACCCATCCATCCATCCATCCATCCATCCATCCATCCACCCATCCATCCATCCATCCACCCATCCATCCATCCATCCATCCATCCATCCACCCACCCATCCATCCACCCACCCACCCACCCACCCACCCATCCATCCATCCACCCATCCATCCACCCACCCACCCACCCACCCACTTTTGAGCTCCTGCCCATCCCGTGCTGCATGCTGGGCACTTATCAGCTGCCCTGGTGACCGTGCCCGTGTCGGGTGTCCCATTCTGCAAACACCCACTCAGCCACCGAGTCTCCCGGGTGTGCACACCTGTGTACGTGTGTACACTCACCTCCACACTCACCTCCACCCGCCTGTCAACGCTGCTGGGTCTGGAGACCAGAACATGGCGTCTTCAAAGTCATGGCCTCTGCTGGGCCCATGGGGCTGTCTCACCACCCCCCGTGCCCTGGCCCCCCACGACCCAGCTCACCTGGTACCCAGCATGCATCTGGGTTTTGCCGGGTCAGGTGAAGAAGGCCCAGAGCCCTTCTCTGCAATGGACGATTCTGATCCACAAATCTTCCTTGTGCTGCTTGGGGTGGGGCCTGAAATCACCTGTGTCACCCTGTCCCCTGACATATGGAACCCATGTTGATGGCCAGGGTAGAGACCAGGGACGTTGCCCAACATCCTACAGGTACCGATGACATCCCCCACTGCAAAAAAAAAAAAAAATTAATCTGACCCCAAAGGTCAATAGCTGAGGCTGGGAATTTGTTTCATATCCTGAAGTTATTATTCGCGTAGCTTTTCTGATGTGCTAAAGTCATAAACCTACAGGGGACCTGTTGGGTTATTTATTTCTTATTGAAGCAGGATCCTCGAGTCTGGAAATGGATCCATGAAGTCTCAGTGGGGAGACAGCGGGTGTATATATAGTGTGCCATGCCTGGGACAGTGGAGGTCATGGGACATAGAGGCCCAACCAAGGGCTCAGACGCCAGGCCTAAGTACTCGGATTGTGTCCTGGCATGGGGAACCCTTGGGAAGATTTGGAGCAAGAGGAGGATCTGTGGCATATTCTAGAAGGATCGTTCTGCAGACATCCCCACCAAATGGCAAAAAAAATAAAAGTGTACGTTGGGCAGTGCCAAGCGTGGGTGAGCTTGATGAAATCACTATTCCCCTCGGTCCTGCCCAGGACATCAATCTCCCTTTGTCTGGTGTATCCATGCTGTATATGCTACCCTCCCATTTGTTACCAGCTGGCTCTGTTATTAGATCCCCTTCCATAATTTATCATAACGCTCATATTCAAATAATCCATGTTTATTTAATAGGAGCCCCCCCAAAAAAAGCAATAGGGATGCGGGCCATTTTATTACAATATATTGTTGTTTGATTGTTTTATTTTATGATTGTTGTTAACCTTTTACTGAGCCTGATGTGTACACGTAGATTTATCACAGGTACATGATATGGTTTGAATGTGAGACACCCCGCCCCGAAGCTCATGAGACGCTAGTGAGAGTATCATCCCAGGGGCTCAGGAGGCTGAGGCAGGAGGATCGCAAGTTGGAGGCCAGCCTCAGCCACTTAGCAAGGCCCTAAGCAACTCAGCGAGACCCTGTCTCTAAATAAAATGTGAGAAAGGGTTGGGGATGGGGCTCAGGGGTTAGGTGCCCCTGGGGTACTAAAGAAAAAAGAAGGAAGGAGGGAAGGAAGGAAGGAGGGAAGGAAGGAGGGAAGGAAGGAGGGAAGGAGGGAGGGAGGGAGGGAAGGAAGGAGGGAAGGAGGGAGGGAAGGAGGGAAGGAAGGAAGGAAGGAGGGAAGGAAGGAGGGAAGGAGGGAGGGAAGGAGGGAGGGAGGGAGGGAGAGAGGAAGGGCAGTGGTGACCCAATCAGTGGATTAATCCACTGGATTAATATAATCTGAAAGGACTGCTGTACCAGGTGATAAACATAGGCAGGTTGGGGAAGGCTGGAGGAAGTAGGTCACTGGAGGGTTGCACCTTGTGGTTTATATTTTGTTCCTCACTACTCCTTCTCTGCCTCTTTGCCTTGTAGCCACCGTTCCTCCTGCCTCAGCCTCCGAGCTTCTGGGATGAACAGCGTGCTCCAGGCATAAATATTAATTTTCATCCTTAAAGTTATCAAATCACATGACAGGACGTTTGGGAAGTGGAGAAAAGATGGGGAAAAAAATCATCTCTCACACGGACGTCTGCCTTTGTTAACATTTGGTGAAAATTCTTTCCACTTTGATGTCGCAATGACTGGTCGTAATTAACTGGTTAGGTCAGCGGCATTCGCTGTGCTCGCGGGGATTGTCCATACCCCCCCCCCCCAGAACTTTCCATCTTATCAACCTGAAACTCTGTCTGCATCCAACTTCCCATTCCCCTCCCCCACCCCAGCCTCCACACCCACTTTCTTTCTTTTTAAACCTGGGATTGGTAAAGGGTGACCACTTCACCCCTGAGCCACATCCCCAGCCCTTCTTCTTCTTTTTTTATTTATGTAGAGATAAGATTTGGATAAGTTCCTTCACGGCTAAATTACCGAGGCTGGCCTCCAACTTGCGATCCTCCAGCCTCAGCCTCCCGAGCCTCTGGGAATGACGGGCGTGCGGCACCCTCTTTTCCCCTCTCTGAATTCGATGGCTGCTGGGGATTTCAGGTGAGGGGAGTCCTGCAGCACTCGACTGTGTTTGCCTTATTATTTTTTTTTTCCAAGATCATGTCCTCAAGTTTGGTTCATGTCAGAATTTCCTTCCTTTTTAAGACTGAATGATATTCCATTGTTTGGAGAGGACCACATTTGGTTTTTCATTCATCTGTCGTTGGACACCTGGGTCATTTCCACCTTTTGGCTATTGTGAATGATGGGGCGGTGAACATAGGGGGGACCCGATATCTTCTTGAGTTCCGGCTTTCATTTATTATATATATATGTATTTATTTTTATTTCTTGTATATATATATATATATTTTTCTCACCATCCCCTTTGGCTGAGTATTTAGATTGTAGGTAACCTCTCAGTTTTAGAAATAGTGGTGACCTGGCCAGGACACAGGGAACACGCCTGTCTTCCCAGCCGCTCGGGAGGCTGAGGCAGGAGGATCGCAAGGTGGAGGCCAGCCTCAGCCACTTAGCGAGGCCCTGAGCCACTCAGCGAGCCCCTGTCTCTCAATAAAATAGAAAAAGGGCTGGGGACAGGGCTCAGGGGTGAAGCACCCCTGGGTTCCATCCCTGGTATCAAGAAAGAAATTGGAGGGTCCTGAAAAATCTCAGGTTCTAGGCCTTCTTGCAAAGGCTTCTGGGTAATCGTGCAACAATTTTAAATCTTGGAGGTGGGAGCATCTCAGGGCTCCTTTCCAAAGCACCACCCCAAATCAATCTGCCGCCCTTCCTGCCTGCAAAAAAAAATTGTCCCATCT
Organism: Marmota monax; assembly: GCF_021218885.2. Lineage (NCBI taxonomy): Eukaryota > Metazoa > Chordata > Mammalia > Rodentia > Sciuridae > Marmota > Marmota monax. The sequence continues at coordinate 894,631 of NW_026694242.1, read as the reverse complement.
TTTTGTTCAAATTCTCTGTCCCCCTCTCTGCTCCCTAGGAAGGCTGGTCCCAGCCTCTGAGATTCCCAGGGACTCTCTGGTCATGGAGTTGGGGGGGGAGGGACCAGGCGCGGTGACCCAGCTGGCTAGGTTGCAGGGACTGGTTTCAAGATTAAATCTTTAGGACTGGGACGTGGCTCCGTGGGAAGGCACTGGCCGAGCGGGCGGGAGCCCTGGATTCCAGTCCCCACAGACACCACCAACGGGGACAGGAAGATCAAATCTCTCCTGAGTGTCCCGCCTACCACACAGGTGTATGTGGACCTGTGAGTACCCAGTGTCCCCGACACCCAGGTCGGCTCAGGCACCAGAGGTCTGGTGGAGACCGAGGCAGGGCCTCCCGAGAAAGAGAAGCCCTTTCCTTTGAGGGAAGAGACACAGAAATCAACTGTCACTGTCACCTCTTTGTATGTGACTTTCCTAACCTGAAACCATTTAATCCACTTTTTTTTTTATACCAGGGGTGCTGAACCCCTGAGCCCCATCCCCAGCCCCTTTTTATATTTTATTTAGAGACAGGGTCTCGCTGAGTTGCTCAGGGTCTTGCTAAGTGGCTGAGGCTGGCCTCCACCTTGCGATCCTCCTGCCTCAGCCTCCCGAGCTGTGAGACGGCCGGCGTGCGTGCCACCGTGGGCCTGGCTGATCTGCTCCTTGTTACAGAGATGAAGCAAAAGGTTTGAACTATTGTGTCAATAGAATCTGGTTTGATATTGGAAAGCATTTCTCACACACACACACACACACACACTCACAGGTATGTTCTCTCTGTCTCCTTTATTTCCTCTAATTTTCTGATTTATCCTGCTGGGCTTGCTTGTTCCTTTTTCAAGTTTGAAATCATCTTACCTTAAAATAAAAATATAAAAATATAAAAATAAAAAAGAGCCAGGTACCGTGGCGCACGCCTGTCATCCCAACAGTTCGGGAGGCTGAGGCAGGAGGATCGCAAGGTGGAGGCCAGCCTCAGCCACTTAGCAAGGCCCTGAGCCACTCAGCGAGACCCTGTCTCTAAATAAAATAGAAAAAAAGGGCTGGGGACACGGGACTCCCTGGGACCAAAAAAAAATGGAATTTGAATCGAATTGTCTTGTGTCATTTAGGACCCGGTCGCTCTGGGAATCCCCTGCCCCAGGTGAATCTGTCCCTCTGGATGGACTATTCCTTTGAACAGCCTCCCACCCCCGGCCTGTGTGTGTCCCTGTGTCCTGAGGATCCCTTGGAAATCTCTGTCCCTCCCTGTCTTCATAACAGTTCCCCGGGAGGCCTCAGGGAGCAGGACCCAACTTTTGGCTAAGGGAGGTCACCCGGGTTTGGATCCTTCCTATGGAAACCGGGAGAGTCAAAGTGAGGCTTGGAAATGGCCCAGCCGGAGGGAAGGAGGCCAGGGCCAGCCGGCCCCACCTGGGAGCAAACAAATGGTACAAAGACCAGCCCCACCCCGGCCGCCCTGGCGCCAGGCCCCAGGGTCTACAAAACCAGCCTGAGCCCTGCAAAGGACAGCCACTTGTGGCGCCAGGTCTGGAGCTATGGTGGCCTGGGGGCACCAACCTGCTCATCTACTTATTTCCTGTTTGATGGAACCCACAACAGTGCCTGGCACGATGCTCTCCAAAAAAAATATGGGGTGACCGGAGCCAGGCGCAGTGCCCAGCAGCTGGGGAGGCTGAGGCAGGAGGATCGTAAGTTGGAGGCCAGCCTCAGCCACTTAGCAAGGCCCTGAGCAACTCAGCGAGACCCTGACTCTAAATCAAATAGAAAATAGGGCTGAGGCTGGGGCTCTGGGTTTTGCTGAGGTTTTGCTGAGGTTTTGCTGAGGCTGGCCTCCAACTCGAGATCCTCCTGCCTCAGCCTCCAGAGCCACTGGGATGACAGGTGTGGGCCACCGTGTCCGGCTGATGATGATGGTTTTGGAGGGATTTTGCTCTGTGAGTCATAATGAGAGATGGTGAAGGTGGGGAGGTCATAGTCATGCACCAATGAGGAGGCCGTACTCAGAGGACTTGGTGAGCTATCCTTGATTGACACTGATCAGGGACAGGAGGATCATGGGTGTGGGTCACCAGGAGCATGCACAGTGAAACCATGGGATCCTCAGGTCCTCAGTGACCAAGGGCCTGCAGGACATTGGGTGATGAGATTCGGTGACTGTGCCGTCATGGCGTCCGGAGGGTCATAAGTGGCCTGTTGCAGTTCAAACTTGGTGACCAGAGCCACGGGGGGTTACAGACTTTGGTAATCAGAGATGTGGGCGACTGGTGATACCAATGACTAGGGGCCAATCACTAGATTGGTGGCCAGGGAGGTTAATGCTTAAGCCCTTGGGGACCCTGAAGAAGAGGCAGCAATGTCAGATATCGGACATCAGAGATATTGGTGATAAGAGACCTTGGTCATCGGAGGCAGGTGACTGGGTTGGATGGGTCAGCAGCATTGGCAGAAAATTTGATGGTGAGAGGAGTCTATGATGGGGACATTGGACATCAGGCGTATTGTTGGTTAGAGATATTAATGATCAGACACAAGTGACCAAGAACATTGTGTGGCCCATGCCTGGCATCCCAGTGGCTTGGGAGGCTGAGGCAGGAGGATCGCAAGGTGGAGGCCAGCCTCAGCCACTTAGTGAAGCTCTGAGCCACTCAGGGAGACCCTGTCTCTAAATAAGATATAAAAAGGGCTGGGGACGGGGCTCAGGGGTCAAGGGCCCCTGGGTTCAGTCCCTGGTACCACCCAACCCTGTCCCCCCCGAAAAAAGAGACATTTGTAATGGGATTGGAGATATTGGAGGTCACACATGATGATCATCAGATCATTAGGAGAAAAAAAAATAACTGATCACCTGACTTGGTGGCCTGCCCTTGAACCCAGGAGTCTGAGGGCGGCCCAGAGAACATCATGAGACTCTCAAAAAGAAAAGAAAAGAAAAGAAAAAGACCAATCGAGGACATTGGTGATCCTACTATTTGTGACATTAGTGACGGTGCATTGGTGATCAATACCTTGGCGATCAGAAACATGGATGAGAAGAGAGATTCATGAGCAGGCAGGCTATGGGTGAGTGGAGACAGTAATCACCTTTTATTGATTTGGGTGATCAGACACATCACGGATCAGAGGCATTGATGAATTATTGGTGATCAGTATCAGTGATCGGTCGTTAGGAAGCAGAAGTCTCTGGGGATCAGAGATGTCATTGACCAAGAATATCAGTCATGATATTCTGAGCCCCGTCCCCAGCCCTTTTTTCTATTTTATTTAGAGACAGGGTCTCGCTGAGTTGCTCAGGGCCTCGCTGAGTTTCTGAGGCTGGCCTCCACCTTGCGATCCTCCTGCCTCAGCCTCCCAAGCCGCTGGGATGACAGGCGTGCGCCACCGCGCCCCACTAGCTGTCACCGATGATCAACATCCTTGATCAAAGACGACAGTCACTGATATCGCTGATCAGACATTGGCCATCAGGTTTGTCCATACATATCGATCACGTTGGTCAGTGAACAGTGGTGACCAGGTATCTCAGAGATCAGAAATGTCCCTGGGGAGAAGTAACTGGGTGTCAGGTTTGGATTTTTTCAAGAAACCCAAGATTTTTTAAAAATTTAAATGGTGATGCATCAGACCCCCCACCCACCCAGCCACCCCTTCCCTCTCCTGGGGTGTCCCCTGGGGGACCCCAACAAACAGGTTATAGAGCGATTCACAAAAAAAGTATTTTTTTTTTATTATTCTTAACAGTATTCACTTTTAAGGATAGGCGGGTAGCATACAATTTTTTTTAACAGACAATATATAAATGTTGTACATAATTAACAATAACTTAGTTCACTAAATCCCAAATAAAACACAGAAACAGAAAATACTGCCGATTCTTTTTTTTTCTCAGGCGGATACTAGTACAAAATAAGTTACTTTCTGGGGTGTGGTGATTTCCCCAGCCCAAGACATGGCACTTGGTGGACAGGTGTCTTCCAGAGCTGGGGACGGGGGGGGGGGGACGGTCCCCTCTCCGGCCACTGCACCCCCAAGATCACCACCTACAGACTCTTAAGCTTAGGACATGTCTATGTACAGCTGTACCTTGGAAGGGTCCAGAGGGCCACACACAAAAACCAGGGGACCCCAGAGGGGACTGACTCCACCCCATTCCTGCCCAGATGTCCCCCACCAGGCCGCCACTGCCCCCCAAAACCAAGAGCAGCCCCTCCCCGTTGCTGGTACTCCCAGCTCTCCTGCTAGGAATTGTGGGATCCAAGAACTTTCCAGAAATAATCTCCAAGCTCCCCCATTGGTTTGTAATTTTATATATGTATATATATAGCAGGGCTCCTGTGGGTCACCTATCATTGACTGGACCCCAAAAACTAGTTTCAAAATAAGACAATTAACTCATCGGTGAGTTCAACGTATGCAGTTTGATTTTTTTTTTTCCATTTTTAATAGTTTCTTCTTTGTCTCAGAGTGGGAAAGGGGGAGTGGTCAGAAAAAGGATGTATTTACAGAGGTCTACCTGGCAGAGAATGGAGGCCAATCATGGCTTTGGGCCCCGTGAAGGGCGCATACCTCGGGGGGCCGCGGGTCCAGCTCTGGCCTTAAAGCCGAGGGAGGGATCTGGGGAGACGTTTCCCCTTTCAAGAAAAATGTTGTTTCCTTCCTGTGACCCGCCCCGGCCTGGGAACCACTGTGGGGACCGCCCGCGATTGTCTCTGCCTTCTCGGGCCCGGCCAGCTCTCAGGGTGCACAAGGCTGGCGTCCCCTGGTCACTGCCACCAACCACCAGCAACCCCTCTTGGCCTTGGCTCAGCCCAGCTGTTTCAGAGAGAGAGAGAGCGGCCACAGGAAAAAGGGGACACAGGCTGAGATTCGCAGACATCTGTCCCCGAGAGCCCTGGTCCCCTAGAGACCTCCAGGTCCTCACCTCTGTCACCATAAAGGGTCTTTTTTTTTTTTTTTGCTCTCTGAACCTTGTTCATGAAGGAAATGTCACCTGGACGGGCCACCTCCCAGCCCAGGTGAAAAAGATTCACAGTAACTTGCAGACAGGCTGCTGGGCCCCGGGTACGGTGGCCTTCCAAGGCGAGGACGAGGTGGCTTTAGGCTCCGGCTGGGCTGGTGTCAGTGTCCAGAGAAGGGTGGGCAGCGGAACGGACGGGTCCCCCCACCTCCCGTTCCTGGGAGCTGCGTGCCCTGCAAGGGCCACCCGCCTCTGTCTGTCCGTCTGTCTCTGTCCAGCGGGGTGGCTTGTCCCCTAGCCCATGGCGGTCACCATGCTGGAGGGGTGGGGGTGTCCAAAGGAGAGACTGGAGGAAGGATGGATGGGCGTGGGCGTGGGCAGGATGTGTCCCGAGTGGCTGAAGGGCGGGAGGTGACCCACGGGGGCCATGTGTCCGGCCAGGGCGGCGGCACTGAAGGGCGACGACTTGTCCTGCATGCACCTGGACAGCTCCTCCAGACCCTCGGTCCCCTTCTTGCTCTTCTTGGATTTGTTGGACATTTTCCGATTGCGGGTCTGGATTCCCTCCTTCTTCATGGTCAGCGGCCGGTTAACCTGGGACAGGGACCACCGCGACACCGTGAAGGGGACAGAGGGCGGGGGAGGGGCTGGGGACTGTCCCCTGCCCAGGACCAGATCCCTTTCCAGGACCAGATCCCCCTCCCTGGACCAGATCCCCTAACTGGCTGCTTCTGCAGGGGACATAGGAGACCTGGATTGGGGAGTCAGGGGTCTCCAGGGGGCGTGGTCTTCGGGGGGCGTGGTCTTCGGGGGCGTGGTCTCCAGGGGGCGTGGATTAGGTCTTAGCCACGCCCCCTTCCATGCCTATCAAACTCCCTATCTCCATTTCTGGAAGAGTGGTGTCTTGATCGGGTGGCACCAGCCATACCCCCAGTCCCTAGGTCACCTCGCTGCCCGCCCCCTGCACCCCCAGATCCTCCCCTGACCCTGACCCTGACCTTGACCCTGACCCTGATCCCCTCCCCCCTCCAGAGCTGCTCAGGGCAGTTCCTCCTCTTTCCTAGGCGCAGCCCTCCGCCCCCTGCACCCCCAGATCTTCCCCTGACCCTGACCCTGACCTTGACCCTGATCCCCTCCCCCCTCCAGAGCTGCTCAGAGCAGCCCCTCCCCTTTCCTAGGCGCAGCCCTCCTGGTGGCTCTGGCAGGCGACAGCGGCTTCCCAAGCCAAGCCAAACTGGAGATTGTGGCCGGGAGGGGACCGTCGCGCCCGGGCAGCACAAAGAGCTCAGGTCCCCCGGGGAGGGGCGGGGCGGCGGACTCACATTGTGCAGCTTGTAGTAGAGGCCACAGGCGTTGCACACCGGGTCCCCGTTGGCATTCCGGCGCCATAAGGTGGTGGTTGTCGTCTGACAATTCGCACAACAGGTGCCAGCTCTCCGGGCGGCCGACTGGGAGCGGAGGGGCGGCGTCAGCGGGCTGGGCTCCCACGCCCCCGCCTCGACCTCCCTCCGCCCGCCACGCCAGGGGCCACCCGTCCCCAGACCCCCCCCCCCGCCCTCTGCCACCGCCAGCTGAGAACCGGGGGATCTCAGAGCCCAGGCATCAGGCAGCTCAAAACCAGGGCGTTTTAGAAGCTGAGAACTAGATGGAGCGGAGGATCACAGAACCCAAGGGCCTGGAATCCTGGCGGCTCCGGAGGCTGAGGCAGGAGGATCGCAAGGTGGAGGCCAACCTCAGCCACTTAGGGAGGTCCTAAGCAACTCAGCGAGACCCTGTCTCTAAATAAAATAGAAAAAGGGGCTGGGAAAAGGGGCTCCGTGGTGAAGCGCCCCTGGGTTCAATCCCTGGTAATAATAATAATAATAATAATAACAACAACAACAACAGAATGGGGAAACTGAGACCCTAGAGGAGACTGTGAACTACAGTGGGCACCCATGACCTCGGTCCGCCCCTTTGCAGCCCCTGGGACGGAAGCTGCTTCTCTCACCTCCTCCACGACTCCCCTTAAAAAATCCTGGGTGAGTCGCCTGTCATCCCAGCGGCTTGGGAGGCTGAGAGAGGAGGATCGTGAGTTCAAAGCCAGCCTCAGCCAAAGCGAGGCCCTAAGCAACTCAGGGAGACCCTGTCTCTAAGTAAAAATACAAAAAGGGCTGGAGATGGGGCTCAGTGGCGGAGGGCCCCTGAGTTCAATCCCTGGTAACTCCCCACCACCCAAAGGAATAAAATAAATTCTGGGTGAGGGTCTGGGGCGATGGCTCGGTAGGAGAGTGGTGGCCTAGCACGTGGGAGGCCGTGGGTTCGATCCCCAGCACCTCATGGAAATAAATTAATGACATAAAGGTATTGTGTCCATCTACAACTAAAGAAAAAAGAAAGAAAGAAAGAAAAATAAAATTAAAAAAAAAAAATCCTGGGTGAGTCATCCGTGTCCCTGAGACCAGGGCAGGGAGACCCCGTAGCCAGCTGCCCTGGAGGGAGAGGGGGTGGAAAATGCCAGCTTCGGACAGTGCGGGGCTCCTCTGTCCCCTACAGCCACCGACTCGCCCCCTGGGGCTATTTAAATGAAAGTTTACTGTCACTTAATACAATTTTAAGATGCAATTTTTTTTTTTAAATGGGGACATTTCTAGTGATCACTAGTTCCAGGTGGCCCAAGGCTGGGGCCCCCCAGGAGAGTGTAGGAAGACACCTCCATCTCCCTAAGAATGATCCCAGCGGTCTGATGTCCCCAGACGCCAGAGTAATAGTGCTAACCCGAAGCCCCGCCCCCTTCCCTGAGTCCCTGTCCCCAGGACAGGCCCGGCGGGGACGCTGGGAAAGAGGATCTTGTCCCCAACCGCTCTATCCCAGATCTACCTACTCCAGAGCCCCCCAAAACTTCCCGGAGAACCTCAGACTAAAGTCACCAAGCAGCCAGCGTGGGGTGAGGAGGAGGCTGAGGTCACAGGGGGGACCAGGGACAGCCACCCGGCTGGGGCAGGGAGGGGTCTCCATGACTCAGTCCCTGAAGCTGGAATTCTGACTCAGGGGCCACCAGCCTCAACCTCCACCCCTCCCTCCCTCCCTCCCCCTCCCAGGCTCTCCCTGCACCCTCCCTCCAAGGGGGTGGGGTGGGGAAAGGGGGGACCCCCCAAAGCCAGCAAACGATTTAAGCCCTCATAAATCACTTGGCCCTGCAAAAAATATATACGTATTTATTATTCTTAGCATTTTACGCATTATTTGCACAGTGGAGGGTATTAGAAATTTCAAAACAGCCCAGCGAGAGGCAGGACCTAGCCTGAGCCGCCTCTAAAACCCTTTGCAGAGTCCGGAAACAGATACACTGAGTTTCCTTATCTTTGGGCTGCAGATGTCCGGATAGGAAACTTCAACAGGAGATCCGAAAGGCCACTAATTTTTTTTTTTTTTTTCAAAATCACTCAAATGAAAATACCCAGTATAGGTGACTCTATGGAAAAAATAATAATAAAGGTTTTTTTTTTTTTTTGGAGGGGGGTGGCTGGTGTGTGTGTGTGTTTTATTTAAACAAAGTGCTTGTGTTGGGAACAGGGGAGGGCCACTAGGGTCGGCCACAGGGAAAATTACTTCATGGCCTTATTTTTTTTTAATTAGTTATTATTATTATTATTATTTTTTTGAAAAGTTAAGTAGAGGCCAGAGGACAAGGTTGGAGACCTTTAGACACTTGATTTGGGGGATCCCTGCCTCTACCCCCTGCAAGCTGAGAGGCATGGAGAGTAGCTGGTGGGTTGCACAGAAAGAAATCTAGACTAAAAAAAGAAAAGAAAAGAAATCTGGCTAGAAAGAAGGATGATCCGACCCAAACTGATCCCTAAATGATTTTTTCTTTTCTTTTTGAAAAAAAAAACAACAACAGGGATTGAACTCAGGGAGACGCAACCACTGAGCCCCATCCCCAGCCCTATTTTGTATTTTATTGAGAGACCGAGTCTGGCTAAATTGCTTAGAATAGACCTCGCTTTTGCTGAGGCTGGCCTCCAACTTGCAATCCTCCTGCCTCGGCCTCCCCCCCTGGAGTTGCTAGGATGACTGGCGCGCGCCTGGCTCCCCCCAAGATGATTTTTAAGAATTAAAAAAATTTCAAGAGGGTGTCCTCCCTCCCTCCACCCAGGGGTGCAGCCCCCCCATCTCCGTCCCAGGTACCCCACTCCTACCAGTCTCCGCTTGGGTTTGATCAGGGGTCGGTTCTGCCCGTTCATCTTGTGATACAGCCCACAGGCATTACACAGGTAGTGACCGGTCCCATCTCGCCGCCACAGAGGAGTGGCCGTGGCTCCGCAGTTGACACACTCTCGGCCTTCTGGAGAGAGGGCAGGGAGAGATGCGGGTCCCCCTTCACGGACAAGATCACAGGGAGGGAGCCCCCAGGCAGCCCAAAGCTAGGCCAGACTTGCCCAGACAGAGCAGAACAGGCGTCCCATAGCTGGACCTAGGACGCCTTTGTTCCTTCCCCAGAGGGGGACCCTGCCTGATCTGTTCCCCCAACTCCATCTGGCATCTCGGGGAGCCCTTGGCTCCCCCAACTTGAGTTCTGGATCAGAAGGAAAAATTCCCCCCCCCCCAACTTTTCTCCCAGAAACCCTAAGAATTCAGACCTGGACAAGGATTGAAGTTATTGCTCTTTCAAATAGAATAAATAGAAAGTTCCTTTCGTGTTGGACTTGGAAGGGGGGGGGAGTTGTTGTTGTTTTTCTTAGTTGTTTAGTGAGTTGTTTCTTGTTATTGTTTTGTTTTGTTTTGTTTTTTCATGACCATCTGGATTGCAAATCACACACCAAACAAACTTGGAGGAGAAGAGAGAGCCATCAGAGTGGGGACCCTGCGGCCATCAAGCAGGGGACTCGCTGTCACATTCCCTGGGAAATTCTTCCTGATTGAGTTCAAAACTAAAGTGGCCCAGAAAGGGACGCTTCGGTAAGGAGACTCCAGAGTTTAAAATAAAATTTTAAAAAAACTTAGAAAAATCTTTTCCCTTCTCCCTGACTCTAAAGGGATTGGGGAGGAGATGGAGACCGCTGGAACCCGGTGTTAGCCACAGGTCATTGCCCCAAGGCCACATTCCTGGACAATCCTAGTTTGATCTGGCCACTGCTGGCCAAGCGGTGCGGGTACCCGTGGCTGCGTCCACTTGTCCCCTAGCTCTAGCCCTCGGGGAGGGAGAGTGAAGGGCATGCGGGGTGGTTAAGGGGGTGGGGGGACAAGTCTTGGGAATTTTGCTTTGGGGGAAAAAAAAATCTCCCAAGGAGATCAGGAGCCATCAGATTCCAAGATGGGACTTGAGTTAGAGAACCAGATTCCTTTAGGGTCTGGAGACTTTGAAATGCTCCCAAGACACACGTACACACATGTCCCCAGGACCGGCCGACCTCACCTAAGGCGCCCTGCGCCTTCTTGCACTTGCAACCACGAGGGTGCCTTGAGTTTTCAGGGGACTCAAAGAGAGGGAAAGGGGACTCTCCTCGTGCGCTCGGGTCAACCTTGGAGAGGGGATGGCGGGTGGGGAAAGGGAACTTTGCTTCAGAGCAAAAGTTTCAGGCTCCCTTTGATCCCATTCTGTCAACTAGGAGGGTGACACTGTGCCCTCTCCCAAATCCAAGTCCCTGCGGCCAAAGCCAAAAAAGCGCGCGCCCGTTCACCAAACCCCAGGCGCCTGAACTTACCTGAGCAGGATCGTGCCTTGCTCCTCTGCTTCGGGGTGAAGCTCGAGGCTGGACCACCCAGAAAGCCCCCTGGGTGGAAGAGTCCGCTGCCATATTCGTGCGCAGCGGCGGGCACATAGGAGGGGTAGGTGGGGATGGGGTGGTGGGTGGCAGGCTGCGTGCCCATGGTGGCCAGACCTGGGCGCAAAGGGCTACCGCCCTCCAATTTCATGCTTTCGGTCAGTGACACTTGGTACTTGACACCGTCCTTGTCCTCCCCCCGGGCTGCTGCGCTGCCCCCTGCCGAAGACGAGGCCGGGGAGGCGGCCCCCGTGGCGCTCGGGTCTGGAGACACCTCTTTGGGTGGCGTCGGTGGGAAGCCGAAGAGATGGGAACCAGAGTGGGCGGCCGTGGGGGTGAGGGAGGCCACCGAGCCTCCGCTGCCTCCCCCGCTGCCTCCAGCCGCCCCTGGGTAGACGGAGAGGGGTCCTCCAGGGCCTCCGGCAGCTGAGGGGTGCAGGGGGGTCTTGGAAAAGGGGCTCACGGTCCAGGGATTGTGGTGGTGCGCGGCCGCGGCCGACAGGGCTGCTTTGCCCCCATCCAGCCAGGGCAACCCGGGGCTGTGCAGCAAGTGGGGACGGCACATCTGACCTCCGGTCAGGCGAGCTGTGTGCAGAGGGATCGGGGATCAGGGTGGGGACGCAGAATCACGCCATCCCCATCCACCACCGACCAGCAGAGAAAACCAGAAACACTGCTAAGCATCAAGAATGTCAGTCCCCAGTTAAAGGACAAGTGGCGCCCAGAAGGGATCCCCCCACCATCCCGGGGGTCGGCCGGGGCCAGCTGGAAATGGGGCAAAGCCCTCCAGGTTCCAGATCGTCTCCAAGGGGCCGGTGTCCCCCCATCTTTCTCAGCCCGATTTTCTTAGCAGCTCCGATTCCTGCGGATCCCACATCCGGGAAGCGGCCAGCCCGGCTCGGCCACCCCCTCCCTGGCGTGGCCTGGCGCGCGGAGCCTGGGCTTCCCAGTCCCCCACCAGCCCCAGGCCCCAGGCTCACCGTGCGCCGGGCTGTAGGAGACGCGTGCCCGCGCATGGGCCGGGTTGGCGTAGTAGGGGTTGCCCTGCGAATCGAGGTGATTAAAGAAGACGTCCACTTCGTCCGGGGGCAGCAGCTGAGCCGGCTCCATGTAGTTGTGCGCCAGCCCCGGGTGGTGCGAGTCGGGGTGCTGAGCGTTCAGCACCGCGGGGTGCGCCATCCAGCGAGGCTGCTCCGGCGCCACCTCCATGGCCCGCGGCGGCGGAGGCAGCGGCTCGGGATCTGGGAGGAGGTAGCCGCGGCCCTGGGCGACAGAAGGAAAGAGGAGGGGGGTCTGAGACTGACGGCTAATGTCTGACCCCCTCCAAGTCCCAGCACGCGCGCGTCACGGAGCCCCCCGCGCAGGACCCGGTTCCCGGGTGGGAGGAAAGCGCAAAAGGTTCAAAACGAAAGGAACGCGGGGGAGGGGGTTCGGCCACGCACACTCGCAGGGTGACCCCCGCGATCCCGAAGCCACCCGGGGGGGGGGTCACAGACGGGGACGAGCCCTGACACCCGATGACCCTAAACAAACGCTCCCCAGAAGGCACTTAAGTCTACGGAGCCCCCCACCCTCCCGGGACACCCACGCACGAACTCGGGCTAAAAAAAAAAAAAGTTGGAGAGGCGAGCCCGGACCCCCACGGGGACGCAGGACTCCAGCGACACGGACACACCTACACTTGGCCGAGGGTGCCCCATTCCGATCGCGACCCCCTCCGCGTCCCCAGAACACGCACACGCAGCCCCGCGGGCTGAGCGCCAAAGCCCCCCGAGCGCACTCCCAAGTGGCACCGTCTGGACCCCCTCGTCGAGGCGCAGCGAAGCGATCACACGGCTACCTGGACCCCAGCAGGGACCCCTCCAAAACTAGGAGCCACCCCCAAGGTCCCCCCCCCACGTCCGCTCCGCACCCCAAACTTACACACGCAGCGCCGCAGGGAGGGGGGGGACCCAGCAGTGGAAAGTGCGGGAGCACCCACGACCGTCCCCGGGGTGGCTGGCCCAGCCACAGCGCGTCGGTGGCTGGTGGGGCTCACGGGGCAGGGGAGGGGGACAGCGCGCGCCTCGGCCTCGGGCCCGCCCGGCTCCGGCCCCTCGGCATCCTCCGGCCGCCCTGGCGCCAGCTGCCGACTCCTGCACAGACATGAAGCGGGGGCCGCGCACGCCTAAGAAGCCGGCGCCAGCCAATCAGCGCCGCGCGCCGCCCAGCCTCCGCCTCCCATTGGCTGAGCCCGCAACTCCCGGTCCGCTGGACTCCAGGACTGACCCGCGGGCGGGCCCCCTCGGTTGGCGGGGGCCCCCCTCCCAGCGCCCTCCCGGCAGCCCCTGCTGCCAACGCCCCCCTCCAGGGACCGTCACTCGCGGGTCCCTTCTTGGGGACCCGGTTGGATCCCTCCAACCTGGTCCCCTCTCGCAGTCACTAACCATCCACTGGGTCCCCCTTTCTTCCCAGTAGCCCGGCCCTTGCCCGCTGTCCGGGTGTCCTCCTCTGGGGGACCCCAGTCCCTCCAGTCCCTCGCAGGAAGTCCCACCTCTTTTCCCGCTGATCGTGGTCACTCGGAGCCCAACTACCTTCCCAGGTCGTTCCCTCCCCCAACTCTGGGGGCTGCCTGGGCGGGGTGGGGGGGTGGGGAGGACTCCAAGGGCAGCTGTTGGGACAGCAGGAGTGGACACCGCAGGATCTAGCCGGCCCTGGAGGGCACCTGGGCCTGGGGACGCGCGGCCGCTCTGGGCTGTGGCTGACCCCGTGGAGGTGGCCTGGCCGGCGGCTCCACAAAGCGGGTGGGTCATTCCTCTCCCGGGCGTGGCCTTCGCAGACCACCGGGCTGAACAGCCTGGGGCGAGGCCGAGGAGACCCGGACTGGCGCCAGCCTTGGCTCCAGGAAGATGCCCCGGGGCAGAGAGAAGGCTTTTTGTTTTAAACTCCCCGGAGGCGATCCCCAGGGAGGGGGCAGGCGGTGGCCTCTGAGCACTGCGTCCCCCTGGTCACCTGGAACCGGGGACGCACACACCTCCATCCCGGGGATCCATCTCCGGGGCTTCATGGGGCCGGGTGCGCCCATCTAGCTGCCACCCACCGTCCAGAGAGCCCAGAGACCGAGGTTCCAAAGGAGCCTCTGACCGAGGACAGAGGGGATCCCCCCTAAAGAGGTTTGGGGGAACTTAAACAGGTGCGGGGTGATGGGCGGGGGTCGTGGAACGCCCTGCAGCTCCTGTCCCCTGGCTGGGCCCACGATCGGGGTACCCATCCAGCAGGATCCCAGGTGGGACCGGGAGGGGGGGCAGGAGGAGGGCTGGGGTCCCGACCCCCCCCTTTACACACCGAGAATGGGGGAGGGGCGGCGGGATTGACAGTCGGTAATTGGGTAACTGGAGGCGGCTTCTCCGGCCCCGGCGGCCCCGCCACCGCGACGCCGGGCCCCTGACGTCACCCGATTCGCCAGGAAATGAACTTTTTAATAATCCGAGGAGGGAGGAAAGCCCTCGGTCCCCGTGGCTTCGGGGGGCGCCGGGCCCAGGCTCAAGATCCTCGGGGCGCGCCCCGGTCACCCCCTCCCAGGCCAGCACCAGGCTGGCCAAATGGGGGCGCAGGCTCGTGGCTGGGGCCTCCTCTCCTGCCCGTGCGTCTGGAGTCTGTTTGTCCGAGGCCCCGGCGCAGGTAGAGGCACGGGGCTGGGGGAGGCAGAGCTCCGTGGAGCTGGAAACCCGGCCGGAGGGGACCCTCCAGGCGCCCCCTGGCCACCGGCTGCGTCCTTCCCGATCCTTTCCATTCCGGAGAGCGCGGGGCCTGGGCTGCTTGGAATTCCGTTCCTCCCCGAGAAGGGCGCGCGGGGGCCGGGCAACAGGAGCGCAAGGCCGCTGGCTCCGGGCCTCGGCGACCCAGCGTGGCAGGTGAGTGACCTCCGGGACTCCAGGTGCGCGCTCCCCGCCAGGCGCTGGGTCTGGCCCGAGCCCCACGCCTGTGTCCCCTCCTGCAGCTCCCGATCCTGCCTCCACGCGTAAAATGAGATCGCCACGGAGCTTGGAGCCCCTTTGGGCCTGAACAGGAGCCTCTCCAAGACCCCCACGGCCTGGGGACACGTCCCCCCCTTCTGTTGTTCTGCAAGGCCACCGAGCTGGAACCAGGCAGGGACTCAGCGGCGGGAAGCTGTACCCGCCGCGGGGCGGTGATCGCCGGAGCCGAGCGGAAGCGTCTCGCCCCGGCCACGATCGCAAACGGAGGTGGGCAGCTCGGAGCACCCGGGAAAGCAGGTAATGCGCCTTTATTTTATTTTATTTTTTTGTCCCCAACGTTGGGTTTCAATGATCCTCCCGATCTGGGGTGCAGGGGACAGGGGGGTGCAATTTCAGCTACAGGAATGGGGTCTCGGTCCCTCCGAGGGGAGGGGGAAAGGGGATCGGCTGGTCCAGGTCCCCTCTCCAAACCTCACCCCAAGCGCTGTCGCCGGCCTGGCAGAGAGCAAAGCGCAGGAGGAGATTCAATTACCCCGATCGGCAGCTCAGAAAATCGCAGCCGCTTAGCCGGGCGCTTAGGCGACGCTTGAGGAGGGGCCTCCCGAGACCCGCACCGGCCCCGGCTACCCGCGCTCTGGGCGCAGAGCGAATCCAAAGAACAAGGGGATTCCGCCAGGTCCCTGGAGACCCTTGGAGATGCCTTTCTGGAAACTGCAAGCAGCCAGCTGGCCCGGCCTGAGCCTCCCCCGAGGTGTGGACTCCTGCGTTGGATGCGGGATCGCTGGGTTTTCCAGCCAGGAAGGAACCCGCGTGGGACAGCCAGGTGCCACGCCCGGTAGCCATAAGCCGAGACGGCCTATAAACTGGGGGCCTGCGCTCTCCATGTATGCACGAGCCAGACGGACCGACGGACAATCTTCCAAAGCCTCACCCGCTAGGCCTGCCAGACAGTTGTGCCACTTCGAGTCTCCAGCAAACCTCCGGCGGCGATGGCCAGCCAGGTCAGTCCCCTGGATCAGCCCCGGGCTCCGGTATTGAGGTGACCGTCCCCCCCCCCCCTGCCCCGATCAGAGCAGATTCATTCCACTTTATGCATCGGATGATGGTGTCCACGGGACCACTCCAGAGGGATAAAATCCTCCTGGTCCATTTTTGACTTTGGTCTTGTTCGATCCTGAGCAAAAAATGCTGCTTTTGATGGCACTAAGGAGCTGTCACGTTCTCTACACCGAGACAAGATTTTTTTTTTTTTCCCGGAGACTGAGGAAAGTTGGCCGAGAAAAAAATGGAATTGGAGAACGGCCCTTTTCAAGGGATTTCCCCCCCCCCCCATCGGCCCCAGGGATGGTTCTACAGGAGAGTCCAGGGCCCCGACTCATCCAGGCCCGGCTCTAGAGCAGGACCTCGCTTCTACAAAAAGGCTGCCAAATGCCAGACCCGGTCACTACTGCCCAGGTCTCCCACTTGGGTCCAAATCCCCTCTGGGCCCTTTGTTTAAACCTCACTCATCCGAGGCGGCCCCTTTGGGATCATAAGTTGGCCTTTTAATTTTTCTAGGCTTTTCCTAAATGAGCCTGCAGGAAAGGTGTGTGTGTGTGGGGGGGTTTCAAGGAACCCCATTATCTCCGCATCTTTCTTTTCTCTTTTCTTTTTAATTTTTTTTAGGGACTTTCACTTGGCCACACTGCCAATAAATCTCGAAAGATCGTGGGGAGGAAGTAGGGTCATTAGTAAGCTTCAGAAGTCCCCCTAGACCGGGTACTCAGACCAGCCAGCCCTGCAGAGGTTCCCCGCAAGAGGGGGACCAGGATTCTAGCACCCTCTTTTTTTTTAACAAATCAGGAGGCTTGCTCTTTCTGGGGTCCTGGCCTCCTCTTTCACCCCCACTCCACCCCACCCCACCCTCAGTGTCCTCTTCCTGGGCCTCCTTAGGAAGCGGGCTCTGCCCTTCCAGACTGATTCCTTTGGAGACTAGAGACCGGGGCGGACGGTCTTAGTGGACCTCAACGGCCTGAACCCGAGGCACCTGGGGAGATTCTAGGTCTCCTTACCCGGTTCCAACCTCCACCTCCTGAGGACAGGGCGGCCACCTGAGACCTGCGGACAATCCCCCTGCGTTTCTAACCTCCTCCTCCTAACAGCTCGGGTGCTACCCAGAGCCCCTGGCTGAACAGACCCTTGGCAACTGCTAAATCCGTTTCGTTAGACGCCATTTGTTTGCAATTCGTCAACCCTGCTGGGACACGCTCTCCAGACGCCTGGCCAGTCGCCTTCACCCTACCTGGTTCCTGAATCCTGCTTGCTCCTAAACGAATCCCAGCGCGGGATGCTGCGTAGACCCGGAGCCAGATGTTCCCAACCCCGGACAGATGTAGCTATTTTTTTTTTTCTTTTTTCCAAAACCAACGAAATTTTTTTTTCCTTGCTTGCTTGGGAAAGATGCAGCCACCAAACCCGCGGGGACCTTTCCTTTGGCAGCTGGGTCAACTCCGCCCTCCCCATCCAAGCCTGGCCTCTCCACCGGAGCTGATTCTAAAGGCCCCCGGGTCCGGCCTCCTCCGCCTCCGGGCTGCAGATCCCCCGCGCCCCGCGGGGATTGAAATGCCACAAAACGGATTCTGACTCCCTCCCGGCTTGGGACAAGGGGGGGAGAGACTTCCAGATCGGGCACTGTCCCCCACCTGCACCCCCCCCCCCAGCCACACTGGATAAAAGGCCGCGGGGTGCGTCACGCGGGGGCGCACGCAGGAGCGAGCCGGGTTAAGCCGCGCAAAGCCGGCGCACGGGACCAGCCGGCAGGTGCAGCCGCCGGCTCAGCGGTCCCCGGCTCTGGCGCATCGGCTGCAGCGGCCCCGGGGTGAGGGACCCGCCGAGACAAAGGCTCCATCTCCTGGAACCGGGAGGGGGAGCGCTTCGCGGAGCTCTAGGGAAGGCTGAGCTCTCCAGGCCCTGCGCTCTGAGCCATGGCGAGGCAGGAAGGCCCCAGGCGGGCCTGCTGCTGCCCCAGGTCTCCAAAAACAAAAAATGCACCTGGGGACAGCCAGATCAGGCCTTGGGATTTGAAGTTAGAGCCGCTGGCAGATCCAGGAAGAGCCCCAAACGTAGGGGCCACGGGGCGCAAAGGATCGGGTGCCAACCCCGGAATTGGAAAGGCCCGGGACAGGCGGGTGGCCTTGGAGGGAACTTACCCCGGTGAGTCGGTGAGTCGCAGTGCGCGGCGCCCCCAGGCGGATGGGGTCCGAGCGGATCTGGGAACTCGGTGCGGTGCGCTGCGTGGCACCCGGGGCGCGCGCGGAGTGGCAGCGCTCACCAGCCCAGGCCAAGAGGCGCGCCCAGCCACCGCATGGTGCGCATCCGGCTGCTTTTGTCCGCCTTATGCGCGACCCAAGCGGGTGGGGTGGCCGGCTAGGGCGAGCGAGGAGCCTCCACGGTGCTGGCTCGCCACCCCCGTCGAGTTCTTCCCTCCCTCCTGGCCCGCAGCGCGGCTGGGTTTTATTTGGACACCCCTCCTCCCCCCCGGGAGGGGTTGCTGGAGCGCCGCAGGGGGGCAGGAGAGTGTCCCCGGGCTCTGAGTCCCAGTCTGCAGGGTCCAGTCGCCAGCCTGGCCGGCCACAGGGCCACTAGACACTCGAAGCGCACACACCCTTCTGATGCACGCTCCAGGCCACTCCCGCCCTCTCCCGGGCGCACACACACACACGCGCGCCCCGGCTCTTGATCCCAGGGCACAGCCTCCCATGATGGCTCTCTTCTGAAAGTCTCCCTGGGGACCATCGGGGGACCATGGGCACACACACACACACTGACCCACGCACGGCCACAGTCGCTTGTCTTCCTTCTCCAATCCACTCCAACCAGTGTCCACACGGACACTCACACGTGCGTGGGTACCAACGTGGCTCAGTGGCTATCCCCCAAAAGGGCCATCTGGGTCACACCAACACAACACAAATGTGGGTGCATCCACTCAAAGGTCCCTCCACACTCTGACACACAGTCACACACGACTCCCAAGCTGCTTTGGTGAAGTAGAGAGGATAAGCCCCCCCAGTTTCCCACTCCGGAGAGGGACCTGAACATTTGGGGAATGGAGTTTGTGGAGTTTCCATCTCAGGCTACAGAAGGCGAAAAATGGAGCAGGGACGCTTGTCCTTAGAAGGTTAGGGAGGGAAGTCCCCTGCCCAGAGGGCTTCTCGGTTTGTCCTAGACGGAAATCTAGTACCAACAAGGGCCCGATCAATCTGCGCACGCCTCCCATTTCAGTCACTTAGGGACACAGTGGCCTTAGGTTCAAAGAGAAAGTGCTTTGCCCTGGAAGGACTGGGAGAATCCATAGTCATGGGCCCAGGTGTGCCCCAGAGAGGGAGTGGGTCTGTCCCCTCTCATCTCTAACATTCATGAGTCTTTCTGTTTTTTTTTGGGGGGGGGTACCAGGGATTGAATCCAGGGGTGCTTAACCCCTGAGCCCCATCCCCAGCCCTATTTTGCATTTTATTTAGAGACAGAGTCTCCCTGAGTGGCTTAGGGCCTCCCCATTGCTGAGGCTAGCTTACAACTTTGGATCCTCCTGCCTCAGCCTCCCGAGCCACCGAAATGATAGTGATGGGTCTCTCTCCAAGTCTGGCGGTAACTCTGTCGCTCCAAGCACGCGACTCGCTGTGTCCTGCTTGAGTCTGCACGTCTTGGTCGGTGCCCAAAAAATATTTGCAAAACCAACGATAGTAATGCATCCATTTCTTCTTGCGGGTTCCTGAGAGTTTGTGCACTGGGTCGTAGGTCACTGAGTGACTTTTTGTTTCTTTTTTTTAGAGCACTGCTTTTTATTGTCACCCAGGGGAAAGTCTGTCTGAGGGACTGGGAGTGTGTCCCTGTGCCTGAGTTTCTGGGATCAGAAGCAGGCGGGTCTTTCCAAGTGTTGGTAAATGACTTGAGTGTCCCCCTTTGTCCACGCGAAGCAGTTTTGCCTGGGCGCCCTGAGTGGACAGATCTGTGTGTGGTCATTACAGTGTGGCTCTCCATGTGTAATTCTGCTTATCGAGGGTGTTTCTGGGAACCTGGGTGTCTGTCTGTCTGTCTGCCCATCCTGCCTTGAACAGCGTTAAGTATCAACGTGGAACTTTGAACGGGGTGGCGCTGGGAAGGGGCGGGTGTAGGCAGATGCGTCTCCACATCTGTGTCCATCTCTAGTAGGAAATCGATGGGGACTGGGGGTGGCCTGTCTCTGTATTTGTGGGGACGGTTTCCCCTGATGATCTAGGGGCTGGCTGGGTCTTGGAACTGGGTGTGTTTCTCTGCCCAGGGCTACTCTCTCTGGGTCTGGGACGTGGATGTCCCTGGGTGACGGAGTGGTCCATCCTGAAGGCGCATGAGGGTATCTGCACCTCTCCAAACCACCAGGGCACACAGCCAGCTGAGCTCCAGGGTGCCATTTGCCCAGGCCCTTTCCGTCTGTCTGTGGGAGGGGGAGATGAGCTGATAAGGCTTATCTGCCGTCGCCAGCACCATGCTGAATAACTGCTCTAATGAGGTAGTCTCCCTGGGACCACCGGCTTTCAACCCCACCCCCCCTCCCTGTCCCTGCTGGGGAGGGCCAGGGTCCTGGAGCTCAGAGCAAATCACTCTGGGGACCCCAGGTGACTGCAGGACCTTTTCTAGTTGAGTCTTGTTCCCTTGCAGGGGGGGGGCAGGTTCAAGGTCCAGCCCCCCCCCTCATCCCACACCACTGTCCACCTCTTGGGCTGGATGGTCGCAGTCTGTGGATTTGAGTCTGGCCATGGCCTTCAGAGGGCCGGTGGGAGGAGGAGGCTTTGGAGAAGTCAGTCCAGAGTGGGTTCGATGGAGAGAAATTGAGACTCAGAAAGACAGGCAGCCCCAAGGACAATTATTATTATTATTATTAATTTTTTTTTAAGTAACAGAGAGGGATGGGGGTTAGAGGCTGGGGGGACCCTCCGAAATAAATGACAAGTGGCAGAAAGGATCAAAGAGACGGGGACTAAAGGCAGAGAAGCTGTTAACCAGAGACAGACAGAAACGAGAAAAAGATACAGCCAAGTTCCGGTGGTGCCTGCTTGCCACCCCAGCAGCTGGGGAGGCCGAGGCAGGAGGATTGCAAGTTGGAGGCCAATCTCAGCAACTTAAGAAAGGCCCTAAGCAATTCAGCAGGATTTTGTGTTTAAATAAAATAGTCAAACAACAGGCTGGGATGTGGCTCCGTGGTGGAGCACCCCTGAGTTCCATCCCGAGTCCCCCCCTTCCAAAAAAAGAAAAAAGAAAAACATGTAGATAGAGGGGGAAGACAGAGGCTGTTCAGGGTCCCAGGAAAGAAGCGAAAAGGGACCACAGCAAAGAGACAGAGGAGAGGCCACACAAAGGAAAGAGGATGGTCTTGGTGGATGGACAGACACACAGAGACCCGGGGCTGGGCCTGGCCGGGGGCGCCAAGGAGAGCGCAGGAGGCTGAGTCTCCAGAGGAGGCCGGGTCAGGAGCGCAGAAGTCGTGCGCCGGGCGGGGCACCCAAGAGGCGGTGGCGACAGCGGGCAGGGGGGGTCCAGCGCGGGGCTGTGCCGCTGTCCGGGGTAATTTTTCATCTCAGCCGGCTAATCTTTGTTCCCGGCGAAGATAATGAATAGCCAATCGTTATCTGCCCGGCTCCCGGAGGCTGCCCGAGAATGGGGTTGTACAGGGTTGGGAATTGTTTCCAAAGTGCCGCGGAATAAATGGTGTTCCTTATCTCTGCCTTCCAGATTATCAGAGCCCTTTCAGAGAGCGCACAACAAATGCGCCCGCCATCGAATGCAGCATTTACCACCGCAGATCCGCGCGCTGATGGGCAGCCAGATAGCCATCCGCGGGGGGCACCGTGGAGAGCCCTGCGCCCAGCGCGCCTCCAGCCTGCGCTCAGGGGCCACCCGAGTGTGCGCTCTCTCCGGGGGAGAGACTGTAGCCGGGCAGCCTTTGGAAGGCCAGCGACGGAGTGGACGCTCAGCACACGGGGGAGACGTGGGTATGCGTGTGCCAGGGTGTCAGACATGTGTCCTGCAAGGAAGCGCACGTGTCCCAACCTTGGTGGCCCCGAGGAGCGCCTGGAGATGGCCTTGGAAAGACGCGCGTGGCGACGGGCCTGGCACGCACGGGTGACTCATGAAGCTGGGGTCTTTGGGCAAGCCAGCTCCTGTCTGGAATTTGCAGCTTTTCCATCCATCCTTTCAGCAAACACTTATGGAGCACCTACTGTATGCCATACTGACCCTGGGCCGCCCCCCCCCCCAAAAAAAAATGATTGTGCAAGCTTGCGTTGGCATGCCTCAATGCATGTCACCCCTTCCGGGATGCTTTGGAGGGGGGACACACACCAGAAAGGGGCGTGGCAGCCGCGAGGGAGCGTGGGGTGCGCGCTTGGTGCGTTTTGGGGGGGCTTGCAAGCTGCAGAGCATGCGCATCTGTGGGAGGTGAATGCACGTGTCAGCGTGTGGCTGGGGTGTGCACCCGGGAAGATGCGTCCTGAAAAATGCCTCTTTCAGCCCAGGTGTGCCCAGGTGCACAGCAAGAGGGCGAGAGGACAGGCCTGACCGGGTGCTTGCGAGTGTAGACTCCTACAGGGACAGAGAGAGGCGTGCGCGGGGATGGGGGTGAGGGGGGACAGTGGGATGTGCCATGTTGGTGGCAGAAACTGGCTACGGAGCGAAGAGGAGCGAGTCCAGGAGTTTGGGGACACTTATGGACACTTATGGAGCACCTACTGTATACCATACTGACCCAGGGGTCCTGGTCCCCACAGCCTCTCGGCTGTAAACCCTGAAGCTGGGGCAAGAGAGCCCCCGAGCCTGGCTGCCTGAGGTCCCTGCGCCGTGAGTGACACGCGCCGCCGACAAAGGCTGTATTTTTCCAGCCCTGCGCCCCGCCCGTGCGCGCGCGATGGTCCCCATGGCGACGCAGATAGCGCCTCAGCCATTTTCCCTATCTCCCCCGAGTCTATTATACGGCGGGATTAGCTCATCTCCAGGCAGGTCAAACCCAAAGTCACCCAACCTGCAGCGCCGACCCCGCCCCCCAGGGTCCCTCCCCCTTCTCGGGTCGCGTCTGCGCTTGGAGACCCCCGGGCCGCGGCCCATGAGCGAGCGCACAGCGCCACCTGGCGTCCCCAGTGGACTCCGCGCGAGCCATCTGCACCCGAAGGAGACCAGGGGGAGGGGGTCCCTTGGTCCAGAAGCAGGAACTTTTTGTTTTGGGCCCCTGGGTCAGTATGGTATACAGTAGGTGCTCCATAAGTGCTTGTTGAAAGGTTGCATGGAAAGACCAGAAATTCTAGACAGGAACTGACCAGCTTCATGGGTCACCAAAAACCCATTTCTGAAAAGGCACCCAGTTGACTTTAGAATAAAAGCCAAACTCCTTTGGAAACCTACAGAAGAACTTGGTGACATCCCGGGTGGGTCCCCCATTTCCTTCTTCCGTCTCTCAGGGACTGTGTGTGGCCTTCCTTCTGTTCAGATTGGACCCAGGACCACTCCACCCCTGAGCCCCGTCCCCAGCCCCTTTTTCTATTTTATTTAGAGACAGGGTCTCGCTGAGTCGCTGAGGGCCTCGCGCTAAGTGGCTGAGGCTGGCCTCCAACTTTCGATCCTCCTGCCTCAGCCTCCCCAGCCGCTGGGAGCTTTGGGAATAAGGAGATGGCCTCCAGAGGAGGCTCTGTGGGTGCCGCTGATTCTCTTCTCCTTTCTTGATTTGCAGGAATCACTCAGCGAGGGCCACCCTCCCACAGATCTGCTCCAACCCACAGCCCAGAAGGCCGTGGGGTTGAGGGTGACTGAGTCACCAAGGTCCCTCGAGCTGGGGTGGAGGGGAGTTGGAAACACTTCTTGCCTGGGTCTCTGGGAGCCTTGGCCTCCCTGAGGAGACCTGTGCTGCTGGGTGAGACTTCACTCATAATACAAGATAATTAGACCAGAGGTGTCAGGAGGCGGCGGTGATTAATGACAGGGCACGGGACTCAGACAGTGAGAGATCTCAAGCCGGGGACACACGGCCTGCCCGTCTCTGCTCTGGAAGGCGCTCAGTGGGCACCAGGCCAAGCTTGGAAGAGGACCTTGGCCCAAAGCTCTGAGCCTTGGCTCCAGACTTCCTCAGAAATGCTCAAATTTCTTCTCAGAAGAAGAGCCGGGGGTCCAGGAGCCCACTTTCCCTGCCCACCCCCCAACATACACACACACACACCCCTCCCAGTCAGACGGGCTGAGTCAAGCCACTTTCCCACCCTGAGCCTCAGCTTCTGCCCCCCTGCACACACCTCTCTCCAGGATTGTTGTGGACGTCATGTATGAGCACGTGTTTTTCAAAAGACTTTCCAAATTCGAGCTTTGCAAATTGGCAGCCCAGAGTCTCAGGGGTGTGACCAGAGACTGATCTTTGCCAGCGTTTTGAAGTGGGAGATTTCCCATAAAAAGATTCATGGCTGCCGGGCGTGGTGGTGCCTGCTTGCAATCCCAGCAGCTCAGGAGGCTGAGGCGGGAGGATCGCAAGGTGGAGGCCAGCCTCGGCCACTTAGCGAGAGGCCCTGAGCGACTCAGCGAGACCCTGTCTCTCAATAAAATAGAAAAAGGGGCTGGGGATGGGGCTCAGGGGTTGAGCACCCCTGGGTTCAATTCCTGGTTCCAAAAAAATAAATAAATAAAATAAAAGGCTAATTTCCTGCTTCTTGGGGGTCAGGAGGTGGGTGTCTTGGAGGTGGGTGTCCCCTTATAGAGATGATGACCCTGTTGGGCTTTTCTCCCAATATTGGGACTTCCAATATCTTTCTCCCTCCAGGTATTGCAAACCATTTAGCAATTAATTAGTTAATGGATTAATCCAGTCAGCACTTTTATATTATTATTATTATTATTATTAATTTTTATTTTTATTATTATTATTATTATTATTATTATTATTATTATTAATTTTTATTTTTATTATTATTATTACTCGGGATCGAACGCAGTGGCACTTGACCACTGAGCTCCATCCCCAGGTCTTTCTTTTTTATGTTTTTATTTTGAGATGGTCTTGCTAAGTGGCTGAGGGTCTTGTTGAGGTGCTGACTGAGGCTGGCCTCCAACTTACGATCCTCCTGCCTCGGCCACCAGACTCACTGGGTTCACAGGCATGTGCCCCTGCAGCCAGCTCATCAACACTTTTAAGTAACGTCCCAGATGGCACCGTAAGGCAAGGTACCCTGGATCCACCATATTGAACAAAACGCTCTGGAAACCGAGCTCAAGAACTGAATCCGTCTAGGAAAAGAATCAGACACAGCTCCACCACACCTCTGCAGGGACCTGGAATAAACCCAGACATAGTCCCTGGCTGTGGTAGAGGGACAGGCCCACACAAACGGAATCTGTTAATTCCGACCGATAATCACTGGAACTAAAGAACGCTTCTTAAAGAAGAGGTGCACACACTCATCTGGGAACACGCTATGTAAAGAGTGCCTACAAATCAATAAGAAAAAAACTGGTAAAGGCTATGGATAGAAAAGTTTGGGGGAAGAAAACAGAAACAGCTCTGGAGTGAACAAAAATGTGCTCAATCTCACTCGGAGCTGTGGAAATTTAAAACACATTGAGCCAGGTCCTGTCAATAAATTTCTAAAAATCACACAAATAGTTATAAATGCCATTTTTAAAAAATATCTATTTAGTCTTAGCAAAATATCAACACGTTCTAGGAAAGTTCACACTCCTCAGGGGATTGAAGTGTCAGCTGAGGCACACGGAAGAGTGGGCAATGGGTGACTGTCCAATGTACAAATGCGCTTGTCCTTCGAAGCAGTCACTCCACAGAGGGACTTTCATCTGATGTCCTTTCACATTTTATGAAATGGGTCAGGAAATTCACTGAAGTCGCATACGTTATGGCAAAAGATGGAAAGCAAAATATCTTTTCCCCTCACTCCTCTTCTGGACCTTCCTACATTGCCTCCCATGGGAGCTCTGGGGACACCTCCCAGGACATTTGCACTAGCTGACACACATCCACCCCAGGACATTTGCACTGGCTGGCACACATCCACCCCAGGACATTTGCACCCCAGGACATTTGCACAGGCGCTTTCCTTTATGCTGCTACTCTATTCACATGGCTCCCTCACATACATTAGGTCTTTGCCCAAACGTCACCTTCTGGGACTACACTCCTGGTCAGCCTATGGAACCTACAGGTCCCGGAGTGTCCTGGGGACATCTGGTAAAACAGGTGACCTGGTGCTCACCATCATGACGAAGACTCCCCAGGGCCCAGACAAAGAAATCCCAAGGGTCAGATGTGGGACTCTCGGGCAATGACTGGGTCCTGAGGGGTCTAATGCCACCCGGGGGTCAATCAACTCCTTTTCTCTGTACATCTTTACTCCCGAACTTTCCCTCCTCAGGTATATCGGTCACAGTAAAGCAAAGCTGACTCATACAGGGATGTCTGCGCAGCCGTGGACAAGGTCCAACTACCCCTGAGGCCACCGTAATGTGAGCTTTCAAGGGTTGGTTTTGTATCCACACGGTGGAATACTAAACAGCAATGAAAAATGACCACGATGTGGGGCATCTGGCCTCCAACTTGCGATCCTCCTGCCTCAGCCTCCCGAGCCCGCAGGGATGACCGGCGTGCACCACCGCCACCTGCTTTGGGGGTGATTTTTTTAATGTGGTGTTAGAGGAAATGGACCAGGAGTTATTAACAAAGTTAATTAAGACCTATTCGATTGAGAAGTGAGACAGAGAGGTGGAACTGGCTTCCTTGGAAATCTGCACACCCTTCTGCCCTGTGAAAATTCAGAGGGAAGAGGTTCGGGGGCCGCTCAGTCACTCCTGGATGTCAGAGATCAAGACATTTTCTGTTCTTAGGGCTCCTGGAGAAACCACCTCACAACCCAAGAGGGCGGCTACAGTCTTACCATTGTGTCTCCATCCCAGGAAGCAGGAAAGAAGACGTGAATGGAAAGGGCAAAGGTGCTTCTCAGCGGTCTCCTAAGGGAAAATGCCTGAGAGCGGACTCATCCACTTTTAACCCACGGTCATGGTCACATGACCGGGTCGAGCTGCAAAGGAGGCTGGGTAATGTAGTCTTTCCTTGGGATGCCACATGCTCCTCTTTATGTCAGAAGGAAACCCCGGATTTTGGAAGACATCTTAGCAGCTCCGGAGGCTGAGGCAGGAGGATCGCAAGTTGGAGGCCAGCCTCCGCCACTTAGCGAGGCCCTAAGCAACTCAGTGAGACCCTGTCTCTAAATAAAATATAAAAAGGGCTGGGGACGGGGCTCAGGGGTTAAGTGTCCCTGGGTGAGGATGGTCCCCAATGTAGAGGTGGGGGGATTTTAGGCAATGACTGGATTATTAGGGCTCTGCTCTCACTAGTGGATTAATCCACTAAGTGAATTAATTAATTAATTGAATGAACAGCTAGGAGATGGGACCTGTTGGAGGAAGTGGGTCACTAGGGCTGTGTCCTGGAAGGGTTGATCTTCTCCCCAGTCCCCCGCACTGACCACTAGCCACACTCTTTGGTGCTTTCCCACTGACCGTGAACTGGACTTCTAAAAACCAGGATTAAAAATGTCCCACTGTGCTTTATCTCCTAAGCATTGCCCAGATGACAAAAGGAAAAAGATTAATTTGTTGGGCTCCACGAAACGCTACCACTTCGGCTAGCAAAAAAAAAAAAAAAGATGCTCTAAAAAAATTTAAAAGACGGACAATAGATCGGGAGTATCCGCCGTGCATGTAATAAAGGAACCATCATTATCCATCACATGTAAAGTGTTCCCGAAAATCAATAAGAAAACAAGACAAATAACCCACTGGAAAAAATGCGCCATCCGCTCAGGAAGAAATTCGATAAAGTTATGAAAAGAAAACATGCCCTCGTCTATGATCCAACCAACCGAGACGGCAAACCACAAGTGCCATTTGTCATTTAGCAGATTTGCCAACAAAAACAAAACAAACCCCACGCGAAAAAAGTTACACAAATAACGGGGACAATTGGGGACATCCATAAGGACTTTCCTATACTCTTGGGGGGGACTGTCAACTGATCCAACCTTTCTGAAGAGCAATTGGCTACAATCAACCAGGGATTGAACCCGGGGGTGCTTAACCACGGAGCCTCGTCCCCAGTCCTTTTAAATTTTTTTTATTTATTTAAACTTTGCTAAGCTGCTGAGGCTGGCCTCCTCCTTGCAATCCTCCTGCCTCAGCCTCCAGAAGGAACATGGCTCAGTCAACACTTCAATTAGGACATGGTCCAGCGAGGCCCATGTCAGACTCCTAACCTTCCAAAATGAGAAAATGATCCATTTGCACCACTTGGCACCTAAGTTGGTGGTTACTTGTCATAGCCGCAGCGAGAAACTCATACTACCTCCTTCTGGATCTGAATCTATCTTCAACTGTCAGTTTTCTGTGACAGTGACAAAATGGCTGAGGAAAGAAACCTTGAAGAGGAAAGATTTGGGCTCACTGTTTCAGAGGTTTCGTCCATGGTCAGTCGCTTCCAGGACTTTGGACCAAGTCAAGGCAGCATATCAGGACAGAAGGCCCGGCTCACATCTCCACCACTTAGTGACTGGGTGGCACTCAAAGAGTATCTATCAAATAGTACCTTCTTTCAGAAGAAAGTCTGGTTTCCCTGGTACCTTCTCCCTTTCCATCGGGCTAGGATGTAGATGGGATGGAAGGAGCTGCTGCAGCCATCTTGGGTCACAGAGTAAAAGCTTCAAAATAAAGAAAGGGTCTCAGGTGTGTATGTGTGTGGGGGGGCACCAGCATCCTGCACTCCCAGCAAAGAAAACAGACGTCAGCGATAGAGAAAACAGATGGTGTTTTTGATATCATTTAAGCTCCTGGATCAAGCCATACCTGAAGTCCACACTGAGATTGGACATCGCTGATCTCTGCTGGCGGGTGGGGGATGAGCCAGGGACCTAGCAGATACATCGCGG
The DNA here is from genome assembly GCF_021218885.2 of Marmota monax. Lineage (NCBI taxonomy): Eukaryota > Metazoa > Chordata > Mammalia > Rodentia > Sciuridae > Marmota > Marmota monax. The sequence continues at coordinate 865,968 of NW_026694242.1, read as the reverse complement.
TTTCCAGAACACTCCGGGTCTCTGCCCAAAGCAGGAAGTAGGAGCATCTCTGGTTCTCTCTCTCTCCTTTTCTCCCCGAGAGATGTCTAGCATTTGCTTTGGGAGCACCTCAGAGCCATCAGGATCATGCCCCCAACCCCTGGAACGCAGGGATCCAAAGAACTGCGACATTTAAGCTCTGAAATGTCTCCAGAGATGGCCTTGTCCCAAGCCTGTTGGGCCCATGGCCACAGCCGTGCTTAATAAGGTGCTCAGAGTGGGGGAGATCTGTCCTCTCTTCCTTTAGCAACCAGGGTCCCCTTTCTGTCTCCTCTGAAAGTGGCCTTTTTATTTTATGGGGCACCAGGGATGGAACCCGGGGACGCTTCACCCCTAAACCCCGTCCCCAGGCCTTTTTCTATTTTATTTAGAGACAGGGTCTCACTGAGAGGCTGAGGCTGGCCTCCACCTTGCGATCCTCCTGCCCCAGCCTCCCGAGCCACTGGGGATGACAGGTGTGGGCCACCGTGCCTGGCTCCCTCACCTTCTTGAATTAAAGCCAAATGTCATCACGGGTGCCTGTAGGGGACTTTGCAGGCACCTCTCCCCTTGGACCCTCGGAGGAGAGCTGGGCGTACCGTGGTGGCATCTCAGGAGACAGAGCCCCTCTGCAGGGGGACCTTGCGCTCGGCCTGGGGCGGGCGACAGTCTCCCTCTCAGACTTCCTCCAGCCTGTGCCCGGGGCCTGGCAGTGCCAGTCACCGCGAGTGGCCCGGGCAGGCTGGGTTGCAAAATACATCCGGCGTGGCAGTTGGTGAAGGGGTTATGCAATCGTCACCAACTTACGGAAACCACCGTGAGATGTTCCCCAGGAGGAGAGACGCCTGGCCTTGCCACCTCGGCCACAGGCTCGGGCGTGAGGGGCATCAAGAACCCAGTCACCCTCCCAGCCTGGCTGGCATCTCCTCCCGGGGGTCTGCAAACCCTGGAGGACAGCCTTGGTGACGAGTGACGAGTGACACCTGCATTGGAGGTCCACCTTGGTAGAGGGACAAGGACCCAGACAGTCACAGAGAGTCAGGTCCTGGCTGTGCATCAGAGCCAGCCCCTTTTTCTATTTTATTTAGAGACAGGGTCTCCCTGAGTGGCTCAGGGCCTCGCTCAGTGGCTGAGGCTGGCCTCCAACTTGTGATCCTCCTGCCTCAGCCTCCCGAGTCGCAGGGATGACAGGCGACATTCTATATCCCTCCTGCCACTCATCAGCCCAGTCTTGCTGGGAGGAATTTTGCAAGTCAAACTGGGAGCGAGGAGAGGGTCGCCCCATCCACCCACCCAAGTCCCGTGAGCGTCCTTCACAGCTACCTCCTTGAACAAGAAGTGGATTGAGCCTGGGCTCTGAAATCCATCTGTGCCTTCTGCCTCTGGGGTAAATGGCCCCTCATTTACCTCCACGGAGCACCCGGTTCTCCTCTGGGGACAACATGAGATGAAGGACCTCTGGCTCACTGTCTGTGCTTAAGAAAATAAAAGTTATCCAGGTGCACTGGTGACCGCTTGGAATCTCAGCAGATTGGGAGGCTGAGGCAGGAGGATCGCAAGTTGGAGGCCAGCCTCAGCCACTTAGTGAGGCCCTCAGAAACTCAGCGAGACCTTGTCTCTAAATTAAAAAAAAAAAAATTAAAAGGGCTGGGAAAGGGGCTCAGGGGTTCAGCACCCCTGGGTTCAATTCTGTACCAAAAAAATATGTTAAAAAAATAAAATAAAACTCAATTTTCCATTTTACTGCCACATCTTGGATGTCTTTGCACACAGTAAAATCACATCTGTCTCTTTCCTTTTCACAGCGGCATGGATTTTTACGGTAGCAGAGACCTTGATAAATGTTCTCAGTCCCTTATGGATGGATATTTGGGTTGGTTTCTGTATTTTGCTATTATAAATGAAGAAGCCCTGAGTATTCTTCTCTTTTTTTTTAGTTTAGGTGAACACAGTATCTTTATTTTTATCATATTTTTTAATGCGGTGCTGAGGATGGAACCCAGGGGACTTTCTGGGGTGCTGGTAGTGTTCTGTTTCCCTAACCGGGATGCTGGTTACCCAGGAGTGTTCAGGCTGGGAAAAGTCATCAGGATCGCATTTGTGGGCTGGGGGGGATGTGGCTCAGTGGTAGAGCACTTGCCTGGCCTGTGTGAGACCCCCCCAGGCTCCATCCCCAACTTTAAAAAAAAATTGTGCGTTTTTCCATATTGTCTGCAATACTACAGCTTAAAATCTTACTTTAAAATGTAGGTGAGACAATGGAGTATTACTCGGCCATAAACAAGGATGAAATGATGGCATTTGCTGGTAAATGGACGGAGCTGGAGACAATCATGCTAAGTGAAATAAGCCAGTCCCCCAAAAACCAAAGGCTGACCTATAGACGTCGATCATCTCTCCTGGGATAAGTGTGTTGCGGCTCAGTTTCCGTAACAAGTTAAATTCCAGTTTGTGCAGAACGTCTCTACTCAACACAGCTCAATAATTTGCCCACAGATTAGAGGATGCCAAGGGAGTTTCCCCAGGAGTTTAATAAGTGCGCAGGGGGCGGAGACGGACTTTGTAAGGAAGTGATGTTGAGGTTGAAATAGGAAGGACAATGAATGCAGTCTGAGGCCGCTGTTCTTTATCTTGGGTTTTCAGTCATTTTTGTGTCTTCTTGTTTGCCTGGTAATTTCTGATCAAGTGCTGGACATTGTCGGCCATTCTCTGTGTTGTTATCTTTCTTCGTTAAGGATCTAAATTTGCTCCCAGAGAACATTGGGATGGAACCTGGGGCTTCGCACAGGCATGCGAGGTGACTTCTGAGCTACACTGAGCTACACCCTCAGCCCCATTTTGGAATCTTTTCTTCTCTTGAACCCAGAGGTGCTGACCCATGGAGCCCTGTCCCCAGCCCTTTTTCTATTTTATTTAGAAACAGGGTCTCGTTGAGTTGCTTAGGGCCTCCCAAAGTTGCTGAGGCTGGCCTCCACCTCAAGATCCTCCTGCCTCAGCCTCCCAAGCTACTGGGATGACAGGTGTGTGCCACCACACCTGGCTGCATTATATCTCTTTTAGCTGCCTGATGGCCTGGCTAGCAACTCTAGAATACTGCAAATAGCAAGAATGGACCTCCTTGTCTTATTTCAGATCTGACGGGCAGAGCATTCGGTCTTTAACTATTAAGTATGCTGTTAGCAATGGGATTTTTTTTTTTTTTTTTTGCAGATGCCTTTGGTGAGGTGGATACATTTTTCTGCTATTTCAAGTGTGTTGCATTTTTACTGGATTTTGTCAAATGCATTTTTTTTTTGCATGTATCGAGTCAATCTTGGGTGTGTGCATGGGAGATCAAACATCAGGCCCCCTGTGTACCAGGCAAGGCACTGAAACACACCCTCAGTCTAATCACATGTATGTTGTCTTTCCTTCTATTCATAGGACGGACCACATTCATTTACTTTTTAAAAATTAAACCATCCTTGCATTCCTGGTATGAATCACCCTTCATCATGGTGCATGATTATTCTCATATGTGGTTGGATTCGATTTGATACTATTTTGCTTAGGATGCTTCTTGCATCTGCATTCCTAAGAGATGTTGTTCTGGCTGGGAGGGGTGGCCCACGCCTGTCATCCCAGTGGCTTGGGAGGCTGAGGCAGGAGGATCGCAAGTTCGAGGCCAGCCTCAACAATTTTGCTAGACCCTAAGCAACTCAGGGAGACCTTCTAATAATTTTCTAGTGTTGGGTCTTTATGTAGGTCTTTGATTCATTCTGAGTTAATTTTTGTATGGGGTAAGCCATCGGGTCCTGGATTTGGGGGCGGGTGGGAAATCGTTCCTCAGTCATTCGTGAGTCTTTTCTCTCTCTCTCTCTCTCTCTCTCTCTCTCTCTCTCTCTCTTTTCTTATTCAATCCAGCTCAAGGTCTGTTTTGTCTGACCTTAGTGAGGCCAACCCAGCCTTCTCACGGGGTGTGGCTTCCACGGTAAGTACATATGGGTTTATTTATTCAATGGATGGAACCCAAGGGCACTTAATCACTGAGCCCCATCCCCAGCCAATTTTTATTTTTTTAAATTTTGAGACAGGGTCTCACTACGTCGCCAAGGGCCTCGTAAGTTGCGGAGGCTGGCCTCCAACTTGCGACCCTCCTGCCTCAGCCTCCCAAGTAGCAGGAATTACAAAAGGCATGGTTCACCGAGCCCAGCTCTAGTTCTTTGACGATGTTTATCACAGTTACACGAAGTCTTTGCTAAGTTTAATGTTCTGGCTCTCAGAGGTACTTTCAGTGACCATCTTTTTTTTTTTTTTTTTTGCTGAATATTCCAAATATATTGTCACACAGTAGCGTAAGGACTCTCCTGACTCCAAAGGAATGTTCCTTTTTTGGTATTTTCCCTGGAAAATGCATTATTCACCTTTTTTTGTTTTATTGTTACCAGGGATTGAACCCAGGTGCACTTAAACCCTGAGCCCCATCCCCAGCCCTGTTTCTATTTTATTTAGAGACAGGGTCTTGCTGAGTTGCTCAGGGCCTCCGTTGCTGAGGCTGGCTTTGATCCTCCAGCCTCAGCCTCCCGAGCTACTGGGATGACAGGCATCTAAGCCAGCACACCCAGCTTCTTTCTTTGACTGATCTTAATCTGCCTCTTTTTCTTGCAGTAAAACCACAAGTCTGAGCTTATCAGCTTTCTGTGAATTCTGTGACTCTTGCTGGTGAATCATCAAAACACGGGGCTCTCTGAACCTGCAGTGGGTGTCGTAAGCGAGGACAGTCTTGAAGGGACAGTGCTCCCCCTGACTTTGTACTAGGGGGTGCTTCACCACCGAGCCCCCATCCCCAGCCCCTCTTAAATTTTTTATTTTATTTTCAGTGGTGACACGTGAAGATGCTTTTGGAAGGAGGAATGACTCCGTTGGTTTCTGTCCATCCCAAGGGACAGGTGACTTTGTGGCTTAGTGAAGCATTAGTTTTCGCACGGAACAGAAATGAGGAGATGGTTCCCCGTTTGGGAAAGTGAGTGGCTTTTAAATGTCACAAAGCTTCTGGGGACCACTCATGATCTCTCTGCCATCCCTGGTACATTCCTGGTGATAAGCTGGCTACTGAAATTCCAGGACCACCTCAGAGGAAAAAAAAATGGGTCTTTTTTTCTACCCTACCAGCACTCCCTTGGCCATGGGGTAGTCAAATCTCTGATGTTCCCCTGTGAGGCCTTCACCTCATGGCCCAAGATGGCAGCTGGAGCTCCGGACATCACATCCACATGTCACAGATAGGAAGATAGAGAGAAGGATAAATAAAATGGTGAATTTACCCAACACAAATGAAAATGTGTGTCCACTAATGGACCTACCCAAGAACAGTCACAGAAGGTTTATTCATAAGAGCCCCAAACTGAAAACAAATGATGGTTCATTGGCGAGTGGATAAACACACTGCGGTATATCCATACAGTGGAATACTACACAACATGAAAAGGAACTGAGTGAATGATATATGCAACAGTCAGGATGCATTTGAAGCTGCAGACCTTTTATGACCCAACCTGGACTGTTACATGGAATAATTTCCACCATATTATACCTGCCTAGACTCAAGGAGAGAACCCAAAGGGAGAAAATGTTAGAGAATTTGTACCCATTTTTTTAAACACCACCACAAGGAGCTTGGAGGATAACTCGGTGACAGAGTGCTTCCCTAGCATGCCAAAGGCCCTGGGTTCAAACCCCAGCTCCATGAAAACAAATGACATTTTAAAAACAGTGCCTTTTTCATTTTTTAAATTTTGAGATAGGGTCTCACTAGGTTTGCTTATAATCTCACTAAATCGCTGAGGCTGGCCTCCAACCTGCAATCCTCCTTCCTCAGCCTCCCAAGTCCAGGAACGTGCCCCTCAATTCCTATTTTATAAGTGGGGAGACCAAGGCGAGGTGAAGTTATGACTCAAGCAAGATTCCCCAGCCAGGAAGTGGTCTCTGCTTACTTCACCCAGGCCTGTCAATACCACATCCTGAATTCTTGTTAAATGAACTTCATGCCCCACGAGAGAGGATTTTTTTTTCCTGTGCCACCTCCTGGTCGCACACTCTGTGCCCTTTCTTCAAACATGACCTGGAAACTCCCCTCTCTTTATCTCCATTTTCATGAAAATCTCCTCTCCCCTGAATCCAGAGAGGGAGCTCAAACCTGCTCTAATATAAGGCAGCGAGAGCCGCCTTGGGCCCCAGGGATTGGCTCCTGGGTGATCACATGACCTGCTCCCAACCAATCAGAGTCAATTCTGGGACTTTGGCTGGAACCCGTGGGAAAATATGAAGTCCTTCTCCCACCAGAGGGTTCAGCTGCTAGGATGAGTGCCTGAGGGTGTATGTGACAGGAGGGGACTTCTGGGAAACCTTCTAAGAAGCCCACGTAGAGGAGAACAGAGAGAGTGAAGAGAGAGACTGATTTTTATGAAATTGTCTCTGTCCAGTGGTTTCCACTGCCCAGTGATGGGACCATCAGCTATGACTACCTCATCTTTATAGAAGCATTTGAGTTGCAAATCTGTCACATGCAATCAGGAGTCCTGGCTAATTTATAACACCTTCCCTCATTCATTTATTTTTAAATTTATTATTATTATTATTATTATTATTATTATTATTATTATTATTATTATTTTGGTACCAGGGACTGCACTCAGGGGCTCTCGACCACGGAGCCCCATCCCCAGCACTATTTTGTATTTTATTTAGAGACAGGGTCTCCCTGAGTGGCTTAGGACCTAAGTTGCTGAGGCTGGCCTCCAACTTGAGATCCTCCTGCCTCAGCCTCCCCAGCCACTGAAATGACAGGTGTGTGCCACCGCACCTGTCCCATTTATTTTTTTTTTCAACAAATAGTATGATGTACCGTGGCATTAAAAGGCAGAGCCTCCACCTTTATTCAGGGGACACCCAGTTCATCATGCTGTGGGGCCACCAGATAGAACCCTGAGCCAAAACCTTTTTTTTTCTTTATCAGTTACCTTACCTCGGGTGTTTCGTTATAGAATCACAAAACAGACTAAGAAAGATGGTTTCAGAATCACTTTCACACACCATAAATATACCCATTTGTCTATTCCTCTATCAGTTGTTGGACAATTGGGTTGTTTGTGCTCCTTGACTAGAATAAATAACACTTTCTGGAATAGTGTATATATTGTGCAAATGTGTTCCTAATTCTCTTGGAGTGAGAGAGGGGTTACAGGGTAGTTTTATGTTTGACTTTTTGAGAAGATGTGTCATGTTTCCAAGATGGCGGCACCAATGCGCTGTCTCAATGATATGTGAGAGTTCCAATTTTTCAACATCGTCTCCAACTTGGTTCACCCATCATTTCCATGATAGTCATCCCTGAGGGTGTGAGGTGTGTCTCATCGAAGTGTTTGGGTTTTTAAAATTATTTTCTTTGTTGTCATTTATATGTGGTGCTGAGGTTCGAAGCTAGGGCCTCACGCGTACCAGGCAAGTGCTCGACCACTGAGCCCCAGCCCCAGTCCCCCCATCCAAGTTCTGATGTGCATTTCCCTGGTGACTAATGATGGTGAAATCTGTTTCGTGTTTTTTTTTTTTTTTTTTTTTTTGGAGAAATGCCCATGTAAGTCCCTGGATCATTTCAAGAAATTGAGTTTTCTGGTCATTGTTGAGTTACCATCGCTCTTTCTATATTATGCAAACTAGGTTCTTATCAGAGAGATGTTTTTCAAATAGTCTCTCATTCTGTGGGTTGGCTTTTCACCTTATTGGTAGCGTCTTTGAAACACCAGAATTTTCTTATTTTAACGAAGACCAATTTTAACGCGACCAAACATTTTTTATTTTTTCCCTTTGTTGGCTGATGATTTTGGTGTTAAGAATCCTCATCCATCTTGTGTCAGAGAGATTGATGCCTATGTTTTGTAAGAGTTTTTATAATGTTAAGTCTTATATTTAGGCCTTTGATCCAGTTTGGGATCTTAGTGTACATGGTGTGAGGCAGGGATCGTGGTGTGGGGTAGGATCATGGTGTGGGGCAGGGATCATGGTGTGAGGCAGGGATGGGTGTGAGGTAGGATCAAGGATCATGGTGTGGGGCAGAAATCATGGTGTGGGGTAGGTATCATGGCGTGAAGTAGGATCATGGTGTGGGGCATGAATCATGGTGTGGGGCATGGATCATGGTGTGAGGCAGGGATCCTGGTGTGGGGCAGGAATCCTGGTGTGGGGCAGGGATTATGATGTGGGGCAGGGATCACGGTGTGGGGTAGGGATCATGGTGTGGGGCAGGGATCATGGTGTGGGGCAGGGATCACAGTGTGAGGTAGGGATCATGGTGTGGGGCAGGGATCATGGTGTGAGGTAGGGATCACGGTGTGAGGTAGGGATCATGGTGTGGGGCAGGGATCACCGTGTGAGGTAGGGATCACGGTGTGAGGCAGGATCATGGTGTGAGTCAGGGAACATGGTGTGGGGCAGGGTCATGGTGTGAGGCAGGATCATGGTGTGAGTCAGGGATCATGGTGTGGGGCAGGGATCATGGTGTGGGGCAGGGATCATGGTGTGAGGCAGGGATCATGGTGTGAGGTAGGGATCATGGTGTGGGGCAGGGATCACGGTGTGGGGTAGGGATCATGGTGTGGGGCAGGGATCACGGTGTGGGTAGGGATCATGGTGTGGGGCAGGGATCACGGTGTGGGGTAGGGATCACGGTGTGGGGCAGGGATCACGGTGTGGGTAGGGATCATGGTGTGGGGCAGGGATCATGGTGTGAGGTAGGGATCATGGTGTGAGGCAGGGATCATGGTGTGAGGTAGGGATCATGGTGTGGGGCAGGGATCACGGTGTGGGGCAGGGATCACGGTGTGGGGCAGGGGTCACGGTGTGAGGTAGGGATCACGGTGTGAGGTAGGGATCATGGTGTGGGGTAGGGATCATGGTGTGGGGCAGGGATCACGGTGTGAGGTAGGGATCATGGTGTGAGGCAGGATCATGGTGTGAGTCAGGGATCATGGTGTGGGGCAGGGATCATGGTGTGAGGCAGGGATCATGGTGTGAGTCAGGGATCATGGTGTGGGGCAGGGATCATGGTGTGAGGTAGGGATCCAGTATTTTCTTTTGCAAATGCACATCCAGTTGTCCTTATATTTTATTACGAAAAAAGTTAAGCTTTTTTTTTTTTTTTTCAGAATTGCCTAGTGGTATCCTACCCTTCAAAGAAGAAAGGGCAAATAAATGCAGGGAGATAATGAGCTCAGGTGATTGAAAAGACCTTGACTGACTGACAAGATGGTTCCAGGGCTCAGGTGATGGTGCTGTGGCTTCACTGTGGTTCATTTTCACCAAAACTCATGAAGACACAAACTTCTTCAATATGGAATTGTGTCGGGGGGCGTTGGGGGGTTTGGAGGTGATTAGCTCACAGGGGTCCCACCCTCCAGAATGGATTCAGGTTTTCCTTGGGAGCTTGGGTTAGTTCTCTTGATATTGGTCTCAGGAGTAAGTTAGGTCTCGTGGGACTGGATCCACTACTGCAAGGATAAGTTGTTGTTCCAAAGCAAACCCAGCTCTTCCCCTTGGTCTCCCTCACGTTCCACTCGTCTTCCATGTAATCTGCTTCTCCTTTCCGCTTCTGCACCATGAGATGCATGAAAATGTCACCAGAAGATGTCCATCGGTGGCCACCAGAGAGAACCGTGAGCCAAAACCAACCTTTTTTCTTTATAAAGTCACCTTGCCTCAGGCATTTCGATATAGAATCACAAAACAGACTAAGAAGGATGGTTTCAGAATCAGTTTGTCTTTGCTTCTTGTTTTTTCTTTCCTCCTGAGTCTTTTTTTAAAAATATTTTTTAAGAGAGAGAGAGAGAGAATTTTCTTTTAATATTTATTTTTAGTTTTTGGTGGACACAACATCTTTCTTTGTATGTGGTGCTGAGGATCGAACCCGGGCCGCACGCATGCCAGGCGAGCGCGCTACCGCTTGAGCCACATCCCCAGCCCAAACCCGAAGATATAACACAACATAATTCCCACCTTCAACAACTACAAAGAAACCAGGCAACATACATCGAACAATGGTTTTCAAACTTTGGACAATAGACATTATGATCTGTGAGAGAGGGAAACACATGAAATTGGAATATTGTGTTGTCTCTGTTCCTGAGGACATTTCCCAGGCTGTAATACTGGGAGGTGGACCTGAATAGGGTCCTGTGGTCCCTGAATTAAAAAGACAGAGCTTGCTGGGTGCAATGGTGCATGCTTGTCTTCCTGGCAGCTCGGGAGGCTGAGGCAGGAGGATCGCAATTGGAGGCCAGCCTCAGCAATATTTGCAAGGTCCTAAGCAACTCAGCGAGAACCTGTCTCTAAATAAAATATAAAATAGGGCTGGGGACGGGGTGCTCAGGGGTTGGGTGTCCCTGAGTTCAATTCCCAGGAACAAAAGTAATTAAATAAGTATAATTCCATCATTGCCCTCACCGATGCATTACACAAAACTTTGATCCAGAGACTGTCCTTTCGGCCTGCACCCTGGGGACCACAGCTCTCAATCACATCTAGAGCCCTAGCTGCAAAGGAGTCCAGGAGAGATACCGTCTCAGTTCTCCGGCCTCTGCAGCATTCGCAACCACACATTCCTGAAGTCAGCTATGTCAACGTGGGGGGCATTGAGTGCTCCCCATTCTAACCCCTTTTCCTTAGAGAACAGTCTCTCTCTCTTTTTGGGGGGGATACCGGGGATTGAATTCAGGGGGACTCACCCACTGAGCCCCATCCCCAGTCCTATTTTGTATTTTAGGGTCTCGCTGAGTTGCTTAGGGCCTCACTTTTGCTGAGGCTGGCCTCCACCTTGCAATCCTCCTGCCTCAGCCTCCCGAGCTGCTGGGATGACAGGTGTGAGCCACAGCACCCAGCAGAACATTCTCTCTTTCAGGGAATTCCTTAGGATGTTTTTTGAGCTCCTGGAGCCAGCCATTCCTGAAGCTGGTCACATTTTCAATGACATCAACCAATCGTTTCTCAGGTGGGTCTCTGTCACGTGTCATCAAATGATCTGATCCTGTTGGACCCAAAGAAGTTGTCAAAACCGAGTCAGAGTCTCTGTTCGTTTTCGCCACACTGAAAACAAAATCCTATATGATTAGCCCCACCCATCACCTGAGCGACCTACCCAAAGCCTCTCCTCATCTGAGAAGCCCCATCTCACGTCCCAGACACAAGAGGGCGACTCCCCTGTAGTCAGGGTCAGCCCCTCCCCCCTTCCTTGATACTCAGTGTGGCTTTCTGGTCTACCCCTCCATAGACACCCAGCTTTCTCCTAGGGAGACATAAGCATAAGGGAGCCAACAGACTTTAGGTGGAGGTCACCAAATTATGTGGATCATGCACCTTAGCAGGAAAAAAAAAAGTTCCGGCAAGCACTCCACCATCCAAATATTTATAAGTTTTATACCTTGTGACACTATTTGCAAGATATTAGCAAAACTTCCAATTCTTTTCTTCTACTACCAGGGATTGAACCCAGGGGTGCTTAACCCCTGAGCCCCGTCCCCAGCCCCTTTTATATTTTATTTAGAGTCAGGGTCTCCCTGAGTTGCTTAGGGCCTTGCTAAGTGGCCGAGGCTGGCCTCCAACTTGCGATCCTCCTGCCTCGGCCTCCAGAGCCCCTGAGAGGACAGGCGTGCACCATCACGCCTGGCTGGATTTCTTTTTTTTTTTAAACACATTAACAAAGTTTCAATTTCTTCTTAAAGAACATTCCCATAGAAATCCAGGTATGTCTAAATACAACAAATTTTTTAAAATGGAAAGAAAAATAAAAGAAATTCTATTTTTCTTTTTCTTTTTCTTTTTTTTTTTTCTTTTTGCTGAACTGGAGGTGGAGGCTGTGTCCCTGAGCGACAGGCTCCTCTGGGCTCTTGCTTTGTCTTTCAAAAGGGTCTGTCCCCTAGGGGCGGGGCCAGGGCCTTGGGGGGCTCCCCTCCCCCACCCCAGTTGTTTCCCAGATTTTTTGTGGCCCTGAGTGAAAGGCGGGGCGGGGCCTGGGCGAGGGCTGTGCGCATCACCGTGGAAACACTGGCCCCTGGACTGGGGGCTGGGTGGACCAGGTTTCCAGGAAGGGCTTGGGCAGGAAGCCAGGCAGGAAGGGGCTGGGGAGTTTCTGGAAGGACAGGCTGGTGAAGGGCCTGGCTGACCGGCCACTGGCTTCCCCTGAACTCAGACCTGGGGAATCCTTGGCCCCTCCTGGCACATGCCAGAGCCTGGGGGCAGGGGGGGCATTTCTCTTGTGGGTCTCTGTCGCATGCAATCAAATGATCCTGTTGGACCCAAATAAGTTGCAAAAAAAAAAAAAAAAAACCAAGTCAGAGTCTCCAGGAGCAAGTCACAGTCAGGTGTCCAGGAGCAAGGACAGGTGGGCTGGCCCAGGACGGGAGGGGGATCCAGGATCCGGGTCTTACTGAGAGCCTGGCCCCATCTAGGTCCACCGAAAGGCAAATCCAGGAAATCCAGGATCCGGGTCTTACTTGGAATCTGGCCCCATTGACTGGGAGGCAAATCCAGGATCTGGGTCTTACTTAGAGTCTGGACCCTGTCCATCAGGAGGTGAGTCCAGGGTCCGGATATTACTTGCAACCTGGCCCGTCCATTGGGAGGCAAATCCAGAATCCGGGTCTTACTGGGAGCCTGGCCCCATCCAGGTACACGGAGAGGCAAATCCAGGAAATCCAGGATCCGGGTCTTACTTGGAATCTGGCCCCGTCCATCAGGAGGCAAATCCAGGATCCGGGTCTTACTGGGAGCCTGGCCCCATCCACTAGGAGGCAAATCCAAGAAATCCAGGAAATCCAGGATCCGGGTCTTACTTGCAACCTGGCCCGTCCACTGAGAGGGAAATCCAGGATCCGGGTCTTACTGGGAGCCTGGCCCCGTCCATCTGCAGCAGGAGCTTTGGGTGCTGGGGAAGGGGCTTCCCTATGACGTCATCTGCACTTGGAGTCGCTCATGGGGTGTCTGCCCGGGACTTTGTCCCTTGGGAATCTGTCCCAGGAGGTGCCTCCTCCCTAGGTTAGCTAATGTTCAGAACAGAAATCCCAAACAAGAGTTGAGTAAGTCAAGGCTCTGGAGGCTGAGGCAGGAGGATCGCAAGGTGGAGGCCAGCCTCAGCCACTTAATGAGGCCCTCAGCAACTCAGCGAGACCCTGTCTCTAAATAAAATAGAAAAAGGGGCTGGGGACAGGGCTCAGGGGTTAAGCACCCCTGGGTCCAGTCCCTGGTACCACCCCCCCCCCAAAAAAAAAGGAACAAGCATGTCCCCACCCAACCCTCTCTGCTTCCTGGCTTGAAATGCTAACTTCTTGCTCCCCCCACACGCTCTCGCTGTTGCTATGTGCCATGAGGTGACACAGCCAAAGGGGGCCCTTGCCACAGAGCCCAGACTCTATCCTTTGGACCTGGAACCCCCAGAACTGTGAGCTAAATCAACCTTTTTTCTTCATAAGCATCTTGCATCAGGCATTTTGTTACAGTCCCCAAAACTGACTAATACGTGGCTTTGGGCTTCTGAAACCGTAACGTGGCTCCCTCCCTCTGATACCAGACCCAAGGACGAGGATCCTTCAATATAGACTTTGATGTTCTGTCTCCTCTTAGCCATTGAGGCTGAGAGGCTCGTTAATTTAGTTATTATTCATGCCCTTATAAAGATTTGAACTTGGGAGAACAAGGGCCCTGGACAAACGGGGTCCGCTTATCACATTATCAGAAGAGATTTACCGAGCATGGACCTAAGAGAGAACAAAATAGCCTCAGAGATGGGAAAGACACTCTGGTTGTGCTATTCGAACGCCTGGATCCAGCCATACCTGAAGCAAGCCCTACACCTAGAAAAAGAATTTCCACTTATTTGGAAATTGAAGGGTTTTTTTAAAAATTATTTTTATTTTTATTTCCTACAACCCAAGCCTGCTGGCTGGCAGAGATAAGGCCAGGGTGAGCCAGATGAGCAGGGTGGGGGGGGAAGGAGGAGCCTAGAAGGGCTGTAGGCGGAGGGGAGGGCGGAGGCCTCGGCCTCACTGGTCCACCTCCTGCTTCTGCCTCCTCAAAGCAATGCAGCCTGCGAGTATCAAAGTAGCTCAATCTCCAGAAAGAAACAGGAACTTCTCTACCTCGAGTCGAGAGATGCCATCTGTTAGCGCCACGGGACTGGCCAGTGCTGGCCAGAGAGGCAGGGGGAGGCCAGGCCCACGCTCTGATCCAGGAAGAAAGCGCGTGTGCGTGGGTGGCCGGGCGGGGTCTTCAGTTCAAGGTGGAGGCCAGCCTCAGCCACTTAGTGAGGCCCTGAGCAACTGAGCGAGACCCTGTCTCTAAATAAAATAGAAAAAGGGCTGGGGACGGGCTCAGGGGTGAAGCGCCCCTGGGTTCCATCCCTGGTGTCCCCCCACCAAAAAAAAAAAAAAAAAATCCTTTAGTGACTTCCATTTCCTCCAACAGAGACACCAAGCAAAGAAAAAATTCTGTAGTTTGTCTCCGGAATGGGCCCCAAAGGGAGGTGGTGGAACCTTTTCAACCCAGGTCCCAAGCAAAGGGGGCCCCTCGGTCACAAACTGAAACCTCCAAAACCATGAGCCAAAGTCAACCCTTTTTCTTTTTTTAACCTTTTTTCTTTTTAAGTTGGTTGCCTTGGGGTATGTGTTACAGTAACGGAAAGCGTACCGATACAGGGAACCCAGTTTTGTGGTTGCAGAGGAAACCTCTGCCTTTCTCTCCTGCCTGGTTCGTGTGCAAACAGGATCCTGGACATGAACCTGCCAACCATGGAGGCCATCTCTTTAGTCTGGGCCTCTGCCTCTTGGACTCCCAAGTGCAGCCTGCAGCCCCAGCCATGTGGAGGACGCAGGGGCTGGCATGTTGTTCAGGAAGGAAATCTTTGCTGCTGTGACAGTCTGAGCATCTCAGCTGAGCCCAGCAGTCTGGCCCGGCCAGGAAGCCACCCCCTCTGTCCCCCCTGATGGTTGCCGGTGGGTCCCAGGCCAATACTTTTGAGGACAGGAAGAGAAGAGGGAGATGGAGGGGGAAACCAATGTGGGATTCAGGAACGGGTTGAGTCAGGGGCTCCTGGTGGCTTCTAAGCCCCTGGGTCGTGAGCAGACAGCAGGACCCCGCCGGAATTCCTGTGGGACGCTTTGTTTTCAATTGGCAGTCACCGGACCTGTGCAGGGATTGGGGACAGGCCAGAGCAAGGTCTCAGTGGCCACGGGGCTGGGCACTGCCCCCAAGGTGCCCGCCCACCCTCCTCAGGGCACCTCCCCACCCTCCGGCACCACTGCCCCTCCTGGGCTGGCCACCCTGGAGCCGCCTGGACACTGGTCCCCGTCCAACTCCTCGTGCCACATTAACTCTTGTCTGAGGCCACCTCGTTTCTGGTGGCTGTACCCTCTGTCTGCCACAGGGACTCATTTAGTTTCTTTCTCCCCAGGACATGCGTCCCCCCAGACTGGGCAAACCCGCCGGGGAGGGGGTCCTTTCCTGCCTAGTCCTCCACAGAAACTCTGAGGACCCTTTGCAGTCTCCAGTGGGCTGTGTGACGTCGGCCAGGAAACACAACCTCTCTGGGCTCCAACTTCCTCGGCTACGGGGAGTCCTGGGGTCCCGCCTACGTGCCTCAAAGAAAGAACAGCCCCAAGATGAGATGCCACATGGAATCTCACGGAACTGACCCAGAAGTGGGCAATCCGAGGAATTTGGAGGAGATGGTGGGAATTTTGATTTTTGGTGTTATTTTGATTGGTAGGAATTTGGGCGGGGGGAGTGGTACCAGAGATTGAACCCAGGGACACTGAACCCCTGAGCCCTGTCCCCAGCCCTTTTTATTTTTTTATTTAGAGACAGGGTCTCGCTGAGTTGCTCAGGGCCTCGCTCAGTGGCTGAGGCTGGCCTCCACCTTGCGATCCTCCTGC